>NC_085858.1:38982984-39320427 GCF_034702125.1 Engraulis encrasicolus | reverse complement strand
ATAATTGTTAACCATGGTGAAGTGATGCTGGTGTAGTTTTGCTCAGGTAAATCTTCCTCACAATGGCCTTTCAATAAGGCTATGTTGCCATGGTGGTTACGTGGCGCTATTCCGAACATGGCGCTATTCCGACGTTAATGTCTATTGCCGGGAATACCGACACGTTTTCTACCACTGTCCCGCCGCTATTTTCCTACCATGCCGCTATTCCGACATCCCTTAAACCTTAACCCTAACCCTAACCTTAAAACCCTAAACCCCTATACACCCTAAAAAAGTGTCGGAATAGCAACATGTCGGAATAATTGGCTATGTCGGAAATAGGCGATTGCCCACCCCCGTTGCATGTTTCATGTCTAACCTGGTTCTCACGCGAATGGTTGTTTACCAACCATCTGGAACATTGTCAATCGCTTAACTCAGAGCCATCTAATATCAGAGTTTACGCCACTCACCACCCATAGACCTCTATGGACCAATCTTTCCCACAGGCAATGGCGGCTCTCATGGAGCCTCTCGGAGAGTTAACACTGGAAATCCCCATTGACTTTAGTTTCTAATTAGAAGTTACTTAGTTCCAGGAGGTGGCGGTATAACACAGAAAAGATGTGGTAAAGGTCATGTAAATTTGTTTGTACTTAAAATCTTTGTTTGGTATGTGATGGTTCTGTGTTAGTTTCCAAGAACAGAAGTTTTACTGTTAAGAAAACATTTTATAATCACTCCACACGCGGAATCACATCACCAACCGACTTCCCTGGTCCCCGGGTTTGCGCAACTCTGTTATTAGATGGCTCTGGCTTAACTCAGGAAAATGAGCGGGTCTGTTCAAAACAGCTCGAATCTGATTGGAGAATTCACGTGGCCTTTTTTGAATCACTACTACTATACTTTCATCCACTGACTTGTATATACCCGGCCCGCGATTCTGATTGGACCGACCATGAAATATCGGGATGCGCCATTCGGGCTCGTCTAAGATTTCCAGAACCTCGTCGCCGAGCTCACGAAGTTTATAAAAACGAAGACTCACGAAGCAAGAAGGGTCTGCTTGAGAGCCAGGCTAGTTCATGTCCTGTATGAAACTGTGATTTAATATGATGATTGCTGTTGATGTTGGCTGCTGTTGAGTGCAAAATATGAACATCTATTGTAGTGTTTCTCAACGGCTACCGAGCACACCAGGGGGGTGTTGAGAAAGCTCCTAGGTCAGTGTTGAGGGAGGATACAGCTGGGAGGGGGGCCAAGTGTTTAGTTGCCATCGTTTGGAGGTTTGAGGTGAGGGCAAGGGGGCTTTTGTTCAAAAAAGGTTGAGAACCACTGATCTATTGTATTCACTGCAGACTCTCCATTGTCATGATGATGCTATTATTTAAAAAGATGAAAACGAGTATACTATATTTGTAGATCTGTTTTAAGATGTTAAAGCCTTACTAGGCCAGTGGTTATCAACCTTTTTTGAAGAAACGTCCTCTTGACCTCATCATACGTTTGTCCCCACCCCCCTTGTCTCCTACCACGAGAGTCCAAACACCCCTTGGGCCCTGTAGCGCCTCTGTGTTGACAGACACTAGCTTAGTTATATGTACAGTATCTGTTAAAATGATTTCTTGCTCAAGCTTACCATAGTACAGTACATTGCCTTCAGACACCTGAAAATGTTCATAAACGTTTCATAAATCTGTAACATTCATGCGTCACACAGACGTGTCTCCTGATGCCACAGCTTCAGCACCAACTCCTACATGTAAGTGATATTTATTAACCCTCCAAAACTGTGGACTGAGACTTATTGCCACATTTTGAAATGTTTTCTTTATCCATGTAAACGTTCATCAACCAGCTTTACATGAAACTTCTTCTACTTTAGAACACACTACAAACCCTTTTTCAACCATTGTGAATGTGTTCATTGACTCGGAATTCTTCCATCCATTACCAGATGAATAAAACTGTGAGTGTGCTATAGGTGTAAAAAAGTGAGTTTCAATGTGTGCATTTTTGTGTGAGCTTTAATCTTCATGTTTATGTACTTGCCCCTTCACACCACGCCAGCTGGAGAGGCAGACCCTTGTGACCACTACACTGCGCTGAATGACACCTGGAGGGCCACTACCAATCAGGACCAGTCAGCCCTCAAGTGTGACCGTGACGTCCAATGGCAGGGCTGGTACCGCATGTTCCATCAGGGCCGCAGTGTCCGCATGCCAGAAAGCTGTGTGCCTAAAAAACGCTGTGGTACTCATGGACCCCTGTGGCTGAAAAGTCCACACCCCGATCTAGAGGACGGGATCGTGACCAGGGAGGTGTGTGGAAACTGGGATAGTTGTTGCAGCTACAAGTCGCCGCCAATCCGTGTGAAAATGTGTCCAGGAAACTACGCAGTTTATGAACTAGTGGCCACTACAACCTGCCATTATGCATACTGTGCAGGTACACCTCTCCTTTTATCAATTCTAGCACAGCTTTTTTTCTTTGCTCATTTTAGCGTCCTTTCTATATTGTCTTGTTCATATAGTAACATCTATATGTCCTACAGATGTGACCCTGCTAACAACGCCTGTTCCAGCAACCCCATCTCCAAGCGCCCCAGGTCAGTGATTTTTCATTGTTTTAACCCATTGGCTCCTGAGCCAGTTTTTAGAAAAGGTCCCCAATGCCTGAGGGTTTTTTTGAGATAAGAAAAAATGGTTGGAAACTCCTATGAAAAATTCAATATCTCAGCCTCTGGAACACATAGGGACATGGGACAAATTGCATTGAAAAGGTAAAATCATCTGCTTTCACAGGATTATGCTCATTCAGCATTAACACTAACACATATTCCTTTAAAAAATCATATCTCATATCTAAGTTTCATGTGCTTTCAGGATAATGCTTGATGATGCTGCTACTTCGCAAGTTCAGCATGTGCTCAGTCAATGTCAAGTGCTCTCTGTTCTGTACAACTATGTATACAGCCCATTTATGGTGTAGGTATAAAAAAGCAGCTACCATAAGTTGACAGTTGCATATAATGACACTATGAGATTGCCATGCGGCAAGCATACTATTGTTATTCCCCTCCCCCGTTTCCCTTTTTTTAAATTATTTTTAATTAGTATGATTTGTATTTTTCAAAGGGGTACCTCAAAGTTTGTAGCGCCACCAGCAGATCAAAGTTGCAAGTACATTACATACTGTAACTTTTGAACCGTTGGTCGGAATTTCAAAAACTTGGTATCCCTGGAATCCTTGGACCAAGCCAAATCCAATGCACCATATGACGTCATTTTCCGCTTGGAAAGTTTTTCCACCATTTAGAATTATGTAAAAATCAATACAAATAACGCCCCGCCCACAATTTTAGTCTGATCGTCACAAATTTTATGAGGGCATCTTCGGACTGAGATACATATACCCTAAAAGTCCTGAAACGATTGATTAAACCGTCTTCAAACAGGAGACAATCAAAGTTGGTGGCGAAGACGCCAAACAGGAAGTGAGCTCATATCTCGGCAACGGCTACTTGTATCGGAACCCAATTTTTTATACGTAATCAGCACTATCTCCAGAGGACACGTAACGATTTTCTTGCAAATGCGCCACTAGGGGGCGCTACAATAAGCAAAAATGTGTTTTTACCCATATTGGCCCGTATTGACCTCAATTAATCAAACGCTTGGTATCGCCGTAATCCTTGGGTCAAGCCGAATCCAACGCATACTATGATGTCATATTTACAATCATGAATTTCCCGCCATTTTGACATATTCAAAAATCAATGGAAGCTCAATGAAGCTCCACCCACAAACTTTGTCTGATCGTCCTACAATTTTCATCACACTACCATTTGACTATTACGCACCTATGCTGAAATTTACAGAGCAATAGCTGAAAGCACCGGCGCACAACAGCCAATCAAATTTGACAACAAAGACAAACGCACCGTCCAAACAGGAAGTTAGCTCATATCTCAGCAACGCCTTGACAGAACTTAACGAAATTTCTCACATATGATCTCCAGTTCAACCAGAGGGTACCTACCGAATTCACAGATGGTTAACTGTATGTTGTGTATGCATGAAGGGCAGCATATGCATGAAGGGCAATTCATGCAAGAAAGGCAAGGCATGCATGAAGGGCAACGAATGCAAGACGGGCAAGCATACTCCAGCATTTTCTGTGAGGAAATGCAATCTATTTTTATATTCTTTTTTTTCTCTCTATTTTTCTTGTCTTAACTTCTCTTGCTATGTAATTTTATATTGTTTACCTTGATATGGACCAAGCATATGTGTCTGATATAAATAAAGAATTGATTGAATTATTATAGGCTATTAGGCTACTATTGCTATTGTTACAATAGCCGACTATAACTAAATCATAATAATCATTATTATTACAATTATTAGGCAGTCATTTCTGCCATAAATCGGAGGACATTTGTCTGATACAGCCACTTGCTCTCCAACCGGCGAGTATGGCTGTTTCATTCCTCCAAACGTTATGCAGAGACCGACCGATGAGCAATTTCATATCCTATTTTGAGACGGGGCTCCACTTTGAGCTGGATGTGTGGCCGCGCGTCTATAATCTGCATGTCTACCGTTGTCTGCCTCATCAATAGGCTATCACCATATCCGAAAGTTCCTCAGTGAAAATATTCTGAAATGTATCTAAAGTACGTGCTTCCTCAGATATTGGCACCTTGGTCTGCCAATTGCCCCGAGTGTCGGAGTGAACTTTTGGTAACGGGCGCGAAATCTAGCTGACTGTCTATTTTGAAGCCACTCGCCCATCTCTTCATGCCGCCGCAGCAAATCACACTCCTGCTCTCTATCTAAAGGGTGTTCAATCATATTTCCTTTCCTTGATTAAAATCTCTTCATTACTATTCAACAGAATATCATGTTCACTGAACAGTGTGTCTCGCTAACCACAGCCTTTTTTTTAACTGTGTGAAATGGCTAAACAACGCACGCATGCAGAAGCGAGCATGGTTGATTTTGTTTGACATTTTTGTCGACGAGTCAAACTTTTTTTGCCACATGACCTTTAAAAAATTGAGAACACCTCTTGTGTATTTGAACAAAACATTGTGCATTGCGTCTTGAAAATATTGACGAATCAATAATGTTGCGTTTTGCAAAAACCGGCGTCAGGGCCAATATTGCGTAACGCAACAACTGACGTCAATGGGTTAAAGGGGCTCCCAGTAGGACTAAAAGTTTAACTAGATTGCATTCTCACAGAAAATGCTGGAAGCGGGCTTGCCTTTTGGGGCAGAGATGAAACAAAGTACTATTGAGAAAACAAAGCTAAAAGAAATGTTGGAAAAAATCCATCCACCCAGTCAGAAGTTATGGGCCAAAAAATTCAGCCATCTTGGATTCAGCCATCTTGAAAGTGTTGTAGCTCCGCGTTTTTGATGATATACTAAATGACATACATGGTATTGTAAGTTGGCTAAGGAACACTGCATATGATATAATTTTGAAAATCAACATGGGTCTGAGTGGGATTTGAACTCACAACCTCCATGTCTGTAATCCAGCACCTTTGCCATTGATAGTAAATGACATACATGGTATTTTAAGTTGGCTAAGGAACACTGCATATGATATAATTTTGAAAATCAACATCAGTCCGAGTGGGATTCGAAAACCCAACCTCCATATCTCTAATCCAGCACATTTGCCATTGATACTAAATGACATACATGGCATTTTAAGTTGGCTAAGGAACACTGCATATGATATAATTTTGAAAATCAACATGTGTCCGAGTGGGATTCAAACTCCCAACCTCCATATCTCTAATCCAGCACATTTGCCATTGATACTAAATGACATACATGGCATTTTAAGTTGGCTAAGGAACACTGCATATGAAGATTCAATGGGAAAAGCCGTTGGGCCAGCCCAGCAATTTTTACACAACTGCCATTTAAAAGGTAATGGGAGTTGGGACATGATCTTTTCACCATTTGGAGTCATCTTCTAGAGCTCGCTCTTTTTATGACTCTTCCTACTTCCTGGAGGTGTTCTCACACAATTTAATTAGGCATGTCGTTATCCGCTGAATCGGTGCGTGCTGGTGAATATGAGCATATATTAATATGCCGTCAACATCGTCTAAAATATTCCATATGGTAATAAATGTTGCCTACACATTTGCGCTTCTTCACCACTCTGTGTTATGGTTATCTGATATGAACAAGAGAGAGAGAGAGAGTGAGAGAGAAAGAGAGAGAGAGTGTGTGTGTGTGTGTGTGTGTGTGCGCGTGAGTGAATGTGTATTGTGTGTATGCAAGAGAAAGTGTGTGTGTGTGTGTGTGTGTGAGAGAGAGAGAGAGAGAGAAAGAGAGAGAGAGAGAGATCATATATATACAGTTTATTTAAAAAATCCTTCTGGATTATGGGTTCTTGGGTCCTTGATCTCTCATTACAAACCTGAACATGCGCTACCACGTGGTAAAGCGTATAGCGAGCGCTCCCAAGTATAGCAAGCGCTCCCAAGTATAGCGAGCGCTCCCAAGTGCCACCTGGCGGTTGTTTGGGTACACTGCAGCTAGGCCCGGTACGTACCGAGGTGGATGACGTGGCATTACCTCGGTAAAGGGTGTGCATAGGGGGACCGACTGTACAGTCATTTTTGCAGCTAAAAATGGCTACATTTGGAAATTCAGAATGGCGGACCATGGACAAGATCCTCGTTTTCATGTTGGAAAAGTGCAATTTTTCCAGTCATAATGAATACTTAGAATTCGATGGTGGTGGTAAGTATTCATGAAAATGGTAACATTAGTGAATGGGCTGCATGGTTTCTGGAAATAAACAACTACAAATCTCACACAGTATCCCTTTAATATTGGGGCATTAAAACGTGTTTTGAAGAACTTCCAAGATCCCAAACTTAGAGGTAGGCTACTACTTAGGCCTAAAACAATAAAAAAGCAAATGTTGTCTGTTAACCTGCATATTTCTGGGATTTCGACTTACGGTGGTCTGATAATTAATCTAGGACTTCCAAAATCCCAGAATCGAACCAGTAATATGGTTGCTACATAGTAATAACAAGGTTATAATGGTAATAACAAGAAAAGTCAAAATGTTATCTTATATTATTATATGGTTGTGACGTCATCTGTCGAATGCTCCATTCATTTCAACGGGGCTCCCCAACGTTCGGACGTCTGTTATTTTTCGATAACGGACGGGTTGGTCTATAACAGACCGCTGTCAATGGCAACAAGACTTTTCACTGCTAAAGCGACTTTTCAACAAGACTCTAATCAGCTGCTGTGATAGACAGCGCCGTTGTCCTGGCTACCGCTGTCAATGGCAACAAGACGTTCACTGCTAAAGCCACTGGCTTGTATACAAGTCAGTGGCTAAAGCGAATGTTTCATATCACTCCGCAGGGGGTCCGGTCTTTTGTCACTCTAATCAGCTGCTATGATAGACAACACCTGTTGTCCTGGCTAGCCTACCTAGCTGTTGCCTAGCGGTGTTCCACAACGGCACTGTTTTGTTTTGCGCAGCAACAATCTTAACATTAAATAGGTCTAAAGAAATGTCCCCGCATATGTCTCCGCTCCGCGTCGGGGTCTAGAGATTCTCTCTGTCGTGCTGCTATTCCACGGTAGCGACCTTCTCGCCGAACGTTAACCCTTACATAATATTGCTACTTATATTGCCGTTTTGATTCTTAATATACAATTATGAACTGGTTACACTGAATGAAATGGCCCTTACACTGCATGTCACTGAATGACATATCTTACACTGAAGGACGACCAAATACTTTTCACCTTATTTTCACCTTTTTACAAGCACACAGTTAGCCACCTACATAAAACAATGACTTTGACCCACAATGTTTACTATGACTATTTAGAAAATATGCTTGTTTGGATGAATATCTGAGTATGAAAGTATTTTTTTGACATTTCACTGAATGACATCTGTTTTTGGGGACGCTGTTACCACAAGATAAAAATACAGAATTTTCAACTATTGAAGAACAAGACTCTCCCTTTGCATCATCACTCAAGGGGTCCCCAAGGGTCCTTTTGATGATGTCACATATTGTTGAGTGACTATCACTTTTTATTATGATTTAAAAGCACCATGTTGATCTTATTACACTGAATGACATCTAAGGAATTGAAAATCCGGACAAAAGTCCACAGATGATTTGAATATCAAAACAAAATGGTAATGAAACGTGCTTTCAATACAATAACAAGAACACTTCTAGAATTATGCCCAGAGAGTGAAAAAATAATTTTGTTTGTCATTTTGCATAATTATTCAGGATGTATTGGTGATTTTTATGTTTGGACCATTACACTGAATGACATTTTTGCACTTTATGAGATTATTTCACACATACATTGGCAATTATTTTTCTTTAAATGTTACTTAAATGAGAAACCAGACAATGTTGTTTATCAGCATAATATTCCAAATTAATTTATTTACTTTTTTGATAGTTAAATGAGTGCAGAACAAAAAAAATCACGTCTCGTCTTTGACCCCTATGTCTTAATCTGTTACTTAAGGCTCTCAGTAATGTCATAGCAATGCTGTTATAATGTAGTTGTGTATTTTCAGCAAATAGTGAATAGGCCCGCCGGCAAGCCCATCTGCAGAAAGAGGCTACTTGTTCCACCTGTCAGACATTCGGAAAGCTGGACATTGAATATTGTAGAAAAAAGTAGCATAAAAATAACCGTGCTCTATTTTCCATGAAGGAATCAACTCTGTCAGGCTGGTTGGTGGCAGAAGCAGGTGTTCAGGTAGAGTGGAGATCTACCACAATGGCACATGGGGCACTGTGTGTGATGACTACTGGGACATGCAGGATGCTGAAGTGGTCTGCAGACAGCTGGGATGTGGAAATGCTATATACGCCCCGAGGGAAGCCCACTTTGGCAGGGGCAGTGGACGTATCTGGTTGGATGATGTTGGCTGCTCAGGAGCTGAAAAATCTCTTGTAGAGTGCTCCAGTAGTCACATTGGAGAAAATAATTGTAACCATGGTGAAGATGCTGGTGTAGTTTGCTCAGGTAAATCCCACATAACAATGGTCTTTCAATCTATTGCATATACTGAATGAAACTGTGATTAGCAGGTTGATGCTGTTGGGGCAAAAAAGGATCATGATGTATATACTATATGTGTAGTTCAGTTTGAAGGTGTTCAAGCCTTAGGCCAATGTTTATCAACCTTTTTTGAAGAAATGTCGCTAATCGCATGTTTGCACTTCACACCTTATTTGAGACTGGTCCCCATTAATTTTCGTCCGCCCACTACAGTCTACTACAGTGGTTCTTAACCTTTTTTTCTTAGCGCACCCCCTTACCTGTGCAGAAGACAGGCCGCGCACCCCCAATAGAAACTTCTACATGTGTATGCACTAAAAAAATGATGAATGAGTGATTAATTGCACTGATTCTCACTTGAGATATGAATAAATACCTGAATGACTTTAAATGGGAACCAAAACTTGGACCAAAAACAACATTTGGACTTAATTTGGCCTAATTATAATGTTTGCAAGTATATAGTTTTGGGCACAACCTCTACACAAACAAAATTCCGCGCACCCCTGGAATCTCTGGCGCACCCCCAGGTTAAGAACCAATGGTCTACTACATGCTTCCGGGTGACTTGTGAGCTCTATGGACGTCATCATAAGCTTGCCAATCTCTGCCCCACCCCAATCAAAAACATTGCCCCCTTCTGCAACTGAGTGCACCCCCTCCTTTCATTGACCATAGTACAGTACATTGCCTTCAATCACATTTTCCTGCTTCATAAATCTGTAATATTCATGTGTCATACAGACGTGTCTCCTGATGCCACAGCTTCAGCACCAACTGCTCCATGTAAGTGATATTTATTAACCCTCCAAAACTGTGGACTGAGACTTATTAATCAGGGCACACTTCAGGCCCTCTTGACCTGATCATACGTTTGACAATGCCCCCACCCTAAATACCCCCCACCCCCCTTATCTCCTTCTCAGTGCCTCACGAGAGTTTCCAAACCCCCCTTGGGCCCTATAGCTCCTCTGTGGATAAACACTACCTTAGCCATACAGTATATACAGTATCTGTTAAAATTGTTTCTAGTTCAAGTTGACCATAGTACAGTACATTGCCTTCAGACACGTTTTCCTGCTATATAATCTGTAACATTCATGTGTCATACAGATGTTTCTTCGGATGCCACAGCTTTAGCACCAACTCCTACACGTACGTGAAATATATTAACCCTCCAAAAACTGTGGACTGAGACTTGTTAATCCGGTCACACTTTGAATTTTTATTAATAAATACGTTCAGCATCAACCAGCTTACCGTACATGCAACTTCTAAACACACGACAAACCCTTTTTTGACCATTGGGAATGTGATCATTGACTCCCAAGTCTTCAGTCCATTACCAGATGAATAAAACTGTGAATATTACAGATGTGTCCCAAAATGACTTTCAAGGTTTGCATTTTTGTACTGATATCGCATGTCTGTGTACTTGCCCCTTCACACCATGCCAGCTGTAGAGGCAGACCCTTGTGACCACTACACTGCGCTGAATGACACCTGGAGGGCCACTACCAACCAGGACCAATCAGCCCTCAAGTGTGACCGTCACGTCCAATGGCAGGGCTGGTACCGCCTGTTCCATCAGGGCCACAGTGTCCGCATGCCAGAAAGCTGTGTGCCTAAAAAACGCTGTGGTACTCATGGACCCCTGTGGCTGAGAAGTCCACACCCCGATCTAGAGGACGGGATCGTGACCAGGGAGGTGTGTGGTAGCTGGGATAGTTGTTGCAGCTACGAGTCGCCGCCAATCCGTGTGAAAATGTGTCCAGGAAACTATGCAGTGTATGAACTAGTCACTACTATCTGCTATTTTGCATACTGTGCAGGTACACCTCTAATATTATCAAGTCTAGTACAGCCTTTTCCCATGCCAATTTTAGTATCATTCACTTTCTGTGTTGTCTTGGTCATATCTAGTAACATCCATATGTCCTGCAGATATTACCCTGGCAACGACTCCTGCTCCAGCAACCCTATCTCCAAGCACTTCAGGTCAGTGATTCATCATTGTTTTAATAGCCAATTCTCCCAACGCTGCATACTAACTGACAGCTGTGTGACCGCCTGAGTCTAAAAAAGTTAATTCCATCTTCTTATTTTCTGTTGGACTGTCCCAACTGAAGGCAACTGGAGGCAGGACAACAGGTCACGTTGCTTCCTGTCCCAAGGGTCTATTGCAGTTTCTGTTTTTGAAGTCACGTCATCTTGACATTCATAGCTGATGGATTCAAGATTAGCATAGAGAAAAACAAAGGTAGAATGTACAGATTATGTGTAGATATTAACTATTAAACCCAATTCATACTGTACCTCAAGCTTGGTCATTTCTGTTCATACGTTCCAAGTGATATATTAACTCTGCAAAAACTGTGGACTGAGACTTATTAATCAGGTCACATCTTGAATTGTTTACTTTATTAATCAATAAGTTAAGCATCAACCAGCTTACTGTACGTGTAACGTATACTGTAGAACACACTACAAACACTTTTTGGACCATTGTGAATATGTTTATTGACTCCCAATTCTTCCATCTATTACCAGATAAATAAAACTGTGAGTGTGTCATAGCTGTGTGCCAAAGTGCGAACGAAGGTGTGCATGGTGTGCCTGCTATAGTCTTCATTTCTATGATATCCCATGTTTGTGAACTTGTACCTTCACACCATGTGCCAGCTGGAGAGGCAGACCCTTGTGACCACTACACTGCGCTGAATGACACCTGGAGGGCCACTACCAATCAGGACCAGTCAGCCCTCAAGTGTGACAGTGACGTCCAATGGCAGGGCTGGTACCGCATGTTCCATCAGGGCCGCAGTGTCCGCATGCCAGAAAGCTGTGTGCCTAAAAAACGCTGTGGTACTCATGGGCCCCTGTGGCTGAAAAGTCCACACCCCGATCTAGAAGACGGGATTGTGACCAGGGAGGTGTGTGGTAACTGGCGAAGTTGTTGCAGCTACGAGTCGCCGCCAATCCGTGTGAAAATGTGTCCAGGAAACTACGCAGTTTATGAACTAGTGGGCCCTACAGGCTGTCATTATGCGTACTGTGCAGGTACATCTCTCCTCTTATTAGCGTGCTTTCCATGCCAATTTTAATATCATTACCAATGTATTTTGTTGTTCATATCTAGAACCTAACACCCATACGTCCTGCAGATATGACCCTGCTAACAACTCCTGCTCCAGTGGCCCCATCTCCAAGCACTGAAGGTCAGTGATGTTTCATTCAGCTTATTTCTAGTGGAATTTTCACATTGCATAAGTCACCTTTGAACACTGAACATTTGAATGCATTCAAATTAGGCATGATTTGCATTCAGTAGTAAAGACGTCTAATGCACTACAGACACCACTGCTAACCTGCTCCACTTCAGAATGGAACTTGTTAGCCTCACTCTCGTCAGACCTGTGTATGGAGTTCCGCACAGCTATGTTTTCATTGTGTGTGGGAGAGTGATTCAATTTCGAAAGGCATGGCATTTTGTCCATTCTTGCTACCCAGAAATTCCTTCAAATCTTTTCTATGTTCACTTTTTAAAGAAAAAACATTATCTCATCTCATTGCAGGTAATTGACCCCACCCCCCAGCACCAGGACAAGATTGTAGACAATTAGACAGCTTGCCAACTTCCCAAAACAAAACAAAAAAGTGAAAAAACAATACACAAAGAACATTGTCAATAAAACCACAGCTACAATTATTACAAGACCACAGCCGCGATGCTGGAGCAATTTGTTACAGAGAGCAAGACATATTGAGTTCCTCATTTATGCCCTGAGGTTCCACTGAATTTAGAGTATGAATCCAAAATGCCTTTCTACGAAGCCTCTCTGTCTAATTGCCTGCAATCTTGTCCTGGTGTTGGGGGGTGAGGTCAATTACATGCAATGACATGAGACCAATTTAGCCAAACCAAGTGGGATCACCTGTGAATGTCAAGTCTTGAAATGTGTGTCTCTCTCTTGCTATCATTTGACTCTGAATAAGTTGTAGCAACACCGAAACGTTGGTCGGGTGTGTGCACAAAATAAAGTCTTGAAAACTAAGCTGCAGTGTGCTCCAGCTTCTCCTTTCCAGCTATGCCAGTGACTTACTGGAGCCTCAATGCCAGTGATTTCAAAAGCACTGGGACACTGATCTGTGATAGGTCTGTTAGAGCATTAGGTCCAACCCCCTATGGGCGGGGTTGAAAGGGTGGGGAAAAAGGCTTGTAGTCTCAACAGAAATCCACCTCTCTTTCACTTCCTCCTACAATGATGCAAAATGACGATTTTTACATCATTGTAGGAGGAAGTGTTGAGAGGTGAATACGGATTTCTCCTGTCTCAGGGGGAATTGAGAGAGTGTTGCATGACCATTCAAAAGTATGACTGGGTGTCTAGCAATGGAAAGCCTAATGCAAATGGGTGGAGTGTCCCTTAACCTATTGACGCCTAAGGCACCTGCAAAAAAGGGTGCTGAATGCCTAAGCCCTTTTTAAGAAAAGCTGCCCTCAGCCTATAAATGCCTAAATATCTCAGCCACTGAAGCACATAAAAACATGCAATGAGTTGCATTTCAACACTAAGACCCTCATCTTTCATTAAAATGTGTTCATTCATCCCAAACAAACAAAATATTTTTCATAAAGTTGTCTCAAATCTCATGAGCCTGAATGTTGCGTAATGCAGCTCCAGGCACCAGGGCCAATGTTGCGCAACGCAACATCCAGCATCAATGGGTTAAACACGTTTAAAATTCTAAATTAATATCTGATTTCAAATTCAATAAATTATATTGTTTTACATGTCATAGTAATCTCCCTGAGGTTGGCTGGAAGCAGTTCCAACTGCTCAGGTACAGTGGAGGTGTACCACAATGGCCAGTGGGGCACTGTGTGTGATGACGACTGGGGCATGGAGGATGCTAAAGTGGTGTGCAGACAGCTGGGATGCGGACGAGCAGTTTTTGCCCCAATTGAAGCCCACTTTGGCAGGGGCAGTGGACAGATCTGGCTGGATAATGTGGGCTGCTCCGGGACTGAAAAATCCCTCACAGCATGTCCCAACAACGGCTTTGGAAGGCATGACTGTAACCATGGTGAAGATGCTGGTGTGGTGTGCTCAGGTTAGTGAATCTTCCACTTAATACCTTAGTGCAGAGCCTATGTTATAACCTTACTGTCACCAAAATTGTAATGGCTATGGGTCAAAGACGTAACAGGGTTTTCAGGACTCAAAAAAATAAAACTGTTCCCCGACACCGTTTTTTTTTTGGGTACATTGGAGTGTAGAGTGATTAAGTTTATTATTTTCTGTTCAGAAAATAGTTAGGAACATGCATTTTTACCCCATTTTTACCCATACAATATCATTCAGTGTAAACAGTTGGTAATGCAAAAAAACATATGGATGACATTAAAAACATGAAATGAGCTACATAACATAGTAAAGGGTTATGTTTAAGGTCTTCATAAAAAAAACTACAATTTTCTAGGGAAAGGCATTTGGGAATATTTTTTGCAGTGTTTGTAGTCTTTCACCAAGTGCACTTTACCCATTTGGCTTTAAGAAGTTTTTCCACCAAAGAGAAAATCAGTTTAAAATACACAATTATTCATTTGTTGTATGCCCCCGCATGTGTTGTGCTAAACAAATAAGTTTCGTAAGAATTTGACTTTATTTTCACATAAAAATGGTAATTTTACTGAATGACCACAACTATTACACTGAATGACGCCTTGGCAAAAAAAAGCCTTTATAAACAGCTACTTTTCATTGTTATCATATTGTTACCATCATACATTACTCAACGTGCTGAATGAGTGACAACAGAAATAAATGTTGTCAAATAGTTGGCATTTTACTGAAAGGGACACTGTGCAGGAAATGGTCAAGAAAGGTACTGCAACTATGCTGCTCATTGAAACTGGGTTGGCTATCGCCAAATTTGAAATTTACATTAAAGTTTACTAAGTAATAAACATAAATTTTCTAGTATGGTCCAAGTAGAGTCATTTTTGCAGCTAAAACTGGCTATTTTTGGAAATTCAAAATGGCAGACCATGGAGAAGATCGTTGGGTTACGGATGTAACCTTGGTTCTGTGAAGGAAAGAAAGGCTGCCAGACGGCTAGCCCAGGGGGCTGGAATATAATCCGCGCATGCGCGAGTTCTGAGGTACATTATATCAAAACTTCATCACGTGAGTGTGCCGCGCTACTGTACACAGTATATAAGTCTCAGCGCGGCATACTTCGTCCTCATAAAAATCCTGAACGCAAAGTCCAGAGCGACGACGAAGTCTGGCAGCCTTTCTTTCCTTCACAGAACCAAGGTTACATTCGTAACCCAACTTTCTGTTTCACTCAAGAAAGGCTGCCAGACGGCTAGCCCAGGGGGCTGGAATATGTATGCCCAAACGTCGCGGCGGACAACCATACGACAATTGAATAAAGACACTGGACAATGCATTGAAGTCAAAAATCTTTATTGACTGTCCACATGCCAACAGGGCTGGAGTGACTGGTTAACAGAACTTCAAGTGAACACAGTCCAATATGTGACAATGTCACAAGCTTAGAACCGAATTCCCAAAGGACGTGGGAGATAACATGTTGAGGTTGTAGAACCTTGTGAAGGTTGACGGCGAAGCCCAGCAGGCCGCCCGGCAAACTTCTTGTAAAGGGACAGCGCATGTAGCTCACCAATACGCTTGGCTGAGGTAATGGCGAGGAGAAAAATCACCTTCTGAGACAGCCATTTTAGGTCGACACTCCCAATGGGCTCGAATGGGGGCTTCGTCAGAGCATCGAGGACAATGTGGAGCTGCCATGGCGGCACAGATTGAAGCCTCCTTGGGCGCAGTCTTTGAGCTCCCCTCATGAATTGGACAGACAGAGGGTTAGCTCCAAGTGTTTTGCCATCTACTCTCTCATGGCAGGCAGATATTGCAGAGAGAAAAACCTTCAGCGTCGAAGGGGACTTGCCCTGGCCAAGTTTCTCTTGTAAGAATTCCTGGACTGAAGCTAGAGGGCAGGACCGGGGGCACTCATGCCGCTGTTCGCACCATGCCTTGAAGGCCTCCCATCTACAAGAGTACAGGGCTCTTGTCGAAGGGGCTCTAGCACACTGCAAGGTCCTTGTAACTGAGAATGACAACCCCCGAGCAAGGAGGGTGTCCCTCTCAATGGCCAGACCCACAGATTCAGGACGGCTGGTGTCGGGTGCCACAACTCTCCCTTTGCCTGCGACAACAGATCCTTCCGCAACGGGAGTTGCCACGGGGTGTCCGAGAGGGGGGTCGAGTGTCCGCCCAGAGGAGGAGTTCCCGAGCCATGTTGTGTAACGCCTGGGACCTCAGGCCTCCCTGGCGATTCACATACGCTATTGCCGACATGTCGTCTGTTTGAATTAAGACATTCTTGTTCCGGAGTACCGGCAAGAAGTGGCGGAGGGCAAGATATATTGTTCTCAGCTCGAGAACATTTATGTGGTCAGTTGTCCAAGGTGGGCGCCACACTCCTTTGGCTCCTACACCATTCCAGACTGCCCCCCAGCCTGACAGCGACGCGTCTTCGCGCCGGTAGATTCTGCCTAGTCGTACACCTCTGCACAGATTCTGGGGTATGGCCCACCATTGGAGGGCCCGTAGGCACACAGGTGGCAGAGGGACAGATTTGCCCCTGTCCAGTACTGGATGAAGCCTCTTGGACAGGTACCACTTTTGCACCGGCCTCATATGTAGAAGGCCGAGGCGTACCACATGAGGCCCAGCAACCTCTGACACTGGCGAGCAAGAACATCTCTCCGTCCCATGAACTGTGACAGGCATTGTTGCAGGGCGATAGCCCTCTGATCCGAGAGACATGCCACCATCGTCATCGAGTTCAGTTTCACTCCGAGAAAGATGATATGCTGTGAGGGAGATATTTGGCTCTTCTCTGAATTGAGAGACAGGCCCAACGTTTGCAAGTGTTCCATCATCATTGCTGTGTCCCGCCCTGCCTGCAGACTCGATGGGGAACATATTAACGATTGAAAGATTTGGGTCAGAGATAGCATTTTGAAGTGCAACGGGCGTAAGTACTGGTTTAGTGGCCTTAGGTCCAGTATTGGGCGGAATCCACCATCTCGTTTCGGGACCAGGAAGTAGCTCGAATAAAAGCCACTCCGCCGTTCGTTATGACCTAACTCCCTTATTGCTCCTTTCCTTAACAGAGTATTTATCTCCTCTTGTAAGGCCAGCTGCCGCTCTGGGTCTGGCTGATGAGAAACAAGAACACCCTTGAACATGGGTGGGCGGCGTCTGAACTGTAGCCGGTAACCAAACTTTATTGTTGAAACAACCCAAGAACTGGGAGAACACGTTTCCCACACCTCCAATTGGGCGTGGGAGAAAACATGCGGCAGAGTCACTTGAATGTCAGGGAGAAGGCTGCGGGGCGGCAGAAGGGGTGGCACGAGGTCTGTGGCCATCACGCTGCCGAGGCCTATAAGGCCTAGCAGGGTTCCCAGGATGGCGGCTTGCAAAGGGGGGGGCATGTGCCATCTGCCTTTGTCCATGCCCCTGCATGTTTTGTCCATGCCCCTGCATGTTGGGGGGACTTCTTGAGAAGGGCACACTGGGGCCACCTGCATAGCCCTTATCAGGCCGATGCCATTTGGGTGGAGGGGGCCTTGGCAACAGCTGCTCCCATTCCTTCTTTGACTCCCTAGACTCCTTGGCTCGGCGGAGCATGTCAGCGGCTCCAGGTCCAAAGGTAACGCCAGGGGTAAGAGGTAGCTTCATGAGCCTGCTCCTCTCCTGTTCGGGCAGCTTCGATTGAGCTAGCCACAGGTGCCTCCTTGCCATCCACAGTGAAGCAATGGATCTCCCACTAGAGTGTGCTGCACCTTTCGCGAGGTGCACAAGGATTTCAGAGACCTTTTTCAATTCCTCCACTAGTTCCTGAGCAGGGGCGGCTGAGAGGTCTCCAATAAGCTCCATCTGGTACAACGTGAGTATAGATGTTGTGTTCATAAGGTGAGCCCCAAAGGACGCATTGTAGAATGACTTTTTCAGCCATTTATCAGTGGTGCGACACTGTTTGTTCGGGCATGTAGGGTCCTTCCCCACAAGAGCCGTGGGAGGGAGGACGAGAGCAGCAATAGAGTCATCCATCGCGGGATAGCCGCCAAAACCAACCTTATCCGCCCCATGGATGTTGGCAAACTGTGCCCACTGTCGCAGAGTAGGGGTAGCCGCCTCTGGGTGCTCCCACACAGTCGTCATTTCCTTGACAAAGTCCGGGAGGGCAGGGAGGGTGCTTGGCTTGTTTGCAGCCTCCCTCCTTCGATCAAACCGAGACGGCTGGGCGACAGGTATTGCAGGCATCTCCACATCGAGACGTTTAGCAGCCCTAGACATGAGTGCGATGAATTCCTCACCAGAGAAGGCGCCGGGTGTTTCGTTTGAAGTAGATAGGAGGGAAGAGCCATGGTCTGAGCTCAGATCAGAATGAGGGGGATATGTTAAGTCATCCATGTATCCAACATCAAGGGTATTGGATGCATGCACTGATAGCAGCTCCAGCCTATCATCCGCACCCTGTGGAGACAGCTTCTGCGGTGACTCCCTTGCAGGCTGCACTGAAGGGGCCGCCTGGCTCTCGGTGCCTGACGGGGTAGCCTGGTGCTCGGGCCCTAATGAGGCTGCCTGGTGCCCAGGTCTCAGTGGCGCTGTCTGGCGCTCAGCCAGTTGCTGCATCATCCACTGTTGGCCAGATGCCAAGGACGACAATTCCTTCACCAGAGACTCCATTGTATTTGCTAGAACATCATAGGTCTCGTGTTTCCGCTTTCGGCTTCTCTTGCCTGTAGCAGGTGGATCAGGCTGTTTGTCCGTAGCCGGTCGCTGAGGAGAGGGTTGAGTAGCTGGTATTGAACCCGACTCCGTGGACGCCTGGGAGGATGGTGTATTATCTCCCGTAGCCTTATGCACCCTACTCTGTAGAGTACGTACTGAGAAGGGGAGACAGCTCGGACATCCGGTAGGGTCTGCCCTTGAAGCTAGTGCGTGCTCAGGGCCCAGACATGTCACACACAGTGTATGACCATCCTCCACTGGCATTCTACTGTTGCAATTAGTACAGCTGTGGAATCCAGGCATTTTTTTAAATTTATTTTTAATTATTATTATTATTATTTCTTCCTTAGTTAGTTATTATTATTATTTCAGTCACACCTTGACTTTAGGCATGAACCTGATAGCACTGTTACTGCCTGGTACCAGATATGGTTCCAGCAGAGGTGCAAGAGATGGGTACTAAGGGTCTCACACTCCAGTAGCAGCACTAATCACCCTCGGTACCGACTCTGGTACCAGCGTTGATCTCTCACCGGTACCGAGAATGAGATTGTTGGTACCGAGAGTTGCGCAGCACGAGATCACGTCAGATGAGGCAGCTGGAGTATAACATGCACGCAAGCAACTCCTTCGATAGAGGCAGAGTGGCGGCAGTTTGTCACACAGGATAATTATTCCACTGCGTAACCACGAGCCCAGCGAGTAACTTCCTCGACAGAGGAAGAGTCGCGGCCGTCCTGCAGGAGAGATCCCACAATAGAATCACAGTGAGCTACTGAACGGCGCCGAAAGGTGCCCGTAGCAACATTAGAGATATAGCTAGAGAGATGTCTCTGTAATCTCTTTCCTCCCTAGAGCAAACCACAACAACAGATTACTTACCTCAAGTTGAATTTCAGGTGGATATGCGCCTCGGGGATTCCACGAGAGTAGCTTCACATGCGAAAGCGCAAGCTACAGGGAGAAGCCACCGTTAATCTATAAGCGGCGATAGCACACTTTTAATAAGGTGGGGATAATAGCCTGATAACGATAGCCTGGAGAGGGGCAACAGTAGTCACCAGCTCTCGGACAGCTAACTGCCAGTAGGCACCTCGTTACCAGTATCAATTCGTACCTTATCAGATCGCGTGAGGGATTAAAGAGGACGAAGTATGCCGCGCTGAGACTTATATACTGTGTACAGTAGCGCGGCACACTCACGTGATGAAGTTTTGATATAATGTACCTCAGAACTCGCGCATGCGCGGATTATATTCCAGCCCCCTGGGCTAGCCGTCTGGCAGCCTTTCTTGAGTGAAACAGAACCCCCTTTTCATGTATGAAAAGTGCAATTTTTCCAGTCATAATGAATACTTAGAATTTGATGGTGGTGTTAAGTATTCATGAAAAAGGTAACATTAGGGAATGGGCAGCATGAATTCTGGAAATAAACAACTAAAAATCTCACAAAGTGTCCCTTTAATATTGGGGCATTAAATATGTTTTGAAGAGCTTCCAAGATCCCAAACTTAGAGGTAGGCTACTACTTAGGCCTAAAACAATAAAAAAAGAAAATGTTGTCTGTTAACCTGCATATTTCTGGGATTTCGATTTAGGGTGGTCTGATAATTCATCTACAACTTCCAAAATCCCAGAATCGAACCAGTAATATGGTTGCTACATGGTAATAACAAGGTTATAATGGTAATAACAAGAAAAGTCAAAATGTTATCTTATAATAATATTGCTACTTATATTGCCGTTTTGATTCTTAATATACAATTATGAACTGGTTACACTGAATGAAATGGCCCTTACACTGCATGTCACTGAATGACATCTCTTACACTGAAGGACGACCAAATACTTTTCACCTGATTTTCACCTTTTTACAAGCACAGTTAGCCACCAACATAAAACAATGACTTTGACCCACAATGTTTACTATGACTATTTATATCCCCGAAACGCGGAACGTCGGGGATGTAATGGTTTTGCGTGCGCCGCGTCCGCCGCCGCGTCCGCCGCCGCGTAAGGTCTTTCGTGTTAACGCGATAACTTTTGAACGGATGTTTGGATTTGTCCCAGATTTTTGGGGTGTATGCTCTAGGGCAGGTTCATGAACTGATTCGAGTTTGGAGGTCAACACTTTCAAGATGGCTGAATTCAAGATGGCCGAATTTTTGTTTGGTCCATAATTTCTGACCGGGTGGATGGATTTGTCCCAGATTTGGTGTGTGAATGCTCTAGGGTAGGTTCATGAACTGATTCGAGTTTGGAGGTCAACACTTTCAAGATGGCCGAATTTTTGTTTGGTCCATAACTTCTGACCGGGTGGATGGATTTGTCCCAGATTTGGTGTGTGAATGCTCTAGGGTAGGTTCATGAACTGCTTCGAGTTGGGAGGTCAACACTTTCAAGATGGCTGAATTCAAGATGGCCGATTTTTTGTTTGGTCCATAACTTCTGACCGGGTGGATGGATTTGTCCCAGATTTGGTGTGTGAATGCTCTAGGGTAGGTTCATGAACTGCTTCGAGTTGGGAAGTCAACACTTTCAAGATGGCTGAATTCAAGATGGCCGATTTTTTGTTTGGTCCATAACTTCTGACCGGGTGGATGGATTTGTCCCAGATTTGGTGTGTGAATGCTCTAGGGTAGGTTCATGAACTGATTCGAGTTTGGAGGTCAACACTTTCAAGATGGCTGAATTCAAGATGGCCGAATTATTGTTTGGCCCATAACTACTGACCGGGTGGATGGATTTGTCCCAGATTTTGTGTGTGAATGCTCTAGGGTAGGTTCATGAACTGATTCGAGTTTGGAAGACAACACTTTCAAAATGGCGGAATTTTCATTTGGCCCATAACTTCTGACTGGGAGGATTGATTTGCCCGGTAACACCTTATTTTAATGGTTCACCATTTCAGTGAATCTACCATATTAGGTACAGTGTAATAACCAATGTAACAATATTTAATACCATGTAATACTAGTGTAATACCAGTGTAACAATATGCAATATCAGGTACAGTGTAATAACGAGTGTAACAGTATGCAATACCATGTAATATAGTGTAATACCAGTGTAACAATATGCAATACCATGTAATACCACTTACGCACAAACACATGATGTAAGTTTAAAAAATTGCGGTGTTACACTGGTATTACATTGTATTAAACATTGTTACACTGGTTATTACACTGTACCTAATGTGGTATATCCACTGAACCATTAAAACAGTATTACCATTTGCCCCATTTTTGCTTAATTTTCACAATAGTCGTTTGGTTTTAAGCCTATGCACGTCATGTCACGTCTGTATGTATCATATACGTTTACAAAATGGTAGACGGGAGTGGTAGGAATGATGGGGGACTGGAAGCGTCGCGTTTCGGGGATATACCTTAAGCAGTCGAAGGCGACTGCACAGGCAGTCTAGTTAGAAAATATGCTTGTTTGGATGAATATCTGAGTATGAAAGTATTTTTTTGACATTTCACTGAATGACATCTGTTTTTGTGGACGCTGTTACCACAAGATAAAAATACAGAATTTTCAACTATTGAAGAACAAGACTCTCCCTTTGCATCATCACTCAAGGGGTCCCCAAGGGTCCTTTTGATGATGTCACATATTGTTGAGTGACTATCACTTTTTATTATGATTTAAAAGCACCATGTTGATCTTATTACACTGAATGACATCTAAGGAATTGAAAATCCGGACAAAAGTCCACAGATGATTTGAATATCAAAACAAAATGGTAATGAAACGTGCTTTCAATACAATAACAAGAACACTTCTAGAATTATGCCCAGAGAGTGAAAAAATAATTTTGTTTGTCATTTTGCATAATTATTCAAGGATGTATTGGTGATTTTTATGTTTGGACCATTACACTGAATGACATTTTTGCACTTTATGAGATTATTTCACACATACATTGGCAATTATTTTTCTTTAAATGTTACTTAAATGAGAAACCAGACAATGTTGTTTATCAGCATAATATTCCAAATTAATTTATTTACTTTTTTGATAGTTAAATGAGTGCAGAACAAAAAAAATCACGTCTCGTCTTTGACCCCTATGTCTTAAAGGGCAATTCCGGCCAGTTTGGATTCATATCCCATCTTGGGTGGACCCAGGGAAAAGGATGAAAGGGGAAACCGCGAGAAATTTTCATGCGTGCTGCGCAAAGTTGTTCAATTGCGCTGTTTTCGTTTAAACCCTGGCCCGTCGGGCAGGTATTTGACCTGTTTTAAAGCTCCTAGCGTGCATTAAAACCCATTTGAACGCTTTGGCCGTGGTGTGTGGGTCCATACAAGTCGATCTAGTGGTTCACAGTTCCATTAGGTAGCACAGATACGATACAACAGGAGTTTTCAAAAAGTGGCGCACCTACCTCTCTCAGCTTCCGCCTTCCAACTACGTCTGCAAAATGGTTCGCCAAAGTGATACTTCATAGTAATCCATTTTATTTTTGTCCACCAAAGACGAGCCACAAGAAACATATTCACACGCTTCCATGTCCTGTGTTGTTATTGTCTCGCAGATTCACTTCTCTGTCACTGAACGCAGTTTAGTGACGTCACGGTGTCACATGACTCCTGGAAGGAACGCACATTCGCTCATCCAGTTATTATACAGAAGCGAGAGAGAGAGGCGCTGTCGTAATATACTGTTTGATATTTTGAGATGGATCCTCCGTTGGGGTGGTTCAATTGAAGAGTTTGGTGGCCATGGTTATCTTTTTCGAACCAGAATATTTGTTACAGATAAAGAATTATTCCTTCCAGGAGTCATGTGACACCGTGACGTCACTAAACTGCGTTCAGTGACAGAGAAGTGAATCTGCGAAACAATAACAACACAGGACATGGAAGCGTGTGAATATGTTTCTTGTGGGTCGTCTTTGGTGGACAAAAATAAAATGGATTACTATGAAGTATCACTTTGGCGAACCATTTTGCGGACGTAGTTGGAAGGCGGAAGCTGAGAGAGGTAGGTGCGCCACTTTTGAAAACTCCTGTTGTATCGTATCTGTGCTACCTAATGGAACTGTGAACCACTAGATCGACTTGTATGGACCCACACACCACGGCCAAAGCGTTCAAATGGGTTTTAATGCACGCTAGGAGCTTTAAAACAGGTCAAATACCTGCCCGACGGGCCAGGGTTTAACCGAAAACAGCGCAATTGAACAACTTTGCGCAGCACGCATGAAAATTTCTCGCGGTTTCCCCTTTCATCCTTTTCCCTGGGTCCACCCAAGATGGGATATGAATCCAAACTGGCCGGAATTGCCCTTTAATCTGTTACTTAAGGCTTTCATTAATGTCATAGCAATGTTGCTATAATGTAGTTGAGTATTTTCAGCAATTAGTCAAGCCCATCTGCTGAAAGAGGCTACTTGTTCTACCTGTCAGACATTCAGAAGGATGAACATTGAATATCATGGAGAAAATAGCATAAAAATAACCGTCCTCTATTTTCAATGAAGGAATCAACTCTGTCAGGCTGGTTGGTGGCAGAAGCAGGTGCTCAGGTAGAGTGGAGATCTACCACAGTGGCCAGTGGGGCACTGTGTGTGATGACAACTGGGACATGCAGGATGCTGAGGTGGTCTGTAGACAGCTGGGATGTGGAAATGCTACATCCGCCCCAGGGGAAGCCCACTTTGGCAGGGGCAGTGGAAGTATCTGGTTGGATAATGTCGGCTGCTCAGGAGCTGAAAAATCCCTTGTACAGTGCTCCAGTAGTAGCATTGGAACAAATGATTGTAACCATGGTGAAGATGCTGGTGTAGTTTGCTCAGGTAAATCCCACATAACAATGGTCTTTCAATCTATTGCATATACTGAATGAAACTGTGATATGCTAGCCTAGAAATCTAGACGCCCCTAGCGACCGCAAATTGAATTTGCTCCCAGGGGCAGTCTAGCGGACCCCGGTCGTTTTGCGAGGCTGAAAGTTATCCGATGACAGGGCCAATCAAATCGCGAGGGGGGCCGGGCTACCTAGTAAACAGGAAACTTTAAGAAGAAGCATGGTGTCCGTCCGTGCTACGTACAGCACGAAAGTGTTTACTTAATTTAAAAAGCCTGGATGATAATACATTTCGTGGCTGACATGGATTGATGTAATAATACACCATGAACTTATCGGACACAAATAGATCTCAACACATTCCCATTTGATCATTCGATGTTTTAAACTAGCTCGGTAAGCTAAGTTGAGCATTTTACAGAACCAGATAGTCACACGCTATTATCAGACCCCTACTGTAGGTGTAGAATGAAATTGCTGCCCCAATTTTTAATAAGACACATGCCATTAAAAACGAGACATTTGGGAGTTTTGAAAGTCTTTGAGTAGCTTACTAAATAGATGGGATCGATAGTCTGGCTAGTGGGAGCGAGCTGACCGGGGAGCGTCCTGCGTTGGGAGCGACAATCAGGGAAAGTTATGGGTATACAGCTAGCTAGCTAACACCGACCATGCCATGTTGACAACAATCATAAATATAACCATTTAACAAGCCCCAAATTGCTCGACATTTCGCTGATTGATCAAAGAGGGCCATGTGGCTGAAAACGAGGCAGTTTTTAACTGTATAAGTGAAAACACGATTTATTAGGAAACTTGTTTGTGGCTGTGGTCATCACACGCTTTCATTGCTACGACAGCTGGAAGTTGCCGCTTGCCCGCTTCACCTACAAAGAGGCCCTCGCTAGTGGCTAGCTAACCTGTCGTCAATAACAGAGCTAGGTATCCAGCCTTGTATTATATGCCTGCCCCAAATTCTAATAAGATCCATGTCATTAAAAACGAGACATTTGGGAGCTTTGAAAGTCTGTAAGTCGCTTACTAAATAGATGGGAATGACACCTAGTCTACCGAGCTAGCGGCTAGCCATGTATTATGGGTATACAGCTAGCTAGCTAACACCGAACATGCCATGTTGACAACAATCATAAATATAACCATTTAACAAGCCCCACATTGCTCGACATTTCGCTGATTGATCAAGGAGGGACATGTGGTTGAAAACGATGCATTTTTGAACTGTATAAGTGAAAATACAATTTATTAGGAAACTTGTTTGTGGCTGTGGTCATCACACGAATTCACTGCTACGACGGCTCGAAGTTGCCGCTGCACCTACAAAGGGGCGTGTCGCGTGTACGTTGTGAAAGACAGCTGTGACGTTACACAGAAGTGTGTGGGGATTGGTTGTTCCATCATCCTATTGCGTGACGTTGAGTGCTGAAGCAACCGTTTATCCCGCCCACACTGCCGCCCAGCCCTCCTAGACCCTGGTACAGCTTTTTGCTGTACGGGTCTGGCTGCGCTAGGCTAGTGATTAGCAGGTTGATGCTGTTGGGGCAAAAAAGGATCATGATGTATATACTATATATGTAGTTCAGTTTGAAGGTGTTCAAGCCTTAGGCCAATGTTTATCAACCTTTTTTGAAGAAATGTCCCATTGACCTCATAAGCTTGCCAACTATTTTTAACACCATCAACAGTTTGCGGGGGTTCGCTAATCGCATGTTTGCACTTATTTGAGACTGGTCCCCATTAATTTTCGTCCGCCCACTACAGTCTACTACAGTGGTTCTTAACCTTTTTTTCTTAGCGCACCCCCTTACCTGTGCAGAAGACAGGCCGCGCACCCCCAATAGAAACTTCTACATGTGTATGCACTAAAAAAATGATGAATGAGTGATTCATTAAAATGTTTCTCACTTGAGATATGAATAAATACCTGAATGACTGGGAATAAATGGGATAAATGGGAACCAAAACTTGGACCAAAAACAACATTTGGACTTAATTTGGCCTAATTATAATGTTTGCAAGTATATAGTTTTGGGCACAACCTCTACACAAACAAAATTCCGCGCACCCCTGGAATCTCTGGCGCACCCCCAGGTTAAGAACCAATGGTCTACTACATGCTTCCGGAGCTCTATGGACGTCATCATAAGCTTGCCAATCTCTGCCCCACCCCAATCAAAAACATTGCCCCCTTCTGCAACTGAGTGCACCCCCTCCTTTCATTGACCATAGCACAGTACATTGCCTTCAATAACATTTTCCTGCTTCATAAATCTGTAATATTCATGTGTCATACAGACGTGTCTCCTGATGCCACAGCTTCAGCACCAACTCCTACACGTGAGTGATATTTTGTAACCCTCCAAAAACTGTGGATTGAGACTTGTTAATCAGGGCACACTTCAGGCCCTCTTGACCTGATCATACGTTTGACAATGCCCCCACCCCCCTTATCTCCTTCTCAGTGCCTCACGAGAGTTTTCAAACCCCCCTTGGGCCCTATAGCTCCTCTGTGGACAAACCGTACCTTAGGCATACAGTTTATACAGTATCTGTTCAAATTGTTTCCTGCTCAAGCTGACCATAGTGCAATACATTGCCTACACAGTTTCCTGCTTCATAAATCTGTAACATTCATGTGTCATACAGATGTTTCTTCGGATGCCACAGCTGTAGCACCGACTCCTACACGTAAGTGAAATGTATTAACCCTCCAAAAACTGTGGACTGAGACTTGTTAATCAGGTCACACTTTGAATTTTTATTAATAAATACGTTCAGCATCAACCAGCTTACCGTACATGCAACTTCTAAACACACGACAAACCCTTTTTTGACCATTGGGAATGTGATCATTGACTCCCAAGTCTTCAGTCCATTACCAGATGAATAAAACTGAGTTTGTTACAGCTGTCTGCCAAAATGACTTTCAAGGTGTGCATTTTTGTACTGATATCGCATGTCTGTGTACTTGCCCCTTCACACCATGCCAGCTGTAGAGGCAGACCCTTGTGACCACTACACTGCGCTGAATGACACCTGGAGGGCCACTACCAACCAGGACCAGTCAGCCCTCAAGTGTGACAGTGACGTCCAATGGCAGGGCTGGTACCGCATGTTCCATCAGGGCCGCAGTGTCCGCATGCCAGAAAGCTGTGTGCCTAAAAAACGCTGTGGTACTCATGGGCCCCTGTGGCTGAAAAGTCCACACCCCGATCTAGAGGACGGGATCGTGACCAGGGAGGTGTGTGGTAGCTGGGGTAGTTGTTGCAGCTACAACGCACCTTCTATTCGTGTGAAAATGTGTCCAGGAAACTATGCAGTTTATGAACTAGTCACTACAGGCTGCTATTTTGCATACTGTGCAGGTACACCTCTAATATTATCAAGTCTAGTAAAGCCTTTTTCCATGCCAATTTTAGTATCATCCACTTTCTGTGTTGTCTTGGTCATATCTAGTAACATCCATATGTCCTGCAGATATTACCCTGGCAACAACTCCTGCTCCAGTAACCCTATCTCCAAGCACTTCAGGTCAGTGATTCATCATTGTTTTAATAGCCAATTCTCCTAACGCCGCATACTAACTGACAGCAGTGTGACTGCCTGAGTCTAAAAAAGTTACTTCCATCATCTTATTTTCTGTTGGACTTTCCCAACTGAAGGCAACTGGAGGCAGGACAACAGGCTAGGTTGCTTGCTGTCCCAAGGGTCTATTGCAGTTTCTGTTTTTTTTTTTTTTTTTTTTTTCCCATTGGGAATCTCCAACTCCCATTGTCATTGTGACACAGCACTCCACAGCACACAAGTGAACACTGCACACTGCACACAACGAAATTGCATTTATGCCTCACCCGTGCAAGGGGGCAGCCCTCAGTGGCGCCCCATGGGGAGCAGTGCGGTGGGACGGTACCATGCTCAGGGTACCTCAGTCATGGAGGAGGATGGGGGAGAGCACTGGTTGATTACTCCCCACACCAACCTGGCGGGTCGGGAGTCGAACCGGCAACCTCTGGGATGCAAGTCTGACGCCCTAACCACTCACCCATGACTGAAGTCACGTCATCTTGACATTCATAGCTGATGGATTCAAGATTAGCGTAGAAAAAAACAAAGGTAGAATGTACAGATTATGTGTACATATTAACTATTAAACCCAATTCATACTGTACCTCAAGCTTGGTCAATTTCTGTTCATACATTCCAAGTGATATATTAACCCTGTAAAAACTGTGGACTGAGACTTATTAATCAGGTCACATCTTGAATTGTTTACTTTATTAATCAATAAGTTTAGCATCAATCAGCTTACCGTACGTGGAACGTATACTGTAGAACACACTACAAACACTTTTTGGACCATTGTGAATATGTTTATTGACTCCCAATTCTTCCATTTATTACCAGATAAATAAAACTGTGAGTGTGTCATAGCTGTGTGCCAAAGTGCGAACGAAGGTGTGCATGTTGTGCGTGCTATAGTCTTCATTTCTATGATATCCCATGTTTGTGAACTTGTACCTTCACACCATGAACCAGCTGCAGAGGCAGACCCATGTGACCACTACACTGCGCTGAATGACACCTGGAGGGCCACTACCAACCAGGACCAGTCAGCCCTCAAGTGTGACCGTGACGTCCAATGGCAGGGCTGGTACCGCATGTTCCATCAGGGTCGCAGTGTCCGCATGCCAGAAAGCTGTGTGACTGAAAGTCGTTGTGGTACTCATGGGCCCCTGTGGCTGAAAAGTCCACACCCCGATCTAGAGGACGGGATTGTGACGAGGGAGGTGTGTGGAAACTGGCGAAGTTGTTGCAGCTACGAGTCGCCGCCAATCCGTGTGAAAATGTGTCCAGGAAACTACGCAGTTTATGAACTAGTGGGACCTACAGTCTGTCATTATGCGTACTGTGCAGGTACATCTCTCCTCTTATTAGCGTGTTATTATTAACACCCATACGTCCTGCAGATATGACCCTGCTAACAACTCCTGCTCCAGTGGCCCCATCTCCAAGCACTGAAGGTCAGTGATGTTTCATTCAGCTTATTTCTAGTGGAATTTTCACATTGCATAAGTCACCTTTGAACACTGAACATTTGAATGCATTCAAATTAGGCATGATTTGCATTCAGTAGTGAAGACGTCTACTGCACTACAGACACCACTGCTAACCTGCTTCACTTCAGAATGGAACTTGTTAGCCTCACTCTCGTCAGACCTGTGTATGGAGTTCCGCACAGCTACGTTTTCATTGTGTGTGGGAGAGTGATTCAATTTCGAAAGGCATGGCATTTTGTCCATTCTTGCTACCCAGAAATTCCTTCAAATCTTTTCTATGTTCACATTTTAAAGAAAAAAACATTCTCATCTCATTGCAGGTAATTGACCCCACCCTCCAGCACCAGGACAAGATTGTAGACAATTAGACAGCTTGCCAACTTCCCAAAACAAAACAAAAACACAAAGAACATTGTCAATAAAACCACAGCTACAATTATTACAAGACCACAGCCGCGATGCTGGAGCAATTTGTTACAGAAAGCAAGACATATTGAGTTCCTCATTTATGCCCTGAGGTTCCACTGAATTTAGAGTATGAATCCAAAATGCCTTTCTACGAAGCCTCTCTTGTCTAATTGTCTGCAATCTTGTCCTGGTGTTGGGGGGTGAGGTCAATTACGTGCAATGACATGAGACCAATTTAGCCAAACCAAGTGGGATCACCTGTGAATGTCAAGTCTTGAAATGTGTATCTCTCTCTTGCTATCATTTGACTCTGAATAAGTTGTAGCAACACCGAAACGTTGGTCGGGTGTGTGCACAAAATAAAGTCTTGAAAACTAAGCTGCAGTGTGCTCCAGCTTCTCCTTTCCAGCTATGCCAGCGACTTACTGGAGCCTCAATGCCAGTGATTTCAAAAGCACTGGGACACTACACTGATCTGTGATAGGTCTGTTAGAGCATTGGGTCCAACCCCCTATGGGCGGGGTTGAAAGGGTGGGGAAAAAGGCTTGTAGTCTCAACAGAAATCCACCTCTCTTTCACTTCCTCCTACAATGATGCTAAATGACGATTTTAAAATCATTGTAGGAGGAAGTGTTGAGAGGTGAATACAGATTTCTCCTGTCTCAGGGGGAATTGAGAGAGTGTTGCATGACCATTCAAAAGTATGACTGGGTGTCTAGCAATGGAAAGCCTAATGCAAATGGGTGGAGTGTCCCTTAAACACGTTTAAAATTCTAAATTAATATCTGATTTCAAATTCAATAAATTATATTGTTTTACATGTCATAGGAAATTCCTTGAGGTTGGCTGGAGGCAGTACTAACTGCTCGGGTAGAGTGGAGGTGTACCACAATGGCCAGTGGGGCACTGTTTGCGATGACGACTGGGATATGCAGGCTGCTGAGGTGGTCTGTAGACAGCTTGGATGTGGACGTGCAGTTTCTGCCCCTAAGGAAGCCCACTTTGGCAGGGGCAGTGGAGAGATCTGGCTGGATAATGTGGGCTGCTCCGGGACTGAAAAATCCCTCACAGCATGCTCCAACAACGGCTTTGGAAGGCATAATTGTAACCATGGTGAAGATGCTGGTGTGGTGTGCTCAGGTTAGTGAATCTTCCACTTAACACCTTAGTGCAGAGCCTATGTTATAACCTTACTGTCACCAAAATTGTAATGGCTATGGGTCAAAGACGAAACAGGGTTTTCAGGACTCAAAGATATAAAACTGTTCCCCTGTTTTTTTTGTTTTGTTTCTCTTTTTAACTTGTTTTGGTACATTGGAGTATAGAGTGATTACGTTTATTATTTTCTGTTCAGAAAATAGTTAGGAACATGCATTTTTACCCCATTTTCACCCATAAAATGTCATTCAGTGTAATACCGTGTTAAACAGTTGGTAATGCAAAAAACATATGTGTGACCGAATGGAGGTTTGTACGATTAGAATCAACCAGACTACGCCACCTATGGGGGGTTAGCCCACAGGAAGAAAGAAGTAAACCCTTAAAAAGTACCAATCAGGCAACACAGGTTCGTATACATTAGATATGACAGAGACGTGAGTTCCACCAAGAGATATTTATTAGACTTTGACAACAGGGCATAGACAATACTCGGGTCACTACCCGGAGGCCAAGATGGCCAACTCTGATCCTCACCAATGACACAACCGGACAAACACAAACACACACACACACACACAAACGCACACCAGCGACACTGAGAGGAATATATTCACAGACAATTTATTCCCTTTACCCAATTAAGCTACATGCAGCTACCAATGCAGCCATGCAATCCCAAAGGAACATAAAGGAAAAGAAAATAAACAAAAGAAACTCAAGCCATGCATAAGCACTGCAAACTCAAAAGGATAAGAAGCAAGCAAATAAACAGACAAAATAAAGTAATCATGCAACTGAAACTTCAAACACAAATAGCAAAAGCAACATAGGAAATTAGCAAGCCATGCAAATGAAGCAAATCAAATCAATAAGAAATTAGCAAGCCATGCAAATAAAGCGAAGCACATCACACAAAAGAAAAGAAAACACACAAAAAGATGAGCGCTTTTGGAAGTGCACTGCATGCACTAGGCACTGATATTAACCAAAGAGGGTCACAGAAGCGAGGGAGCGAAGCCAGGGCCATGCACATTCATTCATGCGGAGTGCAGACATTGGCTTATGAGCCAGCTCACGCTTGGGTGAATCCTCGGTGAACAAAACAGCAGCCGGAAGCAGTAGACACGCTGGGCTCTGCAATCTACACGGTCTGAAAGTTTAGAGATAAATGTACAGTTTAGACTACTACTTTACAGAAAAACAAAGTTTACAGTAACTACGCATACTGTACATACCGAGCGGTAACTGCTCGCAACTTGTTGCGGCCGGAGATGGAGAGGAGACAACAACTGTCGGTAGAAGCCGTCTGCATCAAACAACAAAAGACACGATTCAATTTGGGGCTAAAACTATGTTCCACTAAACAGACGCATGGATATGAAACTTACCGCTCAGAAGCATCAGCTGAGCGTGGCTACACACACGCCACGTAATGCGGTTCCAAACGCGCCAATACCTGGACGCAACCTACAGTACAAAGAACCGCGGATGTAACACTAATATATCAACGAAATTCACCGAAGCGTAAAAAAAAGGCGACAGAAACACAAAACTCACCCAGTCGGAGCATACGCTCACCCCGATGCAGCTACAGCAACCTTTCGTGCTACCTGCTACCCACACAAAGCCGGACACCCGGAAGAGGAGAGGGCGGTCAACTGACAGGTTGCCGTGCTTACCTAAATGCCCTACGGCCAACTCCAGGATCCAATCACTGAGCGCAGAGATCAGGCTGCAAATGAGACCTCAATAATCCATTCTGCTACATATGGATGACGTTAAAAACCTGAAATAAGCTAGCCTGATAAACCAGACTAAATGTGGATGTCTAATTTAGTCTGGCCTTGATGCATAATACATCCGAAGATTGTTGATGAGAACAACCTTCCCTCAAAACGATGCCCGCTTTGATTCAAAACACATCTTTGCGTTGTAATTGGTTTGCCAGATTCATGGCATTCTGGCTTCATTGAATCATTATGCGCGGCCAGACCCACCCGTAGACAAAACATTTTGCCGTCCAGCGGGTGGCGCTGGTTCACCGGGCTAGAAATAAGCTACATAAAACATAGTAAAGGGTTATATTTAAGGTCTTCCTCAAAAAAACCTAAAATTTTCTAGGAAAGGGCATTTGGGAATATTTTTTTACAGTGTTTGTAGTCTTTCACCAAGTGCACTTTACCCATTTGGCTTTAAGAAGTTTTTCCACCGAAGAGAAAATCAGTTTAAAATACACATTTATTCATTTGTTGTATGCCCCCGCATGTGTTGTGCTAAACAAATAAATTTCGTAAGAATTAGATAAAAATGTGCATTTCACTGAATGACCACAACTATTACACTGAATGACGTCTTGGCAAAAAAAAAACTTTATAAACAGCTACTTTTCATTGCTATGATATTGTTACCATCATACAGTACTCAACGTGCTGAATGAGTGACAACAGAAATAAATGTTGTCAAATAATTGGTATTTTACTTAAAGGGACACTGCAGGAATTGGTCAAGAAAGGTACTGCAACTATGCTGCTCATTGAAACTGGGTTGGTTATAGCCAAATTTGAAATTTACATTAAAGTTTACAAAGTAATAAACATACATTTTCTAGTATGGTCCAAGTAGAGTCATTTTTGCAGCTAAAAATTGATATTTTTGGAAATTCAAAATGGCGGACCATGGAGAAGATCCCCCTTTTCATGTATGAAAAGTGCAATTTTTCCAGTCATAATGAATACTTAGAATTTGATGGTGGTGTTAAGTGTTCATGAAAAAGGTAACATTAGTGAATGGGCAGCATGAATTTTGGAAATAAACAACTAAAAATCTCATACAGTGTCCCTTTAATATTGGGGCATTAAAACGTGTTTTGAAGAGCTTCCAAGATCCCAAACTTAGAGGTAGGCTACTACTTAGGCCTAAAACAATTAAAAAGAAAATGTTGTCGGTTAACCTGCATATTTTTGGGATTTCGATTTAGGGTGGTCTGATAATTTATCTACAACTTCCAAAATCCCAGAATCGAACCAGTAATATGGTTGCTACACAGTGTTGGGAATAACGGCGTTTAAATAAACGGCGTTACTAACGCCGTTACTTTTTTCAGTAACGGATAATCTAACTAATTATTCTTACTGCCAGTATAACGCCGTTACAATTTCATACACTCCGTTACTGCACGTTACTGTTTGGGTAGCCTATGCGTCGTCACCGTGCGTTCTATTACCAAAACCTCTCCATACGGTCATATGGCCACGTTCGCCGCTGCCATCCACCCAGTAGAAGTCAGAAAGAGGGACAGAATGAGTGTGTGTGTGCTGCTTGGTGAACAGTGTTTGTCTGATCCCAGGATTATTGCGTTTGCGTCCGGATAGGTGGCTACCCGCATCACCGGGGGCTGAATGGAGGGAGCGCAAGCTAACATGACCAGAACCACTCTCACCCCTAATTCCTCCACCAATAGGACTACCTGTATGGACACTACGACTGCATTCGCCACTACCGCCGACTCACTTGAGATCGGATAAAGTCACCGAATGAGTTTCAATGTGTGTGTGTGCTTAGAGAACATCCTTGCTTCGCCGCGGTAAACAAAGAGTGCTCGTCCGATCATTATCCTCCTCGTGACATAAAAACTGTCCTTCAGAGTCAGAATAGGCAAATAACATGCTCAGAACTTCATCATGATTCAACTTCTCACTAACCACGATGAAATAGCTCGCTGATAGTTCGCTGATAACAACACAAACTCTACTCGTACGCTTCGAGACAAAGGCGCAAAGTGGCTACTTCCGCATTTAGTGGTCGCGTCACAGGTCGCGTCTTTTACTGCTTCACGATTCTGTGAACTACAAAATGACGTAATCGCAGTCTTGTCAGAGACAGTTTAGATAGAAAATCTCTGGTCTTGTTTGAAAGGATAGCATTTAGTAATAATTAAAATGTAAATACTACATTTAGTAGTAATTTAAAGTTGGATTTAACATGCACATTTTCAGTTGAATTTAAATAAGCCTATTAAAATGTGTTATTTTCTTTTATAAAAAAAAATATATATAGGCTATATATTGTCCATCCAGTGGCTTTGGTTTATTATGTTGCAATAAATTGTTGTTTGTTAAGTTACCTGTCTTTACCGTCCTTCTCTATGTGGTTTATGAAACATGGTCGGGGGGCGAGTAACGCAATAGTTACTTTTACTGGTAACTAGTTACTTTGATACCGGAGAAACTCAGGAATTAACTCAGTTACTTTTTTGGAGAAGTAACTAGTAACTAGTAACTAGTAACTAGTTACTTTTTCAAAGTAACTTGCCCAACACTGTTGCTACATGGTAATAACAAGGTTATAATGGTAATAACAAGAAAAGTCAACATTTCCAGTATAGCTAGGAGGCTTAGAGCCTTTTTAAGACCCGATACTTCAATTTGTGATACAAGCGCCAAAATCGGTACAGATACTCCTTAGACATTACTATTTTCAAAAAGTATGCGGGCCACTTCAAATTCAAGATGGCTGCCCATTTTCCAAGATGGCTGCCATATAGATATGAATTAGCAACTGAAACAACTGTTCAAATGGTCATACAAGCACGTAAATCGTCATAGATACTCCTTAGACACAAGTCTGTTGAAAAGGCATGCAGGCCACTTGAAATCCAAGATGGCCGCCCATTTTCCTAGGTGGCGACCATACATATGTGTAAGGTGACTGAAACATTTGTCAAAATAGTGATACAAGCATCAAACTTGGTACAAATACTCCATGACATGACAAAAAGATGTTGGTCAATTGAAATACAAGATGGCTGCTCATTTTCCAACATGGCCGCCACAATATTCTGGACAGCCCTTCCACCCATTGCACATTTCCCAACAGCTAACAAAATATGGATGGCATTCATAATACCATGAAAGGTATGATCTGATCTTCTGACCTGCAGATGGCTATAGCTGCCAGTGTGAGTATTGGGACATTTTAAAATTCCTATACTTTAAGACAACAAGATAATCTGAATTCATCGAAGGGATTAAGGTAATCTCTCAAATCAGAGATTATGAAAATGTCTCCATTAATAAAAAGCAATGGTAGCCATCTTGGATTATACATGGCCTTCATGTTTAAAGTAGGCTATTTTTTTCAAAAAGGATAATGTATAAGGAGTATTTGTGCCGAGTTTGGTGCTTGTATCATTATTTGAACAATTGTTTTATTTTCCTATGACACATTTGAACGGCGACCATCTTGGAAAATGAATCATCTTGGAAAAGTTACCTGCATGCTTTATCAAAAGAGGTACATCTAAGGAGTATCCGTGCCAAGTTTGGTGTTTGTATCACAAATTGTTTCCGTTGCCAATTTATATCTGTATGGCGGCCATATTGGAAAATGGGCAACCATCTTGAATTTGAAGTGGCCCGCGTACTTTTTGAAAATATTAATGTCTAAGGAGTATCTGTACCGATTCTGGCGCTTGTATCACAAACTGAAGTATAAGGTCACCTATCTCCCTTGCTAGTAGTGTCATATTATTGTATCTTATAGTAAGATTGCTACTTATATTGCTGTTTTGATTCTTAATATACAATTATGAACTGGTTACACTGAATGAAATGGCCCTTACACTGCATGTCACTCAATGACATCTCTTACACTGAAGGACGACCAAATACTTTTCACCTTATTTTCACCTTTTTACAAGCAAACAGTAAGCCACCTACATAAAACAATGACTTTGACCCACAATGTTTACTATGACTATTTAGAAAATATGCTTGTTTGGATGAATATCTGAGTATGAAAGTATTTTTTTGACATTTCACTGAGTGACATCTGTTTTTGTGGACGCTGTTACCACAAGATAAAAATACAGAATTTTCAACAAGACTTTCCCTTTGCATCATCACTCAAGGGGTCCCCAAGGGTCATTTGACGATGTCACATATTGTTGAGTGACTATCACTTTTTATTATGATTTAAAAGCACCATGTTGATCTTATTACACTGAATGACATCTAAGGAATTGAAAATCCTGACAATAGTCCACAGATAATTTGAATATCAAAACAAAATGGTAATGAAACGTGCTTTCAATACAATAACAAGAACACTTCTAGAATTATGCCCAGAGAGTGAAAAAAATAATTTTGTTCGTCATTTTGCATAATAATTATTCAAGGATGTATTGGTGATTTTTATGCTTGAACCATTACACTGAATGACATTTTTGCACTTGATTATTTCACATATACATTGGCAATTATTTTTCTTTAAATGTTACTTAAATGAGAAACCAGACTATGCTGTTTATCAGCATAATATTCAAAATTAATTGATTTACTTTTTTGATAGTTAAATGAGTGCGGAACAAAAAAAAAAATCACGTCTCGTCTCGTCATGTCTTCATCTGTTACTTATGGCTTTCAGTAATGTCATAGCAATGTTGTTGGAAACAAAGAAAGTTGGCGTCTGCACCTTGAACTTCAGATCGCTTGTTGCTTGGTGAGACTGCTCACCAAAAATAGTCATACTAGGACAGTCAAAAAGATGAGGCGCACACAAGGCTTGCAGGTTCAAAAAGTGTATTGTGTCCGACAAATTAACAAAGGAAGTCAATGGAAAATATCTGGAGCTACAAACGTTTCGGATCTAGTCCATTATCAATGTCTCCAGTAGGAAGCGCGTGGCGCGCTTTCCGGTCTTAAATAGTGTGACGTGTGAGGTGAGGTGCTTCCTCAAGGTGAAACCGCGTCAGCATCCAACCTGGATAATTCAAAATAAATAATAAGATGAACAAAAAAGTATAAACAATATCCAAGTGATAACGGGATGTAGATCTACTATTACATAACATGCAGGTTATATAGGCTACAGAGACTTAAAAAAATACTAAGTGGTTAGGTCAATTCATAGAAAACATGATAAGACAAGCTCTTCATTCATCCCTAATGGGTAAACAGTTTTCAAAGTAAAAATCCAGAAACATTCCCTCTGCAGTAATCTTTTTTCCATATCCCCTCCCCTGCGTGTCGCTGTGACCTGTTCAATGACAGTGTATGCCAGTGATGACACAGGATGGCCCGCTTCGTGGAAGTGCCGTGCCACTGGTGACTTTTCATCCTTGCGCCTAATGGCGCTGTTGTGTTCAATAATGCGCGTCTTCACAGCTCTGTTTGTTTTTCCAACATATTGTTTTTTACATGGGCATGTTATCAAATAAACAACATTCCGGGTGGAGCAAGTGGTGAATTGGTGGAGTTTGTGTGTCTTGTTGGTGACGGGACTGCAGATTGTGTTGCTCTTGGTTGAGTTGTTGCGACAAGCGGCGCATGTCCGACATGGGTGGAAACCTGTGGCTCTGCTTAGGCGTTCAACACCACTGCGTGTGAAGTTATCAGCCTTGACCAAAAAATCTCTAATGTTCTTGGCCCTGTGGTGGGCAAAGAGGGGTAGCTCTGGGAAGAGGGCACGGCATGTGTCGTCACTGCTCAGGACGTGCCAATGCTTTTTGACAGCTTCTTTTATCTGCGTGCTGTGTTTGCTATATGTTGTAGTACAGACAACAGAGGAGCGCTTCTCTCTTTTCGGGGGCGTCGAGGTCAGGGGCGTATCCAGGACATTTTTACTAGGGTGGCCAAGATGACACACAAATATAGTCTGAGGTGGCCATGGAATCATGGAATTATATACACATACGGGGGTCCTCCCACACAGAAAATGTTGTATTTATTCTATGCTATTTCCTGCATTTTAAAGAAAAGCACCAGTGAACTTCAAATACAATATTTTGTAGTAGTATAATATATATATATATATATAGTGTGATGCATTGAGACGTGATTGGGGTTTGGGTAATTGGGAAGTCTAATTAAGGAACACCTGACACCTGTATGTTGCTTCCTGCTTAACCTGAAGTAAAGACACAACTCACAGCAAAAGGGCTGACTGTCTCCGTGTGCGTTATTCTCTGTGAAAATACACCACAGAAAACTGGCGACGAGGATAAAAAACTGGAATTCGGAAGGATGGCTTTAATTGGGACAATAGGAGAATTTGTCCCGAAGTCGGAGTCCTGGACGGCGTATGTTGAAAGAGTGGAGCAGTTCTTCCTAGCGAATGAAATTGCAGAGGAGAAACAGGTGCCCACATTGTTGAGCGTAATGGGACCGTCAACTTATGGACTTTTAAGAAATTTAGTGCAGCCAGCTAAACCGAAGGACAAAACATATGACGAAATTGTGAAAACATTGACCACTCATTTTGAGCCTGAACCCCTTTTGATAGCAGAGAGATTCCGTTTCAATCGCCGTAATCAGAAGCCAGATGAGAGTGTCACTAATTACGCAGCTGAGCTGAAGCAGTGCGCAATGCATTGCCAGTTTGGTGCGACGCTGGATGACGCGCTACGGGATCGCTTTGTGAGTGGCATAAGAAATGAAGCGTGCCAGCGCAAATTGCTTTCGGAAGCGAACTTAACTTTTGTAAAGGCGTTCGAGCTTGCTGTAAGTATGGAGACGGCCGCAAAGGATGCCGAGCAGCTCCAGAGACCAGACGCCGGTGCGGAGGCCGTGCACAAGGTGGAGACGCGTCCCTTCAACTCGACGGGGAGGAAGTGTTACCGGTGCCACGGGAAAAATCACAGTTCTGAGATGTGCTACTTCAAAGACGCGAAATGCCACGGGTGTGGAAAAACCGGGCATATTAGAACAGCTTGCAGAGCTACAACTGCTGCTCAACCAAATAGGAGACGCCAGGAAACAGAAAGGAACACAAAATATGTGGAAGCAGAAGATGATGAATTGCCAATGTTCACACTAGCCAGTGAAGCCTGCAAGCAACCTTTCAAAACACACTTTAAAGTGGATGGCCAAGACATCGAGATGGAAATCGACACTGGCGCGGCCGTGAGTATTATCTCTGAAAAAATGTACTTGACGCAATTCCCAGAAAGGCCGCTAGATGTCGCTAGTGTCAAGCTAAAAACATACACGGGGGAAACTATGCCCGTGTTAGGTCAGTTTGAAGCCACAGTTACCTATAAGCAGCAAAGAGAGCAGCTACCCCTAATTGTAGTGAAAGGGGCTGGCCCTGCATTATGCGGCAGAAACTGGCTACATAAAATTACACTGGATTGGAAGGAAATAAAACATGTGAGTGAGATGCATGAACCAAGGTCCATAGATGAAGTGCTTCAGTTACATTCAGAAGTGTTTAAAGAAGAACTGGGCACACTGCATGGCTTCAAAGCCAAAATTCTTGTAAATCCAGATGTCCCCCCAAAGTTTTGCAAGAGCCGCCCATTGCCATTTGCCATGAAAGCCAGGGTGGATGCCGAACTAGACCGGCTGGAGAAGGCAGGCATAATCTCACCAGTTAAGCATAGCGAGTGGGCTGCACCAGTAGTGCCTGTAATCAAGAAAGACAATACAATTCGCCTTTGTGGTGATTACAAATTAACAGTTAATCAAGCTGCCAATACTGAAACTTACCCCCTGCCTCGCATTGAGGAGCTGATGGCGACCTTAAGTGGAGGAAAAATATTCTCAAAGATTGACTTGGCTTCAGCATACCAGCAAGTGCTACTGGAGGAGGAGTCAAAAAAGCTGTTGACCATCAACACACATCGAGGTCTCTTTGTGTACAATAGGTTAGCTTTCGGAGTTAGCTCTGCCCCCTCCATTTTTCAACGCATTATGGAGAACCTCCTAAAAGATCTTGATGTAGTTACCTATTTAGATGATTTACTTGTAACAGGAAAAAATGAACATGACCATGTGCAGAAGTTACAAAAAGTGCTTCAGAGACTCCAGGAGTGCGGCCTAAGAGTGAAGAAATCCAAATGCGAGTTCGGAAAAAAGGAGATTGAATACCTGGGCCATGTACTGGATAGCCAAGGCCTTCATCCATCCCCAGAAAAGGTAAAGGCCATCAAGGAGGCCCCAGCGCCCTCCTCAGTGAAAGAATTGAGAGCATTTCTAGGCCTAGTCAATTACTATGGCCGGTTCATGCCCAACCAAAGCACCCTATTGGCCCCACTCTACAAACTGTTAAAAGACCACACGGAGTGGGAGTGGACGAAACCACAGCAAAAAGCCTTTGAGGCATGCAAAGAATTGTTAGCAAGTGACCAGGTGCTAATGCACTACAATCCAGACTTGCCTCTTGTACTGGCCTGTGATTCATCAGCCTATGGCATAGGGGCTGTCATTCAACATGAACTACCATCTGGAGAGAAGAGGCCCATTGCATATGCCTCTCGTACGCTGAACCCTGCTGAAAGAAATTACTCACAAATAGAAAAAGAGGGGCTGTCAGTGATATTTGGAGTTAAAAAGTTCCACCAGTACTTGTGGGGGCGGAAATTTAAAATAGTGACTGACCACAAGCCCTTGCTGACTCTTTTTGGAGAGCACAAATGTCTGCCCACTATGGCTGCAGCACGGATTCAAAGATGGGCCATCATACTGTCTGCTTATGATTATACCATTGTGTACTGTGCATCTGAGAAACACAGCAATGCAGATGGACTGTCAAGAGTCCCTTTACCCGAGACAAGTGATGCCGGCACAGCAGCCATCTCGGAGAGCATTCATGCACTGTTAGCAGAGCACCTAGAACAAGCACCCGTGGATGCTGACCAGGTGGCACGCGCCACACGGACAGACTGCGTGCTGTCCAAGGTCCTGAAATTCATCATGAATGGCTGGCCAGCGATCGTGGATTCTACTCTGAAAGCCTTCCACTCACGCCGATATGAACTGTCCACTGAACGGGGATGTGTCCTATGGGGCACCAGGGTCGTGCTACCAGAGAAACTGAGAAAGCTCGTCAAAAAGGAGCTGCACTCGGGACACCCGGGTATAGTGAAGATAAAAGCTCTCGCACGCAAGTACGTGTGGTGGCCCAAGATTGATGAAGATCTAGAACAGGTATGCAAAGCCTGCGAGCCTTGCCAGTTGGAACAACGGAAGCCTCGGCAGGTACCATTACATCCATGGGAGTTTCCAGGCCAGAGCTGGAGAAGACTACACATAGACTTTGCTGGCCCCTTCCTAGGTCACACTTTCATGATAGTGGTGGATGCATACTCCAAGTGGCTGGAGGTGTTCAGAATGCCATCCCTCACCTCACAAGCCACCATCACCAGACTGCGTAGGCTGTTTGCAGCATACGGCCTTCCGGAGCATGTTGTTACAGATAACGCAACGCAGTACACGTCTGAGGAATTCAAAACCTTCATGAGGCAGAATGGAATTCTACACTCCACCAGTGCCCCGGGTCACCCTGCTAGCAATGGTCTCGCCGAAAGGTATGTGCAAACATTTAAAAATGGAATTAAGAAACTTGGACAGACTTCCATGGATATAGAGGACAAGATCTCTGTGTTTCTAATGCAATACCGCTGTACTCCTAACTGTACTACAGGCCAGTCGCCTGCTGATTTGTTTCTGAACAGGCACATGCGCACCCGCCTGGACCTGATTCATCCTGACACAGCGCTCACAGTTCGAAAGAAGCAGTACATGCAGAAGTTCTACCATGATCGGCGAGCAGTGAGTAGATCTTTTTCTCAGGATGACCCTGTGTATCTTCAAAATACAGCAGGGGGAAGAGAGAAATGGATTCCAGGAGTGATAATGAAGCAAACAGGACCAGTGTCTTACAGAGTTCAGGGGACAGACAGAGACATTACCTACAGGAGACATGGGGATCAGTTGCGGTCTCGTGTCGCAGCCGAGGAGCTGGATCTGAATACGGACTGTACACCTGCTGACCTTGCCGACCAGCCCACATCCGACCAGCCCAGTGAGAAGCTGGACATGCCAGCAGATGATGGTCCCCTGCACATGGACAGCGAGGTGCCCGCTGCCTCTTCAGACTTGCGTCGCTCAGGCAGAGACCGGAAGCCGCCTGAGCGTTATGTTCCTTAATCAGCAGTTACTTTGGCAAGAATGGATTCCACATTGGACTGCTTTTGTATAGTGTGCTACTAGTTAAAAAAAAAAAAAGAAAAAAAGATGCAAAAAGAAAAAGGAAAAAAAAAGACATTTGGGTTTTAGGGTGTTGGGTACACTGATGTATTAGAGTTCATTATTGCTGGGGTAACAAAGTTCTTTTATTTTAAAAGGGGGGTGATGTGATGTATTGAAACGTGATTGGGGTTTGGGTAATTGGGAAGTCTAATTAAGGAACACCTGACACCTGTATGTTGCTTCCTGCTTAACCTGAAGTAAAGACACAACTCACAGCAAAAGGGCTGACTGTCTCCGTGTGCGTTATTCTCTGTGAAAATACACCACATATAGTATTGAAATGTTCTATGTTTAGGTCTTTGTTTTCTATGTACGTATTCACAGAAATTGAAGATAAATGCACACACATAAGGTAAGGTAAGGTAAGGTAACTTTATTTGTACCCGAAGGTAGATTTGGTTGCAGGCGAAAGTAGCAAAAGCTTACACAGACAACAAAGTACTGACACACAAAAAGCTTGCACCAACAGCCCAATACTAATGACAGTGACAAAGGACAATAACAAAACAAAACAAAACAGGGACAGCAAAAACAAAAACATGACAGACAGCAGACAAATGCTCCAAACCAGGATATGAAGAAGAATAATAAACAATAAATATATAAATATATATATAAAAACAGGGGAAAACCTTAAAATGTTGGACTCATGTGCTATTCAGTGTTTTAATAGCAGAAGGGATAAAACTGCATCTATACCTCTTAGTTTTGCAGGCTGGCATTAGGAACCTACGACCTGAGGGGAGAGGCTGAAATTCACCATATAGTGGGTGGGATGTATCATTTAAGATAGACCCCACCAGTCTCTGCAACTGCCTACTGTAGAGAGACTCCATGTTGAGCTGTGATTCTCCAATTAATTTACCAGCCCACTTCACAATCTGATTAAGGGAATTTCTGTTTTTGAGGGGTAAGTTGCTAAACCATGACACATATCCTCATTAAGTTATTTTAATGTGCCAGGCTTTTAATTGAAAGTGCAGTGTAATCTGGTTAAATGCTATGCATTCACATATAAATATGCATAATTGGCCATTTTTAAATAACTGAAGTATGAGAGAGTAGACACCAACTTCATGAATGACATCTGAACCTGACATACCATGCTCAGTAGGTGGAGATCCAGACAACATAGATTCACAGTCCGTCTCCTCCTCCTCCAAATGTGGCTGGTCAACTGTGGTAATACAAGGATAGTTTAAAATGACAGACAGACAGACAGACAGGTCCATGCACATATACATATAATACAAATCTTTAGTTCATCATCTTCTGTCTCAACATTTGTCAGCTGTTAAACCCTTTAATGCATGGTGTTATACCTTTGTCGTTACCAGAGTTACCATAGTGTATTACTAAAGACCCTGTGTTATGTAGTGTGGCACTATGACAGAACCTTTTTGATGACAATAACAGTGTTCCACTGGTTGAACGGTGTGCATGAAAGGGCTACATGTAACTAATTCAAACTTTCCATGCACAACCTACCATCTTGTATTGGGGTAGTGGACTGCTCATCAACACTATCCCTAGGCTGCTGGCTTGTGTGGGCATCTGCACTGGTGCTGGTACTGGCTGTAGCTGACTCTGACTCTTTTTTTTTCTTGATAAAGAAGCTCTCAATATCGTTTCTTCTCTTCATCTTAATGTCACTCACTGGAGGAAATGTAATCAAATCAATGCAACCAATTAATCATTCAATCAACTCACTTCTAAGCATAGTAACTGGCTACAATATCAGAGGGATTATTGTCGAATTGGCAGAGTACACATGTTGTGTTCATGAGTTTTGTGTTCGTGGTTGTGGTTCCCCTTAGAGTAACAACTTTGACTTCATTCAACAATGTCAGAATACAAAAAAAACCTATATTATTGATGTTGACAGTGTCAGATGTCAAAGCAGTGGCATATGGTTTTAACAAAGAAATTACATGACGTGAATTTCAAGTCTGAGGCGCCGTCGGCCTGCAAGGCAAATACAGCTGTGAGCAGTGGCTGATTCTAAAGCCGTGGCTGCAGGGTTTTAGCAAAGAAATTACATGACGTGAATTTCGTTGGTGAACAAACTCACATCTGTACCATGATTTTGTGTGCGTGACGATTTATTTTCGCTACGTTTGAACAAAAGGATTACGATATATTGACACATTTGAGGTCAAATATGTACCGCAAATTTAGCTATTGGGGGGGAGTCATACTCTGAAGTGGACTAGCGCTGTGGGTTTAGGCAACACATCTGTGACTGATGTGAACTTGCTTACTCTAAAGAGGCAGAGGTGCTCTTTACTATGACTTACTCCGACTTTATTTAAGTTTGATTTAAACTCCAAGAAAAGTCAAGACAATCGAAGAAGCAAAGGAGAAGCTTCTCACTGAGAGAAGGCATCACAACAATCATAGTCCAGCTTAGCATTAGTTCATTTCACATGCTAGGTTTCGAGCTAGGTACTGACGTCTGCCTACCGATCCTGACTGTAGATAACAACCGACTACCCTTTCCAATGTGTGGCCAATGGGCCAATGCTATCCATGCCATGTCCCTATCCAAACGGTTTCATATTAACTATCCTGTTATCAACAAAAAAATAAACTGACGTGCACGTTAGGATTGTGCTGTGCTACTAACTTGGTTTGCAGCTGCCACAACACTAACTTGCTCTCATTTAGTCATGTTGTTGTTTGTGTAGCTATCTCGTATTTTGGCTCTTCCTGGCTGCTAATACTTGCATAAAGTTTTCAAAATTAGGTTTTCCAACACATTCAGACAACCAACAAATCATTAAATTGCCATACCTTATTGTCCAAATTAGACTGTCCAGGCAGTTAGTGGATGCGGTCTCTCGTGAAGGAACTGCAGGTGACACAGTGCTCCTCAGCATCGCTGGTGCGGGGTTGCCAGATCTTTCACGATAAATAAGCGACTATAGGGGCAGCAGGCAACACGCAGTGGTCATCTCGTGTAAGCCTACTGATCAGAAATCAGCCTTGTGCAGCATCAGTCCAACGACTGTCGTGTTAGTTAAAGTGTAAAACTGACAGTAGATCTGTCAGCCAGCGATCACCATGGATTGACAGTTTTCTCTTGTTTGTTGTTGGGTTGACGAACTTGAATGATTACCTGATAATTACCTATTATTGGTCTTATACTGTTGTTATTATTGTATATTTATTTATTTATTTTTAAAAATATATATTTTTATTAATTACTTGTCGAATCAAGGGTGGCCAGTAGGGTGGACAATAGCGTCCCAGGGGTGGCCCTGGCCACCCCCTGCCCCCCCCCTAGAATCGCCAGTGGTCGAGGTACGGTGGACTTTTTCCAAGGCCTCGTTGAGACAGGTGTTGTCATATCCTCTCAGGCTGAACTGCTTATACATCCTGGTGACTTCCCTGTTAAAATCAGATGCATTAGTACATATACGCTTGGCTCTAAGGAATTGTGTGTAGGGCAAACCACGTTTCAACGCAGGTGGATGTGCGCTGGTAGCATGTAAGATGCTGTTCTTGTCTGTCGGCTTTGTGTAAACCGTAGTCCGTAGGCTGCATTCTTCAAGATGTACCACAGTGTCCAGGAACGATACAGATTTTTCATCAATGACCACATTGAATTTGATTGAGTCCACCATGCTATTTAGATAGTTCACAAAAGTCTGAAAGGTTTCAACCGAGCCCTTAAACAGGCAAAAAATGTCGTCCACATATCTTTTCCACAGGATCACATTATCAGAAAAAGGATTGTTATTCCAGACATATCTCTCCTCCAAGTAGCCCATGAAAAGGCACGCGTAATCAGGGGAGAATCTCGAGCCCATTGCTGCCCCTTGTGTTTGCAAATAGTACTGGTTCTCAAAGAGAAAAAAGTTCTTGTGTAGAAGGAGGTAAACAACATCTGTCAAAAGCTGCGAAGGGGGGGTTTTGTCAGTTCGTTCGTTGAGGAAGTGTTCGAATGCAACGATGCCCTTATCATGTGGTATGTTCGTACACAGCACGCAGATAAAAGAAGCTGTCAAAAAGCATTGGCACATCCTGAGCAGTGACGACACATGCCGCGCCCTCTTCCCAGAGCTACCCCTCTTTGCCCACCACAGGGCCAAGAACATTAGAGATTTTTTGGTCAAGGCTGATAACGCAGTGGTGTTGAACGCCTAAGCAGAGCCACAGGTTTCCACCCATGTCGGACATGCGCCGCTTGTCGCAACAACTCAACCAAGAGCAACACAATCTGCAGTCCCGTCACCAACAAGACACACAAACTCCACCAATTCACCACTTGCTCCACCCGGAATGTTGTTTATTTGATAACATGCCCATGTAAAAAACAATATGTTGGAAAAACAAACAGATCTGTGAAGACGTGCATTATTGAACACAACAGCGCCATTAGGCGCAAGGATGAAAAGTCACCAGTGGCACGGCACTTCCACGAAGCGGGCCATCCTGTGTCATCACTGGCATACACTGTCATTGAACAGGTCACACCGACACGCAGGGGAGGGGATATGGAAAAAAGATTAATGCAGAGGGAATGTTTTTGGATTTTTACTTTGAAAACTGTTTACCCATTAGGGATGAATGAAGAGCTTGTCTTATCATGTTTTCTATGAATTGAACTAACCACTTAGTATTTTTTTTTAAGTCTCTGTAGCCTATATAACCTGCATGTTATGTAATATTAGATCTACATCCCGTTATCACTTGGATATTGTTTATACTTGTTTGTTCATCTTATAATTTATTTTGAATTATCCAGGTTGGATGCTGACGCGGTTTCACCTTGGGGGAGCACCTCACCTCACACGTCACACTATTTAAGACTGGAAAGCGTGCCACGCGCTTCCTACTGGAGACATTGATAATGGACTAGATCCGAAACGTTTGTAGCTCCAGATATTTTCCGTTGACTTCTTTTGTTAATTTGTCGGACACAATACACTTTTTGAACCTGCAAGCCTTGTGTGCGCCTCATCTTTTTGACTGTCCTAGTATAGCAATGTTGTTATAATGTAGTTGAGTATTTTCAGCAAATAGTGAATAGGCCTGCCGGCAAGCCCATCTGCAGAAAGACGGTACTTGTTCTACCTGTCAGACATTCAGGAGGATGAACATTGAATATCATGGAGAAAATAGCATAAAAATAACCGTCCTCTATTTTCAAGGAATCAACTCTGTCAGGCTGGTTGGTGGCAGAAGCAGGTGCTCAGGTAGAGTGGAGATCTACCACAATGGCACATGGGGCACTGTGTGTGATGACGACTGGGACATGCAGGATGCTGAGGTGGTCTGTAGACAGCTGGGATGTGGAAATGCCACATCCGCCCCTAAGGAAGCCCACTTTGGCAGGGGCAGTGGAAGTATCTGGTTGGATGATGTCAGCTGCTCAGGAGCTGAAAAAATTCTTGTGGAGTGCTCCAGTAGTTACATTGGAACAAGTGATTGTAGCCATGGTGAAGATGCTGGTGTGGTTTGCTCAGGTAAATCCCACATAACAATGGTCTTTCAATCTATTGCATATTGGGAGGGAAAGTGGAAAACAGCGATCCTAGCGGTTACGTTCCAAACACCAGGGTGATCCTATTGAAACTCCCATAGACGAGTTTTTTAAAAAATCCCACAAAGATATGACTTGAAACTATAACACCAGACACATTTTTCAGCATACACAATAGGATGAACTACTACCTGTGAAAATCTTAAGTCATTTTTTGCCCGTTTAAGAAAAATAGAAATTGTGCCAATCTGGTCGGAAACGGACTACAGCTCCCAGCATGCTGTGCTTCGCGCCTCGTTGACAAGACAGAGAAACAAATGAACGCGAACGAACGCAAGTTCTTCGCATATCTTCACATTCTTGTAATCCTATGAGTTCCACATTGTCTTCTTATTACACATATATACACGCGATCATTTTGGTATGGTTTTAAATTCTCTAGTAGATATGATGGCTTCTGTGGTGACGAGTAACCACCTCTCTGGCTCATGTTTGGCTATGCTAATTTGGCTATGCTAATTACATGGAGTAAACAAGCCACACATGCCAGTCAGTGTAGTTCTGTATTAGCTTTTTAAAGAATATTAAAATCAGCTCAGATCAGTGAAAAACCGAACATTTTACCACCTGATTCGATAAAACGGGCCAACATGCCCATAATATGACTGCCACTACTTCTACTTAGTCGTCAGGGCCGAGATGTAATTTTTCAAAGAAAAAAAACATTCATTTGTTGCAGGGGTTTGGAACGTTGCCAGCAGGGGGCGATGAGATTACTTTCCCTCCCTATACTGAATGAAACTGTGATTAGCAGGTTGATGCTGTTGGGGCAAAAAAGGATCATGATGTATATACTATATGTGTAGTTCAGTTTGAAGGTGTTCAAGCCTTAGGCCAATGTTTATCAACCTTTTTTGAAGAAATCATAAGCTTGCCAACTATTTTTAACACCATCAACAGTTTGTGGGGGTTCGCTAATCGCATGTTTGCACTTCACACCTTATTTGAGACTGGTCCCCATTCATTTTTGTCCGCCCACTACAGTCTACTACATGCTTCCGGGTGACTTGTGAGCTCTATGGACGTCATCATAAGCTTGCCAATCTCTGCCCCACCCCAATCAAAAACATTGCCCCCTTCTGCAACTGAGTGCACCCCCTCCTTTCATTGACCATAGTACAGTACATTGCCTTCAATCACATTTTTCCTGCTTCATAAATCTGTAATATTCATGTGTCATACAGACGTGTCTCCTGATGCCACAGCTTCAGCACCAACTCCTACACGTGAGTGATATTTTGTAACCCTCCAAAAACTGTGGATTGAGACTTGTTAATCAGGGCACACTTCAGGCCCTCTTGACCTGATCATACGTTTGACAATGCCCCCACCCTAAATACCCCCCACCCCCCTTATCTCCTTCTCAGTGCCTCACGAGAGTTTCCAAACCCCTCTTGCGCCCTATAGCTCCTCTGTGGACAAACCGTACCTTAGGCATACAGTTTATACAGTATCTGTTCAAATTGTTTCCTGCTCAAGCTGACCATAGTGCAGTACATTGCCTACACAGTTTCCTGCTTCTTAAATCTGTAACATTCATGTGTCATACAGATGTTTCTTCGGATGCCACAGCTTTAGCACCAACTCCTACACGTAAGTGAAATGTATTAACCCTCCAAAAACTGTGGACTGAGACTTGTTAATCCGGTCACACTTTGAATTTTTATTAATAAATACGTTCAGCATCAACCAGCTTACCGTACATGCAACTTCTAAACACACGACAAACCCTTTTTTGACCATTGGGAATGTGATCATTGACTCCCAAGTCTTCAGTCCATTACCAGATGAATAAAACTGTGAATATTACAGATGTGTCCCAAAATGACTTTCAAGGTTTGCATTTTGGTACTGATATCGCATGTCTGTGTACTTGCCCCTTCACACCATGCCAGCTGTAGAGGCAGACCCTTGTGACCACTACACTGCGCTGAATGACACCTGGAGGGCCACTACCAACCAGGACCAGTCAGCCCTCAAGTGTGACCGTGACGTCCAATGGCAGGGCTGGTACCGCATGTTCCATCAGGGTCGCAGTGTCCGCATGCCAGAAAGCTGTGTGCCTAAAAAACGCTGTGGTACTCACGGGCCCCTGTGGCTGAAAAGTCCACACCCCGATCTAGAGGACGGGATTGTGACCAGGGAGGTGTGTGGTAGCTGGGATAGTTGTTGCAGCTACAACTCGCCATCTATCCGTGTGAAAATGTGTCCAGGAAACTACGCAGTTTATGAACTAGTTGCCACTACAGCCTGCCATTATGCATACTGTGCAGGTAAGAACAACTGTTTTTTACAAAGTGTAAGCAGCAGGATTCACTACAATTTTCTTATATCTTACTCATATCTAGTATTTAATAGCAATGTTCTGCAGACATGGCTCTTGCAACTACTAGTGCTCCCACCACCCCAGTTCCAACAACTCCAAGTAAGTTTTATTTATTAATTTATTCTTTCTTATAAAACGATGTTCAATAGTATTTTGATTAACCTAACATTGATCATAATGCCATATCATTCATATTTTCATGTATATGAAGAATACATGAAGTTAGGCTTTTTCTGTTGGCCTATCTCATAATAACAGCCCACACCTTGGGTTTTAGAGTGGGGTGCAGCGGCGGTCGGTCCATAGAGGGCACTCGGGCGCCGCCCTACTACAGAGGAGAGGAAGAGGGGAGGGAAACTGTAAAATGTATAAATATTAGGGGTGGGCATAGATTTGTTTTTGAAATCTAGATTAATCTCACTGTAATTATGAAATTAATCTAGATTAATCCAGATTAATCTATATCAAAATGGCTCATTCAGACTAGGCACGCTAGCGAAAAAAAACGTTGGAAGTTTCATAAGACAGATGGCGCATTACACCAGAGCTCATCTCTTTTCTAAAATGCATCTCATCTAAAAAAAAATGTTGATGTTGATGTTGATGTTTGGTATGTTGATACTTGGTGATGAAAAAAAATCACTGCAATATTTGTAAAGTGTGTTGAATATGTCAAGAAGCATTTACAGTCATAAGATAGCTTACTGAAATTTCAAAATGAACAGCGCTATAAGTTGTAGAGGCAAATACAGATAAATCTATCAAACATTTAGGCTCAAACACAAGCAGGTAATTGGAGTGCTTCTGGGTCTTCAGCTTTTTTCCTTGGTGCTCATTAGTGTAGGGGCTCTCAAACTTGGTCCAGAAAGACAGATGCTGAGGCACTCAAGGTTGCAATTTTTTTGCTTTTTTATTTGGCTACAATGCCTACGCGTTTCGGCCCTTATGGCCTTCTTCAGGGCGTATCAAGACATTTAGGCTATTTAAACAAAATGACCTCAACAATTCAGCATTTCTAATGGGCAGAGAGAGAGAGAGAGAGAGAATCTGCCACGGCTCCTTTAAAAGAAGGAGGGTCTTTGCGCAACAGGCACAGCAAAGTGACCACAGCAGAGCCAGGATACTAGATATGTACAGTAGAACCTACAGCACTGGCCCACGGCGATTTGGCCTAAACCTGACAGTTGTTCTCAGAGATAGAATGCCAGAGGAGTTACAACTCGAAAATGAATTCAGTTTGCAAACAAAAAAAAAAAAAATCAAACGCGACAATCGCAAGGTTTATTACTGTCTGACATCTCGCTCGCAATGCGCGATCGCAACACAATTACACAAACATTCAGCGAGAGTAGATATTGACAGTTTCAGTTTGACAATCTTCAAAATACATATCACACGGACTGCAATTACGACACAGGCAAGATTTATGGAAGTTGTTTATGTGTTGCATGCAATGCATGAGGAAATGTAGGCTATGTCGGGCTGGTACTCACACACAATAATGTCACTCTATGCTTCACCTCAAACAATAACGTCTCTCTAGTTATGAAAAAAAAAACACTCAAACAACACCTACCACGGCAGAGAGATTAATGTTTTCAGCATGCAAACGCTAGTAGGTCTGCTGAAGGAACAGGTGGAGAGGAGAAGCGACTGGAGCGCAGTCTAAACGCGTCTGTCAATCAAACGCTATGGTGACGAGCATACTCAAACTCCAATCTCGTATTTTGAGAATAGATTAACATGCAATATTTTCTTTATCGCGCGATAAGAGTCTCACATTATCTCAGCACGTTAACGCCGATAACGGCCCACCACTAATAAATATACAGCAATGTCAGTTTAAGTTATTTGCCTACCTCTGTCGGAATAATTAAAACACAATTTCCACCAACTGGCTCTCATTCGGTAGCGAATTTCCACCGACAGACTCTTAGATCATCTCGTTTTGGGTGTAAATAACTGCGACCTCAAACTGTAGCCAAACAGCTAATCCAGAGCCGTATATAGAGAGAGTCTGGCCAACTATGGGTTCGAACGTTCGAGCTATCCCGCTATTTTGATTGGTTCTGGGCTGGTCACATGTTTTATGGACGCCATTTTCGTTCCCCACGCTCCCATTAATGAGCATTATCAGATATAAAAAATAACGCTTCACTATAATATTATTACATTATTATTATGACAAACAGTTGTGCATATGGCTGTAGTGCAGGGCCGGGTCAGGAGAAACAAACAGCATCGTTTAACTCCTGACAGAAACGGAGGATTTGGGACATACACGGATATAAACTCCCCTTTATGGAATATAAGGTCAGAAATAATAACCGGAAAGCAGCAGATTTCTCTGTGTTGTGTGTGAGGTAAATGTATTTTCTTCCCCCTTCGACTTTTGCTAACAATTACTCTTGAAAGAAATAATCATGATGATGACATGCTCTCAAAAACTCCTGTCTGCACTTTGAAAACGAATTAAGTTAGGTTTCTGTTGAAATTAGCTTGTCAAATCTTAATTGCCACCTGTAACCATGCTATACTGTGAAAACATAACTTTGCCCACCAAGTTATTATTTCTGTCGCACTGATAAGGTCCTTTCCCCCTGAGATTTAAACTCACGTCCAGTCTCATACTATGAATATCCAGACTCAACCTACAAGCATCCGCTCATCCTACAGTTCTACTGTCTGCAATCGCGATTATGCACTGCGGAGCACATCGTTATTTTTAAACTACTAAATCTTGACACAACGTGAAACTTTGGCGCAAGTATCACCAGGGTCCCTGTACATGAACTTGACCATTGTTGTGAATATTATTGTATGTACTGCTGAGCACATCAAAACTATGCTGACAAAACCCTCTTTTAAGCAAACCCCTTCTATACGAACAAACTTGTTAACATTTGTTGTCATATGTTGGGATCTTGATAATACTACAACCCAAGTTTGATGGTCTATGAAGCCTTATTTGCATTTTAGATCCAGCGATTTTGACGGTATGCTGCCCATAGGGTTACACTGTAGAATCCTCGCCGTGGGGAACGAAAATGGCGTCCATGATCCGAGTTGGCCAGACTCTCTCTATGCACGGCTCTGAGCTAATCATGGCATGGTTGCTAAGTAAAATAAGAAAAAAAATGCATTCTTGTTGACCAATCAGCATCACTAAATAAATGGCTTTGGGGCGCCGGCCAAGTGCGGACCTCTGCCAATGAAAGTTTCGGAATACTCGTATCACTATGGCGATGGGACAAACAAACTTAACGCTGGGCTACATAGTTCTCACGGGAAGGATGCTATGTAATACTGTCACTGACCGTGTGTAAATCCACGAACAAAATAAGTTGGCTGGTCTTCTTTTCTACACATCAGATGGACTATGCTGCCCCCAAATGGAAATAGTTTCAGAAATGAAGGCAAGGAACAAAGTAGATACACGCTACAACTTGGAATAAATCAGCGATTTCACTGTGGATATGATAGGATGCTAAGACAGGACTCAGTGGAGGCGAACTGGTTTGTTTCTTTAATGTGCTAGCAGCTCACCAGCTATGTAGCCTACTGGCAGGTTGATTTATAATCACAGATTCACCGTGATATGGTCCGGTAGTTTGCTTTTATATCCCGACGGGGCAGAATTACTTAGGAATTGTCGTCACATCAGTGCTACTTTACTTTGTACACTACATTGTTTGTGTTGCATGTTTTCAGAACGTTGACAATTCATAAGACAGACCTCATCGCATGTTTTTCTCTCCATCACTTTCAATTCGATAGCCTAGCTCTGTGTATGGTTCGTTCACTAAAAACACCCAACAGCAAAGATAAAAGAGCCGTTTTCCTAATTCATGTAATTAATGTCAAACGCAATATCTACATCATCTAGTGCAAAGTAGGTTAGGCCTATGTCGGTGGACTGCAGGGATGCTTTAAGAAGATGTAGGCTACGTGTGGTTCAAGGCATGAGCTCTTGGATGTCGGGAGAGAGAGAGAGAGATATTCTGTGTGTGAGTGATTGAGTGAGTGTCAACCTGTCTGTGTGTAGTGACTTGTGCTCATTGATGAGAGTTGAGCCAAAAGCTGGCCTTTGTCGTGAAGTGACTGCCTGTCTCTTTGTGTCTATAGCCCATGTGTCTGACCTCAGCACATTTACAACAGTGTCTGTATTTACTTGAATACCGTAAAGTACCAAATAATAGCCGAGTTCCAATTAATCGCCGAGTTCCATTTAATTGCCGGGTGCACGCATGTGTTGTGATGGCTAAGCGCCGGTTCCGAATAATTGCCGGGTCTATGTTTTAAAAACAATAACAAAACACGCGCCTGCACGTTCTACAATCATTGACGCTGTCATATGACGTCAATTTACCTCAGAGAGAGCTAGGCTATAGCGTTTGAAGAGCAAGATGTCACAGCGAAAATATAAAAAGTACGATATGAAGTTTAAACTTCAAGTCATTAAATATGCGGAGGAGAACAGCGGAGAAGCGGCCGCGAGGCGTTTTAGTGTGGACCCCAAAAGGGTGAGAGACTGGAAAAAGCAAAAAGATGAACTTAAACGGATGGCAGAAGAGGATGGGAGGAAGGCTAGGCTACCGGGAGGGGGGAGAAAGAAGGCAAGTGAGGAGATGGAGGGTATGGTAAAGGAATGGGTGTTGACGAAGAGGGCTCGCCACGAGAGAGTGTCTAGAAGACTTATCCGGGAAAAAGCCAAGGAAATCTACGCCACGGTCGGGGATGGCCGTGACGAAAACTTCACAGCTAGTGTGGGATGGCTCAATCGTTTCCTTCGTCGAAACCACTTCTCATCGCGGAGGAGAACAACTGTGGCACAAAAAGACCCAGACCAGCTCGTGGAAAAACTCGTGAGGTTCGTGGCGTTTTCATCCAACACAATTGTTAAAAAAAAATTACAGAATAGGGACATTATCGCAATGGATGAAACCGCTGTCTGGTTTGACATGGTGGGCACCACTACAGTAGACAGACGAGGAGCTCGCAGCATCCCCCTCAGAACGACCGGACACGAGAAGAGCCACTTGACTGTGGTGCTGGCTGCCAAGGCAGACGGCACAAAGTTCAAACCGTTTGTTGTTTTCAAGGGTGGGGTGAGAGAGGTAAAGGCGATGCAAAACATCGCCGGCGTCGTCATCACCTCATCAAAGAATGGCTGGATGAATGATGACCTCACTGCGGAATGGCTAAGAAGAGTTGTGGGGAAGTTTTACTTCTCCCGCCGCCTGCTGGTGTGGGACTCGTACAGGTGCCACATCAGCAAAGCCACAAAAGAAGAGCTCAAGAGGAGCTACAATACCACCACGGCAGTGATTCCAGGAGGGTGTACCAAGTACATCCAGGCACCTGACGTCGTATGGAACCAGCCCTTCAAGGCCAGTTTGCGAAACTCGTACGACAGATGGATGGCCGGTGACGTGGACAAAACCTATACCGCAGCAGGGAACATGCGAGCCCCATCTCGCCGTCTGCTCGTCGCCTGGGTACTCAAAGCCTGGGAGGAGTTGGACACGGATATGATCCGAAAGTCGTTCAAGGTGTGTGTGTGTGTCTCTCTCTCTCTCTCTCTCTGTGTGTGTGTGTGTGTGTGTGTGTGTGTGTGTGTGTGTGTAATATGCCTACGCTAATAATTCCTGTACTTTTTCTAAGGTGTGTGGCCTAACAGTGGTACCAGATGGCAGTGAGGACCATTTGATCCACTGTTTCAAGGAGGGGGAGCCATGTGCAGCAGGAAGAGAGATGTTGGCACAGTTCAGGCAAGGAGTGCGCATGGATGATGGAGAAGGAGATGAGCAGGAGGAAGATGAGGGTGAAGCATTCGACAATGAACTAGTGGTTGAGGATGATGATGACGATGAGGAGGAAGAGGAGGACGAGGAGGAGGAAGACGAGGAGGAGGAAGACTATGGACTTTAGTTGTTCGATGTGCTTGTTTGGACGATAGGCCTAGGCTGTGCGCGGTTTGCATACATTTTAATATAGCCTACGACCTTACTCTAAAACAATTGAAGCTAGGCCTATGCTACTGTTTCCTGTGAAAAAGTTAAACTTCAAATTATTCTTATATTAAAATGACTTTGGATCGCACCTTTTCCCTACCTAAAGTGAATACACGAATTCAAATGAATGAATGAATGAATGAATGAATGAATGAAATTAAATTAAATTATTTTGGATCGCACCTTTTTTTCTACCGAAAATGGATGGATGCAATTATTTCTTCATCATCCACACTTACACTGTTGTGTCATTTTGTTCTGTGATAATAAAAATATCATTTCTATGTTGTTTTAACTGGGTCTACCGTAATATTTCTCGACCTCTGGGCCGTAGTTTGACAGACGCTTTTAGCCAATAGCGTTTGACATGGGTGGGTGATCCCATCTACGTCATCGATTTGGGGAATACCCCGTGTAAATGTCCGAAGACAGCTACTAGCGTGTGTGAGGAGCATGGGACTTTCCGAGGGTATACCTACGGATGCTTCTGTTTAACAAACATTGGTGATGAGGACGTTTTACCGTGCGAGACTTAAGATGTGTTAGCTTTACCATTGGTTAAAGAAACACTGCAATAGGCCTACCGGTATAGCCTATTTTAAACTGCTTCGACTTCCCCGACCTCGTGTTCCCTCAACACAGGCATAGACTAAGGACGTCTATCATTTACCACACCACACTTAATGCGAACAAAGCACTTATCAAACTCAAAACTTTATCACAACTTTGGACCGAAGTGCATGCAGCGTGCCTGCATCACGCATGCCAAGAGTTTACATCACAATCACCGTTAGTTGCATCCCAAAGCTGCAACGACCGATTGCAAACACAGCATAGCAATGTACACACATCCCGTGTGCAAAATACGCTTGAACATCCATACTCTACTCCGATGCCTCGGGCATGAAGCATTGAAACACGCGTTTATGTTTTCTATAAAACAACGTGTTTGCTGATAGGACATCTATCCCTGCCCAACACAGCAAAATGCAACCCATATCGAACTCTCTAGAGGAAGCACTAGCTATTTGTCAGACAGCCGTATGATGCCATGAATGTAATGCTTGGAAATTATATGAAACATCCTCGTTAAACATGGCAAATACGCATTCGAAGGAAACTAGCTTTTTTAAGTGTTTGCCGCGGCGGGCAAGATGAAGGAAACCATACCCTACCTTTATTGTGCGCAGATCCATTCCATACCTGCTAGTCCACTTAAAACACATCAACTTTACTAAGGGCTACCGGTAGAAGGCGTTTTACTTTCAAGCAACGTCACGCATAGTCTTTGATGAGGTGGGGAGCAGTGCTACTGCAACTCGACTGCTGCACTTACTGCTGCACCAGAATGGAATCCCACTGATACTGTGTCATTTTTTGGGGAGTGGGTGCATACCAGCAATACCGGTATGTCTATGGCCTACTGTGTTTGTTTTTAACTCGGTGCCTCAATCATGCCACTGGTCTCTGTTGAATAATCGCCTGTCCCAAATAGCCGCCTGTCTCAAATATTCGCCGGGTCTCTCACGCGATTCAGACAAATAATAGCCCGGGCGATTATTTGGTACTTTACGGTACTTGAAAACTGTCTAGTGCAGGTTATGCGAGAATCAGACATTTTCAAGGTCAAACAAGTGACCCAAAATGCACTAGAATGCAGGAAATTGTATCCAAGAAATCCGAAATCCCCCCCGTTGGAATTCAGGCATAATATCTAAAATATCAACCTCTGTGCCCCACATACAATATTTTTACCAGCCGCCACTGGTGGGGTGCCCTGTGCATATTATGTTGGATTAATGTTGCAATGGCGCACGGCGTAGACTACAAACTAAACAATTCATGAACTCATTTCCATTCTATTACAGTGAGAGTTCCATTTTTGTGCCTGAGTGTGCGTAATTGACAGTTTATCAGATTATTTGACTGTGTATACCTCTTAATTATCTTTCTTTGGTTTCAGTTACATTGTCAAAACCACTTATCTCACTTCAAACTGGAAGAACAGCAACTAAGGGTCAGTCTGTCCAGATGAGCTGCTCCATCTCCACTCAGTACCTGGGGGGCACATTCACCCTACAGCAGCTCTCTGGCTCATACAGAGAGACAAAGGCAGCCTCAGGATCCTCTGCTGATTTCACCATCCCTCAGGTGGACTTTGTTCATGAAGGATCCTACTACTGCCAGTACCAAACACGAGTTTCTGGGCGTAACTTCACCTCCGCTCATAGTGACTCAGTGAGCTTCTCTGTGACTGGTGAGATGCTGAAACATCTTTGAACCTCGTTAAGTGAGGTTCATTCTGTGTCATGGGGACAACAGCTAGTTTTATTGATGCACATTCAAGTCTTATGAAAGTGCTAGATGAATTAACACTGGCTGTAGGTATCTCACATAAATTAACTTGGGACACATTTGTTAAGTCAGGATTAAGGATGTGTCAATATTTCTTGTTCTCAGTACTTTTGGAGAGACCACTTCTCACACTTGAAATGAGGAATCAGCCAGCTTGGGGTCAGTCTGTCCAGATGAGCTGCTCCATCTCCACTCAGTACCTGGGTGGCACATTCACCCTACAGCAGCTCTCTGGCTCATACAGAGAGACAAAGGCAGCCTCAGGATCCTCTGCTGATTTCACCATCCGTCAGGTGGACTTTGTCCATGAAGGATCCTACTACTGCCAGTACCATACACCAGTGTCCAATCGTAACTTCACCTCTTCTCGCAGTAATTCTGTCACCTTCTCTGTAGTGGGTAAGAAAAGGAATTAGATTTGTGGCTGATTTTGCATATTGAAAAAACATCCATGTAATAGGACAATACAAAAATACAATCAAACAACTGTTTAATTTGTTTGTTTTTTACTTTGCAATCTGTTGGGAATGCCATGATCGGATTATGTTTTTCAGTGCCCCTGCCACAGCCTGCCATAGTTGCCAGAGGCCCAGATGGAGAGCTGTCATGGGGGACACATGGCCCAGAGGTCCCCCGGGGTCAAAGCTTCTCCATCGTCTGCTCCATCCAGTCACAGTACCCAGGAGGCTCTTTCCACCTCGTCTCTGATGACTCAAAGGAAATCATGACTGAGCCAGCAGTTGATCAGTCAGCCTCTTTTTCCTTTGCTGAGGCAGACTTCTCTGATGAGGGAAACTACAGCTGCTTCTACGAGGTTATATTGTCCACACGTGCCCAAACCACTCGTCATTTCACCTCTTCGAGAACAAATGACCTGCATATAAAAATTAGAGGTACTGTGATGTCACTGTCACTTTTGTTTCAGTAGTGAAAAAGTACATAGTAAAACATAACAGAAATAGGAGGCAGTAGATCACGATCATCCTTTTAATTCAACGCTCAATGGCAACTCATAAATGCGTAGTTGGTCCCGATTACGTCTCAACTTACTTCACTCCCTAAACAGGTAGGCTGTCATCATGCTTTAGCATATGAATCGCACGCTAGTGCATTCAGCCTGTTGGTGCGACGCATTTTGAAGTTAAGGCGTGCTCCTCAACGCAACGGTAAATCGCTTTCATGCACTTTTGACACGTGACAAGGTTTGCACAGTTTTCCTGCTGTGTAGGCGATTTTGTTTTGCCACAGCGCATTTCTATTACTAAACGCAAATATGCTTTGCTGTGCCATAACCAAAACCCTAAACCTAACCTGTCAGTAAAGCAATGTTTCTGCTGCTTTACTTTTGCCAAGAACAGCGAGATTAGGCCAATTTCTAGCTAGATTGTGCCTAAATTTACAGGCACAGGGCGTTGTGGAGCACGTCTTAACTTGGGAATGCGTATTGGACACACGCGATAGTGGGTTCGAATCAGCGTGTCATCTACGCAATGCATGATGACATGTTGAGGGCTATCTGCTGGTGGTGGAATGCATGCATTGTCAATCATACAGTAGTAATCTGTAAACACAAGTGTTTGGAATCTATGGTCTGCTGATTGTCTGCCTACAATTTCAAATTACTTACATACTACTTACATATTAGTTGCTTGTAATATCTACTGATATGACTACTATTTTCCTGTTTTTCTAGAGCTGACCCGGTCATCTACACAAAGTTCTGTTTATTACGCTGTGATACCTGGACTTGTACTCTCATTGATCCTACTCGCTGTATTATGGCTGAGGAGAAAGAAGAAGCAGCATATGTATATGATGAACAACTCAGAGTACTGTAAGTATCCCTTTCTTCCCTTCTAAGTATGTACGGTATGTTTGTACATATTTGTTCTCATTTCACTTTCACTATGGTATTAATATTCTGAAAGTTCATCCAAGTACCTAACACATGAGGCCACCAGAACATTAATTTCAGAATCATGTTTGTTATCTTTTAATTCAGGGCCAATGACAACCTATGACAACTCTTCTAAATTGGCCGAAGATCAGTGAAGCACGCATAATATCATCATGAGTTTGTTGCAGACCACAGTAGAGTATGCCATATATAACAGGACTAAATATGCTTGATTTTGCTTTAATGATGTAGAAATTGAAAAAAAAAAATGTGTGTGTCCGTGTAAGCATTGTCTTGTGGACCCTGGACAATTGGCACCTTTTTGGCAGCTCCTAGAGCTGGTGTGTGAATGTGAGAATGTGTAGATGTATTTGAAAGCACTTTGAGTCAACTGTATAGTTGTAACATTGTGCTGTGTAAATACATGTTGTTGTTGTTGTTGTTGTTGTCGTTGTTGTTGTAACACCCACAATGGTCCCTAAAACATTGTAAACTCTTTCTAAATAATTCATTAATAATCAACAAAATGTTCACAGATGTTTATAAATGACTTAGAAATACTATGGTAACACAGAAGACAGAGCACAGCCCAGCAGTCCTGGAAGATTGTCCTCCAAAGTGCAAGAGATGAAACCACTGGATATAGTAGTGTCTGTCAGGCAAACACACATCAAACTCATCCAGTAGACGCCGATTCCCACTCCAGTGTGCAGCTGTAGGCTGGTACTTAATCATTTACAAACATTTGTAAATATACATTTTTTTAATGACTATTTTATTAATACATGTTTATAACGTGTTTATAAGGCTTCTTAAGGTACTGCTATTTTAAATTGTCACCGATAATGATGATTTTGATTAAATAATGTCAGATTTATGCTATCTGAACTATGCAGAGGTGTTCCTGAAGAGAGTGTCTCGTGTTTCGCACGTCACATGTATCGCATCTGCTGATTATGTTTAAACATGCTGTAAGCACCTGTGCCTGTTGTATGAGTGGTATGCTTTATACAACTAAAAACAAATTAAAACATTTGTGCAAAATCCAAGTCAAAGTGAGCTTTATTGTCAAATTTGACAAATGCATACCTATTACACATTACACACACACACACACACACACACACACACAAAATCAACAATAAAGGAATAAACAACAAATAAACAAAAACGTCCATTGTCATCTTTCAATCTCAAAGTAGTATTCAAGATTCAAGATTCAAGATTTTTATTTGTCACGTGCTTCCTTGTGCAAGCACAATTGGCAGTGAAATGGGGATTGCAACTGCTCTGTGCTGTGTTGGATGGTAAAAAATAAAAATAATAAAATAAAATAAATTAAAATAAAAAATAATTTAAAAATAGTTATTGTCTTAATTCAAGAAGTGGATGGCTTGAGGAAAAAAACTCTTACGCAGTCTCTCTGTTCTTTTGAATCTTTGTTAGAATATTCTATATATACTGTATATTTTTAGGGTTTTACACTTTTATTGTTTGACAGGACAGCTTGAGGGTGATGGGAAGCATGTGATAGAGAGAGATGGGGGAGTTTCAACGGTGGGTGTCGCAGTAGAGTGGCCTAACGCAGCAGTTGAAAGGAAATGTACAGTATTTCTATACAAAATGGCCTCATTCATGCCATATTGAACACTGCTTCATATGTTACATTTCCTGTTGGTTGCATGAATTTAGGGATGCACATCTTGACTTAGGAAAGGCGGTGCGGAGAAAAATAACACTGTGGCATGACCCATATCGGGGGGGGGGCTTGGTTGGAATCTACTGGTATATGGGGGGCCTTGTCATGGTAAAGTTTGGGAACCCCTTCCCTAATGTTTCAACCATGGCATTGTCAGGCAAATGGGTTTTAACTTTTTTTTTTCTTAAAGCCCTGTGTCCAAGACAACCCCCCCCGAACTCAGAATTCTACCCGTATATAGTATACACACTAAAACAACTGATGTAAATGCAACAGCCTACCTATGCCATTTAACATGGTGACTAATACTACATATTAATTTGGATTTAATTTTGCCTCATTATCCTTATTAATGTTGCCCGGAAACCCAGGTTAAAAACCAAAGTTTTAGTCAGCCAGTAATAATGACTAATACTTACCTTTCTATTTCAGGACAGTGCACTTTGACAAACACATGCTTAGTATGCAAATGGATCAGATTGTTTCCCATGGCCTAATTCCCGATTGTTTTTACAAACACATGCGTCATCATTGGGAAGGCATCTTCTTAAAATCTGCCACTTTACTTCATTTCCTGGGTAATGTTAAATTGAAACATTATTGTGCAGTAATATAAATATCACATTATTGACCTCAAACAATGCTCATTACCAATAAAGAGATACAATGACATAACTGATGAAATTTCAGGACCAAAGACTTCTTCTAGTCCTTGCCATTTTTATTTTCATTTTTGGAGAATTTAAGTTAGTATGCCGCATGCACCCAAATAAACATCGAAACAGGAATTGAGTGTTCTCAGTGAAATTCTGCAGCTGCAAAGCAGCCTATTTCAGTCTACCTCTAACAACATCACCAGTTTTGGTTTTGGGGATTATCACCTGACTTTAAACCACAGAGTGGTGAAAAAGGTAGCACAGCTGTTTGGCATGCTGTTGGTGTCAAAGGGAAGGGGAATTGAAACGATGTCCTGCTTTCAACGCACAGGTATGTTACTGTCAGAGACATAATTAAAGTGATACAATATTTATAACATATACATATGATTTTTTTGTTTTGAGTAGGAAAATATTTGTATTTAAACTTATTTGTCCCTGCATTTTGTCATTATGGTTATGTGCTTTCTTTTATCAGGACTCCTCCTTTGCATTCTTTCTTTAATAGGTGAGGTGACAAAACATGGTAACTGGAACTAAAACGACAGCAATGTATTCGGTATAAAATAACCACAATGCATAATGTTTATACTGATCAGATGAAAAACTGTTATTCCGAAGATGATAATTACACATATTGTAAGCCTAGATAGATACAACATTGCATGATCATATGGCAATTCAGAGGCATGGTCTGGTTTAATCAAGTTTTCAAATCAAGTAATTACATTTTTGCATTTGAAAAAAAAAATGCCATGACTTTTGTCAATCAAATGCTCACATTTTGTATGATGAATGACTAAACGTGCAAATTGTAACACCCCAAATGAAAGCAATGTCTCCTTTTGCAGTGCCTCTCTTTGGGCCCGCCCTTCCTCAAATTGGTGAGATGCAGTTAATCAGAAAATAACAGAATGGCTGATGTTTTAATGTTATTGTTCTACATTATGCATAGTGTTTATCAATTGATTGATAATCAATTGTTTATTTCTGTTTGACCTTGTGACACACAATTACACGTGTGCTTTTTAAACAGCTGCACAGATTAGACTCGTGGGTGGGAGCACTGCTTGCTCGGGTAGAGTGGAGGTGTATCACAGTGGCCAGTGGGGCACTGTGTGTGATGACGACTGGGACATGAAAGATGCTGAGGTGGTGTGCAGGCAGCTGGGATGTGGAGAGGCTGAATCTGCCCCTATGGAGGCCTACTTTGGCAGGGGTAATGGGGAGATCTGGATGGATGGTGTCCATTGCTCAGGTGCTGAAAGTGCACTTGTGGAGTGCCTCCATAATGGATTTGGAACACATCGTTGTAACCATGGTGATGATGCTGGTGTTGTGTGCTCAGGTTAGTGCCTTCACGGTATGCTAAATGATGTATACCGTAAAATGTTTCTGTCAGGAGCTAACAGTAACATCCACAGCTAAAATGACTGCTGTTACCCATACTTTCAGTATCCGTTAATATTGATACTTAACCTGACTCTTGCTAGATGGGTTTGCCTTGCACCACGAACATCAATGTGAAACAACGCTATATGCATACATCAGCAAAGGCGTGTTTTTTTTTTTTTTAAATCCTTGCACATGATTGGGGAAACACTTGTCCGACATTTTTAATGAGATGCTACTTTAACTATTGATTGGAAAATATAGTTAAAACTACAGAATGAATGTTGACGAGTCCATGCGAGCAGCCATTGTTGTCTGAAACAGCTGTCACATTTCTTTTTTTTCCTTCTCTACTGCGTTTAAACTTTGACTACGTCACATCTCTGTAAATCCAGCAATCCTGATAGGTTCTACTGCATTTTGGTTTTGGAACAGGGCGACTCTGAAGGTCCTTGAGACCCTTATGTGAGCTTATGAAACTGAACAGAAATACACAAGGGTCTGGTGAGCGTCAGGCTAATTCATACTGACATTAATTATTTTTCACTGGTTGTCATAGCCTGATTATCATCCACTTTCAAATCTCTTCGAGACTTGGTCTGACCAAGAGCATAACAATTAACATTTCTCAAAAGCATTTCCCAAATGCCATCCCTTGGTTTGCTAATTATTGTTTGCTCCCCAACAAAGTGGGAGGAGTTCACCGTATTTGCGGGAACTCAGAAAGTACTTGCATTGACTCTTGACCTTACTGGTAGCAACGCTGAAGCTGTTGCGCCACTAGGAGGGCACGGCCTGGCTATGGTTTTCATTTCCTTTGCTTTTCCTAGCAAGATGAAATGCTAAGTTTGAACAAGTGTGTACAGTACAAAAACGTGTGGGAAGAACTGAGGGCAGATGTTTAAGCACTATTTTGACAAGGTCTAAATGGTATGGAATCCAACATTCTCATCTATGCTTCCTACAGGAAATGTCCCTGTGAGGGTGGTTGGTGGCACCAATAACTGCTCAGGTAGAGTGGAGGCCTACCACAATGGCCAATGGGGCACTGTGTGTGGAGACAGCTGGGACATTAACAATGCTAAAGTGGTGTGCAGACAGCTGGGATGTGGAAACGCTGTTTCTGCTTCCCACGAAGGCCACTTTGACAATGGCAGTGGAGTAATTTGGCTGAATCATATCCACTGCTTGGGCGATGAAAGATTCCTAGCAGAGTGTCCCCGTGTTGACGATGGCAACTGTAGCCATGAAGATGCTAGCGTGGTCTGTTCAGGTTAGTGACTACAAATGAAACTAGAAACTCAGCAATAGTAGGCAAAGTGTTTGAGTCTTTGTCTTAATTCTTTAACTTTGTGAACCCTTCAACTTGCAGGGCCTGCCCCTGTCAGGCTAGTTGGTGAAAGTCAAGATTGCTCAGGTAGAGTGGAGGTCTACCACAATGGCACATGGGGCACTGTGTGTGATGATGACTGGGACATGGATGATACTAAAGTGGTGTGCAGACAGCTGGGTTGTGGATGTGCGGTTTCTGCCCTTGGGGGAGCCCACTTTGGCAGTGGCACTGGGGTGATCTGGATGGATGATGTCCACTGCTCTGGTTCAGAACTATTCCTTGTGGAGTGCTCCCATAATGGCTTTGGGACACATAATTGCAACCACGCAGAAGACGTTAGTGTGGTCTGTTCTGGTAAGTAGAATTACAATACATTATTATATAACATAACATTGCATTTGGAAGACACTTTTTTAATCGAAGCAGCTTACGGTACAATCGAGGACATAATCATAGCCAATATCACTAGCAGATCCAAAGTGCACAGGAAGTGTACAGAACAAGTACAGATGCCAAGTAGGGTTAGGGTTTTTAAAGGGACACTGTGTGAGATTTTTAGTTATTTATTTCCAGAATTCATGCTGCCCATTCACTAATGTTACCTTTTTCATGAATACTGACCACCACCATCAAATTCTAAGTATTCATAATGACTGGAAAAATTGCACTATATACATGAAAAGGGGGATTTTCTCCATGGTCCGCCATTTTGAATTTCCAAAAATAGCCATTTTTAGCTGCAAAAATGACTGTACTTGGATCTTACTTAAAAATATTTGTTTATTACTTGGTAAACTTTCATGTAAAGATCAAATTTGGCAATAGGCAGCCCAGTTTCAATGAGCAGCATAGTTGCAGTACCTTTTTTGACCATTTCCTGCACAGTGTACCTTTAAGTACATTAGGAAAGGGTTAAGTAGAGCCCACACACATGCACATCATGCCATACACACTTTTAACAGTAATACAGTGTATCAATGCAGTCTCTTTTTTTATAATCGACAGGACCAGAACAGCCTCCTAAAATATCTCTGACAATGCCACACTCGGCTGTCTTGCCAGGGGACACCATTGAGTTCGGCTGCGCCAAATCATCAGACATTTGTCCCACAACTGTTTGCCACTTGTATAAAGATGGAAATTCCATTATGACCAGGTCAACAGCCAGCAACCAGAAGCATGTGACTTTCACATTTCCCAATGTGGACTTGTCCAACCAAGGCAATTATTCATGCGCCTATTCTCCTAGTTTCAGTATGAGTGCCTCCATTGACCTTACTGTTGGTAAGTACCGCAAGTGAGTAAGTGTACCGCACACTTTCTTGACTTTTTGCTCGTTTATTTAGAGTGAACAACGTGTTTCGCCTCAGTGCGTCCTCAGGCTCGCTCAGGTATAATATTGAGCCGAATGACGCACTGAGGCGAAATGCGGTAGACTTCTTTCTTTTGAAGTATTGAACACTCCTGCGTTTACCAGCACCTAGAAGCTGTGCATGGAACTTTGAACTGTTGAATTCTTGAGTAGCCTCTTAGTGCAGATGGGGTTGCCAGCGGGCCTATTCACTACATGCTGAAAATACTCAACTACATCATAGTAACATTGCTATGACATTACCAATAGCCTTACGTAACAGATTAAGACATAGCCATTGCAATTTTGGTGAGAGTAAGGTAATAACATAGGCTCTGTGCTAAGGGGTTGAATCAAAAGCTCAATCCAGGGGTTGTCTCTTATTTAGGTAATGTGAAGAATTATTGAGGTGGGCTAAGTGTTGGGAAACCATTAGTTTCCATTAGAAGGCCTACTGTATATCATTTGAATTGTTACATATTGATACAATATGTATCCTTCAGCTTATGTAAACTCTGTGGACACCTTCAATGACTGTAAAATAAATGACCTATTTGAACAAGCAGAAGTAAAACTGAACATCTGTGCGGGGTTAAATAACCTAACTTATGAGCAATGTTCTCCCTGTCTCAGCAAGCTACACTATATAAGGGTTCTATTTTTTGTTTTCTCCTGACTGCGCGAAACTACTTGCGCACAACTCAACCTCTAATTGTTAGAAAAAAGTTGGTCAAAAAATTTGCTCACGTGGTTGGCTGCCAGTGTCTTGCCCCTCCTCACAACACCGTGTTGATAGACCAAAAAAAAACCCCATTGGACTCTTGCAACTCGACTTACATTTACAACACATTCTACGCTCCCCAGTTTAGAAAAGTATAAACATATATATTTGTTTGAGTTGTTTGTTTGGACCATTGCACAGCATTGCTCATAGTTCTTCATAAAAAAAAACTGTTTCAAACTCATGTTCAGTAAATTGTAATACGCCCACTGTTGTCCATTCTTTTTTTACAAGTGGCACTGCCAAAACCAAATCTTAAAATTGGAAGATCACCAGCTTGGGGTCAGTCTGTCCAGATGAGCTGCTCCATCTCCACTCAGTACCTGGGGGGCACATTCACCCTACAGCAGCTCTCTGGCTCATACAGAGAGACAAAGGCAGCCTCAGGATCCTCTGCTGATTTCACCATCCCTCAGGTGGACTTTGTCCATGAGGGATCCTACTACTGCCAGTATCAGACACAAGTGTCCAATCGAGACTTCACCTCATCTCACAGTGATTCTGTCAGCTTCTTGGTAGCAGGTGAGATGTTAATGTTATATACAACTGCTATATCCTTGGCTATCACACCAAATGTTGTTATAATTTAAAAAAATATATGTAACCGGTGGTTATCCTGAACTTTTATTCTGACGGGGTAACGACGCTCCCCTTTTCCTTCCGGTGGGTAGCGTATATCATTCCGGTGGTAACTAGCTAGCAAAGAGGCTATGTTTTTGATGCTGCAGTGTGTAGCGTGGGGTACACCGCTCTCTCTCTGTGGTTGAGCCATCGTACAGGAAAGCCCTGTCCATCGGCGGCTGGCGTGGGGTCGGCTGCTGTTCTGGGATGGTGTGCTGAGCTGGGCAAACTCAAGGAGGAGATTGTGCCTTCGACTACACTGATGCAGTGTCACTAGAGAAGGGGGGCATCACTGTTCTTTTCCCAACCTTTGTTTTGTTTTGTTCTATTGTGTGAGTGAGTCATCCTGTGCAACCCTTTCACTTTGACGTTCGAGACGAAGGGGCTTGTGTAAGTTTCACTCTAACATCCGAGACGAAGGGGCTCGTGTAAGTTTCTACTTAGTAACATCCAAGACGAAGGGGCTTGTGTAACGTGATTCATGTATGACATTTAGTGTATTTCTTGGGCTAGTGCAATTATTATCAGTGCAGTCCCTGGCAGCATCGCCAATGACCTTTGGAACAGTTTTTGGTTGCTGTAGTGGGAGACCAAACGTAGCATTATCTAACTAACAAGTGTGTGGCCAATTCAGACTTTGCCTACGGGCAGTTTTGTGTGTTTTTTGTTTTATTTCTTTACTAACAGTGTTTGCAGTGCATTGTCTGCTGTTTGGTCCCCCTTCTCATGCAATTGCATAATTTGCACATTATTGTCACTATTGGTAATTGCCTCTAATGCCACTTTTGTATTGCACTGGTTCAGAAGTATATGAAATCCAAGACTGAGCCTGTGAAGCAGATATTTTGAGTACAGACATTTGAAATACAGAAAAGATGAGAATCACTGAAAGAAAATAAAAAGAACTCTGAATTGTATGACAGTTGTATCTCTTGTTATTCACTAACCTGTTGCGGGGAAAGTCAAATCAAGTGTTTGATTCGTGGGTTCTCTCACCCTAACAAATGAGAGTGGCGTAGTCACTAAACATCTTAAAAATATTAAAAATATTAAAAATATTACGGTAAATAGATAACGCAGGCCACATTTGGCAGTAGTCGGCAAAGGATAACTAAGTGGATACAGCTGTCTACAATTGTTAGTGGTGGGTTTTGTATGCATTTGGTTTTGTTTTGTTTTGTTGGGAAAAGAACAGTGATTACCCCCAGCCAGCGGAGGGCCCCACCGACGAGATCACCGGCAGGGGTGCTGGCATAGCCGACGGCCAAGCTGCGAGAGAAGCATGGAAGGACTGTCTGAGTTGAAGCAGATGGCAGCGCATCAGCAAGGGCAGCTGCATGTGCTGTCAAGGTGGCTGGGCATTTCCCAGCAACCTCAACCTCAACCGGAGTCGCAGGAGGCTAGCTTCACGTGGGAGAGCCAGCATCTGGGGCACCCGGTGAGAGACCGTGATGGGCAACGGGCCTCTGTGGGTGCGCAGCGGCAGCCTTCGCCGACAGCCCACTCAGGGGGCAATGGGCAGGCCTCCAAACGCAGACTGTCATTTAGTGGACCGGAGAGTAACCGTCCAAGAAGAACGTCCATGTCGCATGAGGCTAGCTTCACGTGGGGGAGCCAGCATCTGGGGCACCCAGTGAGAGACCGTGATGGGCAACGGGCCTCTGTGGGTGCGCAGTGGCAACCCTCGCCGACAGCCCACTCAGGGGGCAATGGGCAACGGGCCTCTGTGGGTGCGCAGCGGCAGCCTTCGCCGACAGCCCACTCAGGGGGCAATGGGCAGGCCTCCAACCGCAGACTGTCATGTAGTGGACTGGAGAGTAACCGTCCAAGAAGAACGTCCATGTCCATCCAGCCTGGCGTGACTCCATCCTGGATCATAATGCAGTGTCTGTGTATGATTATGTGCATGTGTACTTTGTTGATGGTTAATGTGCTGGGGGGCCTCTAGTGTGCGTGTGGTTGCGCTCGTTGGATGCGCGTGCGATGCGCGTGCTGGTGTGTGTGTGCGTGCGTGCGTGCTTGTTGGGTGTGTGTGCGTGCTTGTTGGGTGTGTGTGTGCGTGCGCGCTTGTTGGGTGTGTGCGGGAATGTGTGCGAGTGCGGAGTGTCACCGGGACGGTGACCTTTTAAAGTGGGGGTGTATGTAACCGGTGGTTATCCTGAACTTTTATTCTGACGGGGTAACGACGCTCCCCTTTTCCTTCCGGTGGGTAGCGTATATCATTCCGGTGGTAACTAGCTAGCAAAGAGGCTATGTTTTTGATGCTGCAGTGTGTAGCGTGGGGTACACCGCTCTCTCTCTGTGGTTGAGCCATCGTACAGGAAAGCCCTGTCCATCGGCGGCTGGCGTGGCGTCGGCTGCTGTTCTGGGATGGTGTGCTGAGCTGGGCAAACTCAAGGAGGAGATTGTGCCTTCGACTACACTGATGCAGTGTCACTAGAGAAGGGGGGCATCACTGTTCTTTTCCCAACCTTTGTTTTGTTTTGTTCTATTGTGTGAGTGAGTCATCCTGTGCAACCCTTTCACTTTGACGTTCGAGACGAAGGGGCTTGTGTAAGTTTCACTCTAACATCCGAGACGAAGGGGCTCGTGTAAGTTTCTACTTAGTAACATCCAAGACGAAGGGGCTTGTGTAACGTGATTCATGTATGACATTTAGTGTATTTCTTGGGCTAGTGCAATTATTATCAGTGCAGTCCCTGGCAGCATCGCCAATGACCTTTGGAACAGTTTTTGGTTGCTGTAGTGGGAGACCAAACGTAGCATTATCTAACTAACAAGTGTGTGGCCAATTCAGACTTTGCCTACGGGCAGTTTTGTGTGTTTTTTGTTTTATTTCTTTACTAACAGTGTTTGCAGTGCATTGTCTGCTGTTTGGTCCCCTTCTCATGCAATTGCATAATTTGCACATTATTGTCACTATCGGTAATTGCCTCTAATGCCACTTTTGTATTGCACTGGTTCAGAAGTATATGAAATCCAAGACTGAGCCTGTGAAACAGATATTTTGAGTACAGACATTTGAAATACAGAAAAGATGAGTATCACTGAAAGAAAATAAAAAGAACTCTGAATTGTATGACAGTTGTATCTCTTGTTATTCACTAACCTGTTGCGGGGAAAGTCAAATCAAGTGTTTGATTCGTGGGTTCTCTCACCCTAACAAATGAGAGTGGCGTAGTCACTAAACATCTTAAAAATATTAAAAATCTTAAAAAATATTACGGTAAAGAGATAACGCAGGCCACATAATGATTAAATCTTACTTAATTTTCAGTACCACTGGAGAAACCACTTCTCACACTTGAATTGAGGAATACGCCATCTTGGGGTCAGTCTGTCCAGATGAGCTGCTCCATCTCCACTCAGTACCTGGGGGGCACATTCACCCTACAGCAGCTCTCTGGGTCATTAACAAAAACAGAGAGAAGTACAGGAAACTCCTCCACCTTCATTATCCCCCAGGTGGACTTTGTCCATGAAGGATCCTACTACTGCCAGTACCAAACACAACTATCTGGCCGTAACTTCACCTCAACTCACAGTGACTCTGTAAGCTTCTCTGTTGTAGGTAAGAGAGTGAAAAAGATGATTGTTAATTGTTATTAACTATTCATTTGTAATATCATAAGTTACATTCAGAATGTCTCTTCCCAGTTTCCCTGCCAGAGCCGCATCTTACTATTGAAAATCAAGAGCCCACTCTGGGTGAATCTGTCCAGATGAGCTGCTCCATCTCCACTCAGTACCTGGGTGGTACATTCACCCTACAGCAGCTCTCTGGCTCATACAGAGAGACAAAGGCAGCCTCAGGATCCTCTGCTGATTTCACCATCCGTCAGGTGGACTTTGTCCATGAAGGATCCTACTACTGCCAGTACCAAACACGACTGTCTGGCCGGAACTTTACCTCCCCTGACAGTGACCCCATAAGCTTCTCTGTTGTTGGTAAGACACTGGAATGTACAGAAGAAACAGTCAAAAACACAGTTTTTGGCAATATATCATGGAAAATAATGCATTGCACTGGCACTGAAAATACACTTAACTGTGATTTTGTTAATAACTATGGGTTATTTCTCCCAGTTACTCTGCCAAAACCACGCCTGTCTCTTCAAACTGGAAAGGATCCTGCTTTGGGTGAACCTGTCAAGTTGAGCTGTTCCATCTCCACTCAGTACTTGGGTGGCACATTCACCCTACAGCAGCTCTCTGGCTCATACAGGGAGACAAAGGCAGCCTCAGGATCCTCTGCTGATTTCACCATCCGTCAGGTGGACTTTGTCCATGAGGGATCCTACTACTGCCAGTACCAAACACTAGTGTCCAATCGAGACTTCAGCTCCAACCTTAGTAACTTTGTCAGCTTTACTATTATGGGTAAGAATGTGAAAAACATGGATGGATTATATTTAACTTCAGTCCATACACAAATGATGCAAACACTGCACATCCAATATGGCACAGCATTACTGGATATCACAAGGAAGTATTAGGTAAAGGAAGTATGGCATGAGCTACTGTAAAATGACACTGTACTGTTTTATAGAATACATTCAGTTGTTCGCCCCATATGTTTTTCATTCTTCAGTGCCCCTGCCGCAGCCTGTCATCTCTGCCACTGGCCCAGATGGAGAGCTGTCATGGGGAACACATGGCCCAGAGGTCCCCCGGGGTCAAAGCTTCTCCATCGTCTGCTCCATCCAGTCACAGTACCCAGGAGGCTCTTTCCACCTCGTCTCTGATGGCTCAGATGAAATCTGGACTGAGCTGGCTGTCAATAACTCGGCCTCTTTCTACTTTACTGAGGCTGACCTCACCCATGGGGGCAACTATAGCTGCTTCTATGAGGTTACTTTGTCCAGTCGTCTATTCAAATCAACAAAGACAGATGAGCTCCATTTGACCATAAGAGGTGAGCTTCCTATGCTTGTATACTGTATTTTGGCTGATGTAGCATCATATTCTATTAGCCTCTTTTCAAAGTCCGTCGGTGTAAGTCCTTCCTCTTGGTGGCTGATTTGGAAGCTATTTCTCTATATTTTCCAAGATGCGAGATGATTGGATCAATGACAGCTCAGTAGACAAGTAGTTCTTTTTGGCGGAGAGGTGGGCAAGCACATGCTATATTGGCGTTATGAATAATCGCCCCCATTCATTTCCATGGAAGTGTTTCATCTCTTGTACAGTCGAGTGTCTCTGCTCTTTGTGCAGATGGGCCCACTGGTTTGTGCTTTGACAGTTGACGTTCTCCACCCAAGTATATATTGGTATTGAGTGAGTGTGCACCATTCGATTTTACCAGAGTGGAATTAGATAGATAAATTGATCTGAAATATTCATTTTCATACCAACAGACAGCACCTCCAAGGGCAGCATTCTCAGATGTTTCTGTCTCACATTTCACAAAACATACAGTACAGTATACACCATGTACAATACATACACATTCCTTACCTTTACATATTAACTTATATGTCTAGCTATCTATTGTGTTTGTACTGTATGTGTGTTTTTTATTGTAGGCCTATGTGTTTTTATGTCATTCTGCTGTGCTGTAAGACAAATTACCTTTTTAAGGACATTAAAACTTTCAAGTCAAGGCAAGTCATAACAGAACAGTACAGTGCACACTCTACATGCACCACTTCATATTACCCCGCTATGCCCCCATATATACAATACATACACCACCCCACCACCCATGTTGCCAGCTGTCCATTATACACCATTTCCTCATGTCACCATATGCAGCATACCCACACCTGCATGAGCTCACCCCTACCAATCATTTTCTTACTTTCATTCACATGAACATACAGCATACCCATACCCTCTCCTCTCAATTCTCTCTCTTCTTTGACGCAAAGCAATAGACGTATACATTAAAAAATAGGGACAGGGGAAATCAATAGTTATCCATTAGATCAGGGATGTCAAACTCAGGCCAAATTTGGCCCGCGGAGCCATTTTATTCGGCCCGCGAGATCATTTCAAATGTGTATTACAGTTGGCCCACATACACCATCAATGTATAGCAGAATAGGACTTGAACATGAAATTTGCTGTGTCACAGGATGTGTAGACACATTTGAACTAACAAATATAATGTGAAAGAGTGTCTGTGAAATTTAACTATGAGTATGAAGTGCTTGCATGCACAATTTAGTCCATTTTTAAAAATACTTGTGGAGTTCGGCCCGCCACTTCTTTCCAGATTTTGATTTTGGCCCTCAGTCAATTTGAGTTTGACACCCCTGCATTAGATAGTTTTGTTTAATGCAGTGATAGCTGAGGGGACAGTTCTTAACCACCTTCTCATCACAGCTGCTTCAATATTCATACAGAACAGTAAACTGTATCTTTCATTGTTTTTCACAGAACTGACTTGGAAGGAGGCTTCACAGCGGATAATAAGTGCTCATCCCTTGGCATTTTATGGAACAATTCTTGCACTGCTACTACTCTTCCTGGTCTTGTTCTCTGTGTTTCTGCTGTGGAAATACAAGACACACCATGGATATGTTGTACACCAAGAATACTGTAAGCATTGCTCTTATAGATATGTAAAAAGATAATTGATATAAATGTGAATTATTAAAATAAGATTTATTAGTAGATCTAATTAAAATGATTGGCTTGTTTCTATTGTCTCAGGGCCTATGACAACATACGAGTGCCCAGACTCCACTGAAAACCTCTGACTGAAGGTTTTTTTTTTTTTTGGGCGCATGGATACTGGAAGGAGCCTTTCCGTAAAGAATTGGTATTGCTGTTTCATAATGCATGATATAGTGCATACTGTATCTGCCTTATTCTCTTACTCTCTTAAAAAAAGAAACAATGGAACGACAGAAACCATTCTGTCCCTGTCTTTTGTCTCTATAATGTGAATAAAACACTGTACTGTATATGTCTTTAGACAGGGATAAAAAGGGATAAAAAGTCCCATAAGAGCTAAATAATTGCAGACTATAGGCTATTTCATGATTCATTTCTTACAGGGATACAGTTCAGTGATGGTCAGGCCAAGGTCAGGTCAAGGCAACCTAAACAAATGAACAAGTTTAGGTCAAGGGGCCTATGCAATAAACATCCACTTACGATTAGTACAGAAGAAAACTAGACCAGGCAGTGACACAAAGGGTGGTCCCTTTCCCTCAACTGTTGAAGCGGTTTAAGACACTTACATTCTCCTCACTTGTACTACTTGATGGGGATCTATTGCATAGGTAAGGGCAGGGATTGAATATTACAATATTTCATTCAGAGGTGGGCTTGCTGTTTGAAACCATGCTCACAAAAGCTCAATAAAGTCATGCTGTATGTCACCTGATTTGGAAGTACAACTTAAAGGGGTATGCCACTATTTTGGGGCTTAATACAGTTAAAATCGTTGGCTGGGGTTTATAAAGGCGGTAAAGTGTCTTATTTTTCATGTTAAGCATTGTCTTGCTTTAAGACCAGTTAAAAGAGGGGATATGTCGCTAAGCTAGTGAAAGTCAATGTATCTGTGTAGCATGCTACAATGCTACACGGATACATTGACTTTCACTAGCTTAGCGACATATTCCCTCTTTTAACTGATCTTAAAGCAAGACAACGCTTAACATGAAAAATAAGACACTTTACCACCTTTATAATCCCCAGCCAACGATTTTAACTGTATTAAACCCCAAAATAGTGGCATACCCCTTTAAGGATTCATGTATAGATAATTCACACAAAATTGATAATTGTAGCATGTGCTTTTCCTGATAAATAAATGCATACAATGGAAAGATGTTGGACATTGGTTATTCTCACCCAGTCTGTTTCATATCAAGTATATTGATATCTTGGCTCTGCCAATAGTTACCAATAGTACCAATAGTTGAATAAAATAATAATAAAAAACATAACACAATAATGCATAGTTTATTTTGGCGAGATAAAAAAAAAATGGGTAGTTGAACTTGTTGAACAAGGCTGGTTCAAAGTACTTTTCTCTCAGTGTTGGATTATCCTATTGGCTGCCTGCTTCACAGCGCGCACCAGAGCCACTGCTTGTTTGAAGAGCAGAGAGATTTTGAAAGCGGCTCGCGGCTCACGGCTCACGGCTCACGGCTCACGCTGAAGCCAGTTGCAATAATATTACTAGCGCGGGTTACTTCTGTTTTGTAGGTTTTGAACGGGTGATAAAGAATGTGGTGGTGGTTACGGCAAGGTTCTGTGTCGGTGGAGCGAATGCGACAAGGACAGATGAGGAGTTTATGTGCAATTGCGCCAGGACTAAGAAAATGTCAGACGACTTGTTCTGACTGACAGCTATGCATGTAGTTGCTGATTCAGAAAGCCCACTCCATTGGAAAGAAGGGCAGACCTTGCATGGACCTGCGAGTACGTAAAAAAAAAAAATCTTTAACAAAAAAAACACTGATGCTATGGAAGTAACAAAGAAAGCGAACATTTCCATGACATGGCGTAATCGCTACTTGTTATTTTGTTGCGCATGGTATGAGCTGAGCTCCTAGAGGAAATTAAGGTGTCTAGCAGGCTACTACTGTACATAAAGACATAAGACATCATACACTTTATTGCACAATCTGTGCGTGTGTGCGTGCATGCATGCGTGCGTGTGTGTTCGTGTTCTCTCCTTTCCTCTCTTCTCCTCTGCTCCCCTCTCTTCTGAGCATGGTCCATGCCATGGTATTTGCCTGTGTTGAAGGCATATGCTCTGTTTGTGTGAGGTTTAGGTTTCTACTGTAGGTCTATGTGAGGTTTTAGTGAGGGTGTGTGGAGATGTGAGGGTTTGTAGGCCTATGTGTTTGGTTAGTGCTATGTCAAAGGTCTGGCATGTGTGATGTGATTCACTGTTTTCAGTGGATATGGAAGAAAAACTAATGAAATTGAGTAATAAAAATGAAACAGAAGTTACAAAATATTTTTTAAAAGTTTATATAGTATGTATAATAGTATTCTTTATGTGTGTTGTGGAAATAGTTGAATAAATTAATAATAAAAAACATAACACAATAATGCATAGTTTATTTTTGCGAGATAAAAAAAATGGCTAGTTGAACTTGTTGAATAAGGCTGGTTCAAAGTACTTTTCTCTCAGTGTTGGATTATGGGGATACAATTTATATGCATGCGCCCTTATGTCTCCTCAAGAAGCTGGATGCAGTTTATCATTCAGAATTGCGATTTGTAACAGGTGCCCCCTCAAGAACCCACCATTGTGATCTGTACTCTAAAGTCCAATGGCCATCCTTGTATTTAAGGCGTAAATTGCATGTTACTTTTTATTGCAAAGGCACTGTTGGGCAAACTTCCCTATTATATCTGTAATTTATTGACTTTTTGTACTTTATCTTATGGCACACGTTCCTCACACAAGTTACTACTACAGTCTTGTACTCCTCGCACTGAATTAGGGAAAACAGGCTTTTCTTTTTATGCCCCATTTCTATGGAATGAGTTGCAGAAGATATTATGCATGGACTCTGCCCTCATTAGAGACTTTTAAGAGGGACATTAATACAGTATACACAGAGGAGTGTCATTGTTTCTGACTATGCAGCACATAGGCTACTTTTTATCTCAAAATACGTTTTATGTAAACTTATTCTTATTCTCTATTTATTTTCCTTTTTGTCTATGTGTTTGTCTGTGTCTGTAACTATATGTATGCTGCCATTTTGACCAGGACTCCCTGGCAGAAGAGACTGTAGTCTCAATGGGACAATCCTGGCTAAATAAAGGATAAATGAAATGAACTGTTTGGCTAGAAATAAAAAGTATCTACCAGCCAAATTCGCTGCTGGTGGAAAAAGTTAATTTAGAGCCCTGCCAGTAAGGCTTATTTTGAGAAACCGATACCAGTATAGCTGACCTCTGTTATTAAAGGGATTTGGACGTTTACCGAATGTGAAAGAAATGCTTTCACCTCGAAAATGAACTGGCAAACACTTTCATTTCCCTCAAATGTGAAGTGATCAGCAGTTTCCTGTCCATCAGTGAACTGTAGGGTTCATCCTAGCCTCTTACACGGCATACACAGAACACACAGCATTACATAACATAGAGGTTTAAGGCCTTTTTAAGAGCTTTTGTGTATTCATTGCTAATAGGACCGTTAAGAATAGGAGAGAGAGATGGGCCAGTGTGGAAGAAAGTTGAAATTGAAATGGTCTCTTCTGACCTCCTCAAAGGGTGGACTCGTCAATCAGGTCCAGTCGTCTCAAATCAGAACAAAAGTTATCCAAACATGTCTAAATTGTTGGAGATTTATTTACTCAAAATGCACAAAAGACCATACATATAGTGATACAATCAATGCATAAGTCTGATGCAGAGTTCCTGTAAACAGCCACCTTAAAAGACAGACATTGACAACACACAACACAGAGTTGCCCTTCTAGCAGGCCCTTCTAGCATGTTCCATTTCCTCAGCCAATCAGTGTATTCCATGATGTCATGGAAAATTGTATTTATTTACTTATTTCGATTTCCTTTTAAGGCAATATTCTCTAGGTTTCTTTAGCACACAGGGCATACAAGCAAACAACAGGTTTAGAGATATGTGTAATTGGTGCAGTGGCTTTCAACTTTCCTTGAGACAAGGCACACCTTATTGAAGACAAAGATGCCAAGGCACATCATCAATTGTTAATGTAAACAAAACTATTACAAAAATAACAACAAAATGACTGTTAAAAATCTGAAAAACAGTACCCCAATGTCTAAATACATGATGTACAGTCATTCTATGATGTTTATGACACAACAGATGATCTCTCACATCAAACTAGTGTTCCCAGGCACAGTTGGTAAGAGAATAAACTGACACCGTTGGTAAGAAATACACTTGCCCAATAGCGCAAGTGCTGCTGGTTGCCACTCTTTGATCTCTTCAATCCTGCACTCATGCACACACAGTACTTTAAATATCGACAACACTGTAGAGAGGGCAACAGGTGTGTGTGTGTGTACATTTTAGTCATTGATCTTGTGTTGTGTTTCTTTGTGTCCTTAATCCCATCATAGCATGTCTTGTTATTACATATCTTATTATCATTAATTCTAATCATCTTCCTTTTCAACGACAATTTTTGTCCAATGATTACAGATGAAAAATACCCTTTTGGTTGTAATCTGACAGAATTGCTTGTTGTTGGCTACATGTTATACACAATTGCTTGTTATATGTCATATAATCCTTGTCAAATAAAATAAAATCATATGTGACCTCTTCTTCAGCCCTCTTGGTCAAGGTGACAGTTGTTCACCCCACTCGGTCATAGAGTCTAAAAATGATCTGTCCCTACATTGTGGCTTTTCGCACCCTTAACCCTCTGGTTGTGTTAGAAACATGGTTACTTACGTTCATGGTGTTAACGGTAAAAAAAAAACGCCTACACAAAAAAGGTAATAATACATTGATTAAAAATCTGATTTGCATATTTTGTGATTAAAACCTTTCAGACATCCTTTTGAAACATTTCCATTTCCAATGTGATTTAACTGTTATTCTGCTTTGTTTCAGTGAGTTGTAGGCTTTTTTTCTTATCTTGCACCAATTCGTTTTATTAACCCTCTGGAGTCTAGGGCCTCTCAGAGGCTTTCAGGCCGTTTGGAACACCTTTACTTTTTTTCAAGTATTTCAACTAACTGTAAACATCTATACTAATGTGGCACATATGGTTGTATTTTGAGAGTAAAGTGAATGTAATATAACTGTATATAACTTAAGAAGATGTAAATTAATGGTCCGGTCATTTTTGACCGAAACACCATGAATGTAACAAGTTGGTGTATCTTCCACAATTCTTTAGGAATTGCATTATATTTAATTTTGACCATTTGAATAGGTTAGCTGGAGGATATCATGAAGTGTCATTTGTGTATGATGAAAAATAGAGAAGTTATTTAAGAATGAAGTTTCAAAACGGTCATTTTTGACAGTAACACAACCAGAGGGTTAAGTCTAGTTCTCCATTTGTTTGACTCAACAGCGTTGTGGTTTTGTCACAAGTCTTTACCCTAGAACATCTTGTCTTCGTTTGCAAAGAATCGTAAAAAACAGAATCTTGTCTGAAAACATGTACAATTGGTATGTCTGAGTCTGGACAGTTAAGATATGTGACTTGTGAAGTGTTGTTTGTAAGGGGAAATGTTCTTGTCTGCGAGCGTGTAGCTGTAATGTGTGTCCTAAAATAAGCTCAGGAATTTTCCATCTGAATCCTCTTCTGATAATCTTATGCATGTCTGTTTGATCTTTCACATCTTCACATTGTTAGCAAATTGGCCTGTGCTGTAAACTTATACAACAAGTTTTTCATCCTTTTTCTATATGTGCTTTATACGTGCAATTCTTCACCATATGTCATATGTAGGGGGAGTAGCACACCCCACATACACATGTTGCATTCTTCCACAGCCAATCAATCCCCAAATAAATCAAATAAATAAAGCCATATAAACACTATATCAAATCATGTGGATGTCTGAACAACTACCCCCCACAGGTGAGTTGAAATACACCTGCCAGCTCAAACCAGTGGTCTAACTCAGTGTTTCTCAACCATGGTGCCTGGGGTGCCGCGTAAACGTGGCTGATAAATAAATTATGTAATATAATATTTGTCTAAATTAATGAATTAATGCTTAGTCAGTGGAATTTTTTATCTGCCATTTACGCACAATAAAGTAAATTCAGGTCGTCAGAAAGCTGCAACTTCGAACGTAGGTCACGTGACAGCTCCAAATGTGTTACTTTTCTAAGCTTGTGTGGTATCGGATGCGATATCATGTTACGGCTTATTTTTTTAGGCGTGCCTTGAAATTTTTCATGAATTGAACCTAAAAAAAAGGTTCAGAAACACTGGTCTAACTAACTAAATCACTTGCGTGCGGTGTTGCCAGATTGGGCGGTTACCAGTTTTTTTTCCAGTAAAAACAGGAACAATTGGCCATTTGGTGTTTTTTTTTTCCTCTGCAGTTTTGAGCCCATAGAAATCAATGCAATTTGTTGAAATTGGGCGGAATTTAGCGTATGTTAGCGCATTTTTTGAGAACCTTTTTGGGCAGGATTTGACCAGACACATCTGGCAACACAGTTGCATGTACATATCGCAAAGCATCAGCTAAGTGTAATGTAACGTAAAGTAATGTAATGTAAAGTTTGTTTTTCCCTTCCTCCAGATACACCACAAAAAGTGGGATACTAACCAGTGACTGCATGCGAAAAATATGAAATATTAGGGCTACATTATGTTTCTACTACCCCCTTTCCCCCCACCACCCCCTTTCAGTCACGAAGGGAAACTCAGATGAACTTGATTGGGTTCATCTTGATCTACCCTAAACCAGTTCAGCATTTTCCATTAAAGAGACTGCTGAGGCCTTTATTTTTCTGCCTATTCAGTTTTAGCTCAGGGTGACTTTCTAGCAATGACTTTAAGTGCCCGAAATGTCCCTTTATGTACTTCAAACTATAAGTTGATACAGATACAGTATATAATCATGGTGAGCACAATTGAAATACATGCATAGTTATAGATAGTATAAGATGGTTCAGTATGGTTATGTATATGGTAACTATTTTAATAAAAATAAATAAATAAAAAATATATTCTCTCTGGTGAACTTGAGTTACCAGACATGATTTGACAGTTTGGGCCACGCCAAAAGGAGCATTGACGGAAAAACCGAAAGTTTCCAGTGAACTTGATTGGGTTCATCTTGCTCTGCCCTAAACCAGTTCTGCATTTTCCAATATAGAGAAGAAGAAGAACCGAATGTTCCAGTGAACAGTGCAAGGTCATATTCATTCAGTCTCTTATAAACGTTGCACATTGCCATTGACATGTCAGATACACTGTCAGTCATTTAACCGGCAAGTCAGAAGAAATGGGGTGTTGTCAATGTTAGGTTGACTTTCGAAGATACAAGGATGTCCATTCTCTGCTTTGAACAAAGAGGTAAAGCCTTATTTTCCTTTATAATATTGCTCCCACAAAATAATTTCATGTTAAGATATTGACTACACTGTTATAATAACTTAAAAAAGTTTACTAAATTTATCAACTAGTTCTACCACAAATATGCAAAAGACATTTTTAGTTGTGATTAATAACTATTTCTTGTTATTTTTCTTCAGCACATCTCCTTCTTATAGCTTTTAGAGGTAAGGAGATGCTATATCTACATACATTAAAAAAAAACAATACAATTACAAGATTAACATCAATGTTAGGCATTAATAATGTATGATAGGGGTATACAATTTGAAGTTGCTGTTAGTAATGCAATGTTTAAAGCAATGTATAAATGCATTATGAACATGTATTATGTAAAATAATTATGTTGATGTTATATTTCATTATTACGTCAGTAAGTTTATTATTTCATTACTCATTCCCAAATCTGACGAGGGTTTTTTTTTTTTATTAGACAAAGACACCCATAGTCTTTTCGCCTCCTGCTTTTGGGTTAATTGCAGGATATTATCTTATCATATATATCATATAAAATATAAGTGCATATCATTTAACAATAACTATAATGGGAAGAGCTTGACACTAAGGATACTGATGCCCCCATGTAGGTCTGTCAAGAAGACATTCTGAAAGTGTTGCCTTCTAAAAGTTAATCAATTAATACATGTGTTTTTATTAAGCAGTGTTGGGTAAGTTACTTTTTAAAAGTAATTAGTTACTTTACTTTAGTTACTGCTTTCAATTGTAACTGAATTACTTTACTTATTACTAAATTTAAAAAGTAACTTGTTACTTATTACTTTACTTTACTTTTTCGCGGGAAAAGGGATTTTAACCAGCACACCTCATAATACACCTGCTTCCCAAGGTTGTAGGCCGGCTGTGTAAATGGCCTAATATTTTAATCTGTGCAAACTGTAGGCCTACCTCTATGGAATCCCTCATATAGGCCTATTGTCATTCTCACATCTAAACTGCATTTCATGATTGCCCTGTAGGCCTATTTAGAACAGTGACAAAACAATTGAATCTAGTCTAACATTACGCCATGGAACAGAATAGACTTTTTTGTCATGTCAGCATTAAAATTACCTTTGATCTCACAGAATAAAAACAGGCCATACCAAACAGAAATGTTGTAGGTAGGACACTCTGCTTACATCCTCTCCTAGCTGTTGCAGCTTAGGCTATTTCAAAGCCTTTCAGTTTCCTGCACATTGCATTGCATATGCATCAACATTATTATTAAAGATTCTGCCGAATGCAGAATCCGTTCGTGCTGGAAGACGGTTTGATCAGGCACATTTGAATAGCCTGAAGAACGTGGCGGCCTCAATGCCGTAGTGTTGCTTGCGCTGTTGTTCTCACGTTATTATTCCCAATTAGGCCTACTTGACTTGCGCTGGCTGCTGCTGCTGACGGAGCTATCCAAACTGTTTTTTTGCCGTGTATTTAACTATCATCAGTGAGCACAACAGAGGCTATGGCATTTGCGATATGGGGTACAGCTGTTTTAGAATGCATTTGCGTAACGATGAACTCGGAATGACTGTAGATTTAACCGTGCAGCGAATCACTTTCACTTCCCCTCTATGGCGTAAAAGATTAGAAAAAAAATATGATGGAACTCCAAGTATTGTAGTATAGGTTAAACACATCACAGCGCAACGGGCTCATGAAAGTCCCAGTGAAAGACCTTGCATGCACGAGGAAGGAATAGCAGTCTGCGTGCGCGCGCTCTTAAGGGTGGTTTATGCCTCGAGATCAGCGTCCCTGCGTCATGATGCAGTGAGCCGCGCAGTTAACGGAGTGAAGCCCCCCCCATCACGCAGGTACTCTGGGGCACCTCCCCGAAATTGTGTCTCGACGCAGGGATAATGCAGACAGCGACGGCGTGAAGGGCGAAAATAGGTCTCTGATTGGTCCTCTCGACCAGCCTGCTCTGTCCTCGAGTCGAGAGAACAAGCTACTTCCTTGTTCTAACCTTCGTCGGTCTACGGACTGTGAGCTCTTCCTTAAATAAGTTGCCCGTGCTTTGTCGTTTGATTTATTTACACGAACCAAAGACAACACGTGCGCTTGCAAGTTACGACGCTGTTTCGAATTGAGCCGAAGTTATTTGGACAGTTGAACAGTGTTCCGAGGTCGAGGAAACATTCCGCTTCGTGCGACCTATCCTCGACAAATGAGCCACTTCTTTGTTCCAAACTATGCGCTGGCTGCCAGTGCGATCAAAAATGCACGTGACATAAATATGTAATGTTTCATTTTCATTGTCGTCGACTCTGTGAAGTTAAAAAAAAACCAGACACGTCTAGGTTACTCTTTGTATTGAAGGCAGTTTGAGCGTGAAATGACATCGCGCAGACCGCGCTTCAAAACAGGGCATAAACCAAAATTAACTGCATCATGGCTGGGACAAGCTCACTCCGTGGCACTGAAAGGAAGTATAACCCGCCCTTTACACACCCACTTCCGAGAGCTCGAGAAGGGCTGGGGGAAACAGCCCAGACAGAGCGCTTTGCGCATCTAGAAATACTAATAATTTTCATGAAGAAAATCCCTGGTTGTCGCATTGAACACACTGGCATTCAAAATACTAAACTCAACTGCCATACTATGTTCACTTCCTCATCACATGGGCAAACTCTTTTCATACCGGTTTACAATCTGAAATCATCACCCCATAAGGACACACATTGCGTGTCATATTGATGAAAAATGAGTGGATGCAAGGAGAAAACAAATTTGTTTAGTTTTTGAACTCAAAAATATGTTATACAAGACATCACTTTCATGTGGTTACAATAAATTAGTGCAAATTTTTACAGTAAATGTCAGAAAATGTGTAAAATACACATCTGTGTACTCCGAGTCTAAAAACAATATTTCAGTACTTTACTACAGAAAAATACCCTCTTTATCAAGTAGAATACTGAAGAAAATAAGTTTCTACTGTGTTTCAAGTAGAGCCCTGCACTCCCGCGGGAGTCCCGCGACAGTCTATGTCTAGGCCTATCTGTTATATATATCACAATGTGCTGGATATTGTGTTAGGTAGCCTTTCTATTAATACAAATATTTTGGAATTTGCGGATGTGTAGTCTTGCATATCCGATTCTGTTCTGCTCTTCCGTGTTCTGGCTCTTCCGCTCTGCTCTCCGATCATGGCAGAAGAGCAGAGCTCCTCTAGTGAAACAACACATAATGCTTCAGAAGTAAGTGCTGGTCTAAAGAGAGGAACATTCACCGTGAAAAAAATCGAAAGTTTTGAAATCAGATATTTGGAAGTCATTCTCACTCGTGTATGACGCAGAAGGAAATCAGCTGCCCTTTGCCTGTTGTGACAAGTGCCAAAAGGTTCTCACATACAGCGGGCACAAATCAGGTACATCGGGCCTGAATCGTCATGTCTGTACTGTTTTAAAAGGACAACAATTGTTGGAATTCAGAGGGAACAAAGCAAAAGTGTCAGAGGCTTTGAAGGAAAAGACGGTGGAGAAATGCGTTGATTTCGTTGCCGCGGACCTCCGTCCATATGACAGCATCGCTGGTCGTGGACTAGTTCAGTTAGCGCAACACTTAGTTGACACAGCAGCCAGCATAGGCAAATTTGACGTGCGAGACATATTGCCCCATCCAACCACTGTGTCACGCCATGTTGAAGAAAGGGCACTCAAGGAGAGCTGTCGTAGAGCTGTAGAGCTGTCGTAGATGACATAAAAGAGACCATTGGGAAATACGGGTGTGCTGTTACAACTGATGTTTGAACTCAAACGTATAGAAAAACATCTTTCCTCTCGGCCACTCTGCATTACATTAATTCAGACTGCAAACTACAGTCCAGGGTGTTATTTTCTGCTCCGTTTGATGTGGGAACCTCCAAGACGGGAGAAAATATCCGTTCTCTTTTATTCCTGAATTTAAGAGCCTTCGGAATCGACTGCACAGTCTTGGGAGGAAAGATTGTGTTCGTGACAGACAGAGGTGCGAATATGGTGGCCTCCTTACGAGGATTCAAAAGGCTAAACTGCAGTGCCCATGTACTGAATTCAGTCCTCTCGCATGCCCTGTCCCCTGCTGTGATGAGCGAAGTCCCTGACGCAAGTCAGCTGATCAGCAACGCGAAGAAGCTCGTCAGCTATTTTAAACACTCAGGGTTGCAAGTCAAGCTGACAAAGTCGCTCAAACAGTCAGTGGATACGAGATGGAATTCAACTGTGGATATGCTGGATTCTATCTCACAGCAGTATGACGAGGTCACAGCAGTTCTACTCGAAAATAACCAATACGACAAAATAAGCTGCATTAATAAACAGACCCTTACATCCCTGGTGGCATTTCTCAAACCATTCAAAGACGTAAAGAACGACCTGGAGTCTGACAATATGGCATTAAGTCTGCACTTGTTCTGCCATGGTCTGTGAAGTTAAGGGACCACTGTGAAGTGTCCAAGGCTGACCCCCTACTCAGTGCCATCGCATCTGCGTGTGTGCAACGCCTAGACGCACTGCTGTCTCCAAGTCACCTTGTCCCAAACGGAATTGACATGCTCTATAAAGTAGCGACTTTCCTTACTCCAAAGCTGCGTCATCTAAGGATGATCGATGCAAGTGAAAGACAGCACGTGATGGAAGCTATTTGACATGCAAGCCTGCCCACATTTCAGGCAATGTTCTCTTTTTCTTATTCATACAAAACCGCGCGTGCTGGAGACTCACGCCCAACTAGTTTCGAAATGTGCAGACGTTGAAATAGTGATGGCTATGTAGCCAACTGTTGATTTTTTTTGTTATCACTGATTCTTGAGAAAGTGGCTAAAACAGGTTGTAATGTTGACGGAAAAAAACAAAGTGAATTACAAAATTATATGGTATATCCTCGTAGACTAAGGTCTTGGCTTTTCAGAAATGCACAAGGCCAATCTCCCCATTATGTATTTTTTTCAGAAATCAGGCTTTTCTCCGATCATACCTTGTTTTTTGTCAACACCGTCAGACACAATTAAAAGTTATTAAAATTGTATTGATTTGGTTGCATATGTATCTGGAGTTTTTAAGTGATTATGTGTATTTTTTGGTTCACACATATGCCTTTAAATGTTGAAAATTCACTTTTGTTCTATTTTAATACTGTTTCATGTGTTCTAATTTTAAAATATGTACCGTCATACGATGCTTACTTAACGCCTAAATAGAACAAACAATTTTTTGTAATTTCACAAATATTCGTGTAGGCTTAAATTGGCTATTACTTTGATATTTCAACAACTCCTAAGGAAAATGTTGTAAGCACATTCCTTTAAAATGTCCAAAACTCCTTCTTACGGTGGTGACTTAAGAACTGACGGTGGTGACAGTAATCTGAAAGTGGTGAAAGTGGCCTAATTAGTACCTGCATTTAGCAAAATAAATAGCCCTTTCAAGTCAATGGCATCTTGCATAAACACTTTATTTTTGTGTGTGCACAGTATGAGCATGTGTTTTTACTTCATTAGTTAGATTATCTAGGAAGGAAGCCACTGGTTGTTGAAAATGTGGTAAAAACAGCTTTTAAGTTGTTCAAATCCAAAATATAGAGGTGTATTATCATAGATGTAGGTCTTGGCTGTGCAGTGAATGCATTGGCCAAGCTCCCCATGTTTAACATTTTTCATAAAATGGGCTCTTTCTTGTTTTGTCAACAGCGGCAGACAGAATTAGAAGTAAAAACACATGTTTACTGTATTAAAGTGAATTACTTTAACAATTCATGTAGATACTTATTGTATGCATATTCTTAAAACATGTCAAAAACACGTAAAACATGTGTTTTTTGGTGAACTCCATCAGATGTCACCACCGTCAGGTTTTCTGACAAAAAAACCTCCAAATGCACCTCAGTGGTGGCTAGAGTATCATTTTGGATCACAATTATTACTAACATGCCTAGTAATGTTTCATTAACCAGCACAATTTAGTAAAATATGGAACAACATGATGAGCAGAACAAAATCTGACGGTGGTGACATCTGACGGTGTGAGACAAAAAAACACTCTTTTAAATATTATGCATTGTTTGTTCACATTAGCCATTTCATTTTCGCTCTGTTTCTTGGGTGCTTCATACCTTTTCTGAAAAAAATTATATTTATTAACATTAATGTAATACAATACTATTAAAACCCCCGACAGTGTTGACAGTTTATGGTTGGGACAGTACCAGTGTCCAAACAAATTAACAAATTGAGGACAAAATAATAAACTTACAGGAGCTTCAGTGATGGTGAAGTAGACAGTAGAGCTAAAGGTTTGAAAAGGGGTCCTCAGTAATGAAAATTACCTTGTGCATACCTGATTTTATTGTCTTTTAGAAAAAATCTGACGGTGGTGACCAATATGCTGGACACATTTTGAGCAATCAGTAAATAATAGTAAATATTGTTTTACATCCACTATGTGCACATCTGTAGAACCACTTTAATATGGTCTTCCACATCATGGTGATATTGTTCAATTCTGTTAGTGATCTTTGTATTTTAAGTCAATTGAAATGATGATGCCAGTCCACGGGACAGGCGTTTTTACAGGGTGTAGACAGGTTTATAGCCATGAAAAGTAATAAAATTACACTTAAATATTTCAAACAACTGTGTATTCGTGTGACAGACCCCTTGGCCATTACCTGGGTTCATTTTGTTTGTGAAAATTTAGTTGATTTTCAACAGAATTAATATTTTACTGCAGGGACATGTTTTTGCCAAACTTTCAAGAATCAGTGTTATATGAGGAGCGTCCGTCAACGCCATTCAGGACCGTGTTTTGTTATAACATAATGCTGGGTTAGCCAAATGTTTTGCTGAAAAATAAATATAAAATTTCCACTTGGACTTAAATGCTTGTCTACTGTTTTCTCCTTCAAATGGTTATCTCATCATTATCATTAATATTACTAGTAGGCTAGTACTTATACTGCTACTACTATTATTATTCAATTATTAGACTATATCATATTGTTATTATTATACACATTGGCAAAGGCAACAACCACTTTCTCCTACTGCTTAAAACGACGGAAAAGGTTCAGTAGCGCATTCCATCGCTCCTTTTATTTAGGAGATGCACCACGGGGGACAGGCCACTTAAATAATAATAATTATTCTGATTACATGTTACATTTTCAATATTCTGGATTCAGAAAAGGCAGGCTAATATTTTTTCCATTTCACTTGTTTGCATTTACAGTTTTTCTTGATTGCTTACACACATTTTTCGGAATCAGTTCTCGAATTCTCAAAACTCTACACACAAATCTCCAAACCTCACACACAACGGGCAAAACTCCTCACTACCTCTGAAAAATGTACGTCTTGTCTCAAAACAATGTCCTCTCTTCTAAAAAGGTGATTTTGTTCTCAAATGACACACACAAGCAGTCATTTTAATACACTCTTATGTGAACCATTGAACACTAATATGCACAAGGTAAAACTCTATACTCAACTTGAAACACAGTAGAAACTTATTTTCTTCACATTTGTCTGTAGTAAAATACTGAAATATTGTTTTTAGACTCGGAGTACACAGATGTATATATATTTTACATATTTTTCTGACATTTAAAAAATTGCACTAATTATTGTATATTGTAAAATATTGGGTAACCACACGAAAGTGATGTCTTGTATAACATATTTTTAAGTTCAAAAACTAAAAAATGTGTTTTCTCCTTGCATCCACTAATTTTTCATCAATATGACATGCAATTTGTGTCCTTATGGGGTGATGATTTTACAACCAGGCTTTTTCTTCATGGAAATTGTGTGTAATCCAGAGAATTGTGTGTAGTGGTTTGAAAAGAGTGTGTTTTAAAACTGAAATGTGAGTGTAAAGAAGGAATTGTGTTTAGTGTTCAGTGACATTGGTTAGGGGAGTTGGGAAATGGGTGAGATGTTCCGAGAATTGTGTGTGAAGTACCAGAAATTGTGTGTAAGCAATCGAGAAAAACTGTAAATCAATTGTAACGTGAGCTGTCGATTGCTATTATGGTCAAATGCACTGGTGGGGTGGGGCTCCATCATACAGTGCTTAAAATGATTAATTTTAGCCTATTATATTTTTATTTCATATGTGAACGTGATGATGAGTGGCATATAAGATTATTAGAGGTGTGTCGTTCACGAACGAGCCGGTTCTTTTGAACGGCTCCCTGAAGTGAACGATGGGAACCGGATCACAGCTGGGGGAGCCACTCGACTGTTATTTCGTTCATTTTTCATTCATTTTAAAGTGGTAGTTCGCTATTTTAGACATTAAGCCCTGTTTCTGTGACTTCTGGGGTGAAGTAGAGATGTTCTCATCACAATTTTGACATTTGGTGCTGAACGGAGCATTTGGGTATCCAAGACTGCAGCCCCCCCACCTTTACATTGACTCCAATAGAGCACTCAAGCAATCGATTATAAAATGGCATTAAACTTTTGTTTGAGAAGACATGGAACTCACCGTGTGGTCAGTGGTAGACAGCGATTAATTGACCCGAAAAGTGCAGCGAAATATGCCTTCTAACTGTTGTTTAGCATTTGGCGGACCTATTTTCCCCCAGACGCCGTTGAATAGCAGTAGACATCCAGCCAGTAGGTAGCGATAGTGTGTTGTTTATGTAGACATCAAGGAGCGAGGTAGAACCACAGACCTGTGGGTAGAACGGCTATCTTTGAGCGGGACTGGCTACAAAAACTACAGCTTGCATACAAACCATAGATAGTAACGTAAACAAACGCACCCCCATTTCCGGTCGCGCGGAGTAATACTAGTTAAACCAATACAATCAATGAAGACGGACAATAATGAATATATCTTCTCTGGAAGCGTATTTCGCGGTGATTTTCGAGCCAACGTATCGCTGCCCACCTCTGACCACTCGGTGAGTTTCATGTCTCTGCAAATGAAAGTTTAATGCCATTTTATGATCGATTGCTTGAGTGCTTCATTGGAGTCAATGTAAAGGTGGGGGGGCTGCAGTCTTGAATACCCAAATGCTCCGTTCAGCACCAAATGTCAAAATTGTGATGAGAACATCTCTACTTCACCCCAGAAGTCACACAAACAAGGCTTAATGTCTAAAATAGCGAACTACCACTTTAAGCACGTGACCTCGACCAAAGTAATCCAATTTGGGGAAAAAACACAATTGCCTTAAATAGTGGCAAAAACGGTCTTTAGGAGCAGGAGAATAATCAGTTGTTGTTTTAACAAAATCACCTTGAGGTGGAGTCAAAATATTACACTCTAAACGCTGAATAAATATTTAAAAAAGAGCCAAAAGAGCCAGTTTTTTGAACGGCTCTTTGAAAGGAACGAGCCACTAAGATCCGGATCCCGTCAAAGAGCCGTAAATCCCATCTCTAAAGATTATGCACAATGTATCAGAGGTGGGACCAAGTCACTAATGTGCAAGTCACAAGTAAGTCTCGAGTCTTTCCACTCAAGTCCGAGTCAAGACGCATCTGACCAAGTCAAGTCCAAGTCCAAGTCGTACCCCAGTCAAGTCAAGTCCAAGTCCAAGTCTATTTTTTTTTCAAGTCCTTAACAAGTCACAAAGGGATTTTCTATTTGCAATCACAATTTCGATCATAAATTCATTAGTATAATAATGAGACCTGAGCAAAAGGATGACTACTAAAACAGTTACTGAGTAATCAGTCTAAACCAAACTACTGCTTGTGTAAATAAAATGTCATATAATTTCATGTTTTTCACATAAAAATACATTTCATGTGAATTTGTACTTAAACAAATGAGCAACCATATGCCAAATATTTACTGTCCAGTGGGCAAATAGTCATGTTTGCATGCATGCGTGTGTATGTGTGTGTGTTCGTTCCATCATCTGGCATAAACGTATTCCACTCTGATGGTCTTGGTGGTGAGCGTACAGACTCTAGCATCATAACACTAAGGGCAGGGCTCTATGGTTAACTTTTTCTCTAGGAGCACAGGCTGACAGCTTTGGCTCGGCCCAGGACCAAGAACTCTGAATGCAACCGCCCCCCCCCCCAATCCACACCCAGCCTTGACTGTTTTAAGACCATTTCATTTCAATGAGGAAAAAAAATGACTAAGTCAGGGATGCTGGGGCGAAAAGGTTTTTTCAAGACATTAGGATGGGCATGTTACACTTCCGACCTCCTGAAAACACAAACTTTCTTTTTTTATTCCTCCCATGTGTGTGTGTGTGTGTGTGTGTGTGTTTGTGGGGAGGGGGGATACACATGTGAGGCAGGATGATGAGTAAACAGCACAGCTCAGCAGGCAGTCCTGTCTCTAGGTCCATGATCTCATTATCTAAAGACCAAAAGCTGACCATTGAAAGTGTCATAATTGTGAACCCACCAATGAGCACATGCATTGCTATGTGCAACAGTATTTAGCCTAGTAGACACTTGTTCACCTGGGCAAAGAAATGAGTACAAAGTAGGGTTAGTTGGATTAAATTCCTGATAATTGTTGAAGCTGATACCGGCATTGTCGCTTTCCCCCCTCGCCGCAATGGCCCATCACCCAACATTTTAGGCTACTGCGTCAAAGTCCACGCTAACTAGAACATTCGTTTGCATGATGGTCATTAATCCACGTCTTGTTAATTATATTACTAGATTTCTTCTCGGAGCTTATTTACCTGCACGCTGCCGTATGCCTAGTCTAAAATAATGCAAATCAAACGTGACGTTAGCCTCCAGAATGTCAGTTATGGCAACGAGCCAAACTTGTTCTGCGCTTCTACAGTATAGGAAGAATTAAGGTGTATAATGCCCTATCCAACATTTCGCTCTCGTTTTTTTCCTAAGTGGACGAATCTGCCCTGTGCCGTTTGGTGTGCCGCTTGCAGTAGCCAGTATCCAGTTACTCAATCCCCGACGTCACGTCAAAATGTGTCGCAGTGTTCTGTGCGCCTCGCGCCCCCATCTCGCTGTCCTCCCTCAATCGCCCTCTCCTCCCCCACAAAGTCACTTGTATGCTGTTCTGTTCATGACTCTTCAGAAAGAATAACTTCACCGTGCACATCACAGATTGTAGCCAAACAAAGTTCTGGTATACGTTTCCTATTTTTTGTTTATTTGGAAAACAGGGTTAACATGCCAGTTCTCCAGTGCTGGCGCCGTGCTGCTCTAACGTGTCATTTCCAAGCAACGGCAATTGCGACTCCAAACTTCCAAAATTACCAACCAAAACATGTTCCAACTGTGAGAAACTTAAGATGAAATGGAGTCGACACCATGAGATAGCCCACAAGTTTCACGCGCACAAGGACTGGGAAGGGAGCAGTGCGAGAGAGGTTGGGCACAGGGGCATTTTATCCACGGGAAGCCGAGCCATGCCCATGTCTTGCGCCTCGAGCTTACGCCGGCGTTTCTTTAGCCATGAACTCATTGAATGAGCTCAGTGAGTTAGTTTGAGAAATGGCGCCCTGGTGCCCATCTAATAAGGTTAAAATAGGCTATATTGAAAGAAATGTTTAAACTTGGACTCTAACCCACAACAAGCGTGAACTTATGCCAGCTGTCTCCTAACTGGATTTCCCCTCAACTTGACAGTCACATTTCTTTCGACACGAATGGCGGAAAAGTCCCAAAAGCAATTGTATGCTTATTGCGCAATGCTCCGCTCTGACTTGCTGTCCGACTTTGTAGGTTTCATATCGTTTTAAGAACATTACATTGGCTTCTTTTAGCTGTGTAGGCTATGCTCAAACTCGGTAACGTTGTCAAATCTGCATCTTCGTTGCCTGACGCCCCATTAATAACGTTATGGCGGACTTTTCCACAACCAGCAAAGACCTGATCCAGCTCAATCTCATTAGCCTACGGCAGGTGGGAGATTGTTTTTCAAGTTTAAGTTCATATATATATATATATATATATATAGGTCTTCGCACAATGCAGCATTGGCGTGTAGCCTACAGACGCCTGTTGCACATCATAGTTCCCCACACACTCTTCCTCCAACATTGATAGAAAACATTTGTTGATCAGTGTCGAGATCATAGATCAGATCAAACTTCCATACAAGAATGCAAAACGAGTTGGGGGTGAGAGGGAGACAAATTAACTTCCGTGATGCGGGCTATGTTTGTTCTGAAGACTCGCAAATGGTGTTTCACTGTTGCAGCTGGTCGCTGCGTTCAGGCTGCAAAGCACCGCTTAGGACAATGACGTGATTCAAACAACGAATGTGGGCGGGCTCTGACTTATATTTAAATATTTCGGTTAGATCAAATATGGCAAGTCACGCCAAGTCATTGCAAGTTACAACTGTCAAGTCCAAGTCGAGTCCCGAGTCAAAGGCGTGCAAGTCGAGTCAAGTCGCAAGTCCTTTCTGATCTTAAAATTTCAAGTCGCAAGTCTTCACACCGCTGACTCGAGTCTGACTCGAGTCGAAGTCACATGACTTGAGCCCACATGTCTGCAATGTATTATTCTTAATATCCTCAGTATATTTTGGTAGGCTAGTTATGGACCTGTAGCCTATTGCAGCTCGTGCCACCTAACGTGAGTCATGCACTATACGGTTAAGAATAGGCCAGTAATGTGCTCAGCTAAGCACAGCGTGTGTAATTTGTCAAACTAATGACACAAATTGCCTTGAGCAGTAGGCCAACATCGGAATCATGCAGGAATCGCGGGCGGGAGCGGGACAAACTATTACAGGTGCCGGGCGGGAGCGGGACTGAAAATCATAATTCTTTGCGGGAGCGGGACTGAACACTGCAGGAGCGGGCGGGCGCGGGACTGGAAAATCTGTCCCGCGCAGGCCTCTAGATTCAAGTTGAGTATAGAGTTTTACCTTGTGCATATTAGTGTTCAATGGTTCACATAAGAATTTATTAAAATGACTGCTTGTGTGTGTCATTTGAGAACAAAATGACCTTTTTAGAAGAGAGTACATTGTTTTGAGACAAGACGTGCATTTTTCAGAGGTAGTGAGGAGTTTTGCCCGTTGTGTGTGAGGTTTGGAGATTTGTGTGTAGAGTTTTGAGAATTCGAGAACTGATCCCGAAAAATCTGTGTAAGCAATCGAGAAAAACTGTAATAACAACTAGCTACAGCTAGGCTGCTGATAACCCAATTTGAAATTCGAACACACTGTTTGCAAACAAATGTGGGCCATTACTTTCAAAAATGAGGCATGGAGAACTTTGAAAATAATTTATTTACATGCTCTAACACCGTTCTTCCCTTGTAGTCAACCTCACAACCTCTGATGCCACCCTAGTAGTTACTTCTGTCTGGACTGGAGCTTGCAGTGCAGTGACTGGCAAAGAGGGAGAAACTGATTGTGGGGGCGAGGCATGGCACCCATCTTCCTTGCGTCTGGGGCGCGATTTCAAAAAAGGAGCTGACAGCGCGATCGCATTTTACATTTTACGTTTTTCAGAATTATTCGATGGCCACAAATAGATGCCGCTAATTGAGTATGGGGGCTCTATGGATACAGCCCAAGACTGAGAAACAATTAATCAGCACAGACATCATATAGGAAGACTAGATGCGCCATCCACGTTCCTGTCATGCAAGTCGAATGTCCGCGCATGGCGGCCATGTTAGCGCAGCCTGCTGGCTCAACCAGTTGCAGTGAGTTTTTGGTGATCCATACTCTTCAGATGGCCATAATTCCCTCAAATTTACGTCGATTTTCGAAAGGCTTGGTTTATTATTCAGTATAAAAAATTCCGAACGTAAGTATTATGTTGATACGGCATAGTGATTAATATTCACGTTATATTATATTACATTACATTATAATGTACATGGGCCTACAATCATGTATAATATGGTTTAGTAGGCTTATTCAAGTAATTAAATAGATCCCATAAACAAATGCACAAAGTATTATTTTATATTTTCAGTAAAATAACAATTAAACGTTCCCATGTGTGCTAAATTCTGCTTTGGGTTCGACAGCTCCACCCTGTGTTCAAAATGAGTCATGACGCTTAGAATTATTGTTGCGATGTAATCTCTCTTCCAGTACCTCGTCTGTCGCCTTTAATTTAGTGCAAATGCGATGAATATATCCCTTCCATCAGCGTAATGCACAACAACGGTTAAAATGTGTATTTGCTCTTGGTCCATCTCTATTTTTGGACAAATAAATAAGTGGGAAGCATATTTGATATTATCTCCTGTGCGTTTTACCTCAGTCTGCACTAAAGTTTTAAAGAGCCCTACTATGTATATATACCAGGGCTTGACATTAACTTTTCACCCACCGGCCACAGTGGCTAGTAGCTTCCCCGAGTCACTAGCCATTCAGGTATTCCATCAGCCACACATTTTAAATCGTTTTTGTTTTCTTTATCATGATAGTGTACGTCTTACCTCAGACGATGAGGTGAGAAAGCAAGACAAGTGTAAAGCTTTCTACAAGGAAGTATAGAAACTTTAGAGTTGCTGGGCATTTTCTTGAACTTAAATACAAACAATTGATACACAAGGGGCAAACAACAGAATACAAGCTACAATGATGCATGTGTCATACCAAGGAATAAGCTGCCAGCCAAATTGGCTAGTGACACTGAAAGTATTACAAGCCACAGCCAAGTTTTACCAGCATTTGGCCTGTTGGCAGGTGCCAGTGTCAAGCCCTGACACACAAGTGTCAATATTTCAGCGAAATAACAGCATACGTATTTCAGCATCTCAATGTTTCAAATCTTCAGTTAACTTCAGGTGTAACGGAGGCTCTGTGGAGAGTTTAAGCTGCGCTAATATGGCCGACCTGTGTGGATGTGCTTGAAATACGCGATGACGTATCTAGTCTTCCTATATGATCACTGTTTCTCAAAGTCAAGTGTTCTAGCCTTGGTAGTGCGTGAAACGCCCAGTGATTGGATGCTCTCCGAGGAGTATCCAATCACTAGGCGTTTCACGCACTACCAAGGCTAGAACACTTGACTTTGAGAAATAGCGGATGTCTGTGATTATCAGCACATTTTAATGATGGCCGTCATTTCTTCTGAGCTGAGCGCGTCACTCATTGACTCTCCTGCGCCCTCCGCTGTTCAGGAGGGCGTGTGCTCGGAGGGATTGTGACAGTAATGCTTTGTAAAAAGTGTGCTACATATTATGCACTGCAATTATTACCAACCTCTTTCACACATTTACATAACACCTGCATAATGTTACACTGTACACTTTTTCAGCTGTTTTCTTTTTCTCGGTCCAAATACAAGTTGGTGAGTTTACAAGTTAATATTTTATTCTGGTATTAATTATTGAATGTTACTTTTGCAAGGATGTGGATTAATAGAACACTGTTGTCTGAATAAATATTTTTAAAAAATTCGGAACATAAGTGAAACACGTTTTCTAACTGCCTCGATACATTACAAATATTCAATGTGATGTGTATTTTTTATTTGTAGCACCTGCTCAACTCAGGCTAGTTGGTGGGAACTCCAACTGCTCAGGTAGAGTGGAGGTGTACCACAATGGCCAGTGGGGCACGGTGTGTGATGATAATTGGGGCATGAACCACGCTAAAGTGGTATGCAGACAGCTGGGATGTGGAGATGCCTTTTCTGCTCCTAAGGAAGCCCACTTTGGCAGGGGCAGTGGTAATATCTGGATGGATGATGTTGCCTGCTCTGGTGCTGAACGGTCCTTAACAGGGTGCTCCCATAGTGGCTTTGGAACACATAATTGTGGACATAATGAAGATGCTGGTGTGGAGTGCTCAGGTTAGTGACTCTTCAACAACGGCAATATTCAATTGCATTGACTGAATACACTGTTAATACCCACATCAATATAATCAAATAATAATCTTTATTTTCTAGCCCAAGGTTTCAGACATCTAAAGCAGGGACACAGTGGGGTAATCAAAATCTAGGACAAAGGCACAGATACTCAAATGTACTGAAATTGAGTGTGCAAACATAAAATGCTTAACCCGTTGATGCCTACAGCACCTACAAAAAAAGTCTTCTGAATGCCCAAGCCCTCTTCCTATAAAAGCCTATAAAAATATCTCAGCCTCCGAAGCACATAAAAACAGGAAATAAGATGCTGTTTCCACATAGCTGGACATTTTTATATGTGGATATTTTTTTCTCCGGGTTGCATTGATTTTGCATTGGTTTTGGCCTTCCGTTTCCACGTAGCAGATATTTAAAATCCAGGTATAAAAAGAAGGAGAAAAAAATGTTTAGGGGGCTGAAACTACGAAGGAGCATTAGGATCAACAGGAGAAATATATTTTGCAAATCTCTGAGAAAGGAACTCAGAATTTTTGAGAAAAAAGTCAACATTTTCGAGAAATGAAGTCAAAAGTTTTGAGAAAAAAAGTAGAAAATTTAAAAGTCGAAACTTTCGAGAAATGAAGTCGAAAGTTTTGACATACAAAGTCGAAAATTTCGCTTCACAGGGTAGGCTATCATCTAGGGAAGTGTGTGCGCGCGTCAGTGCGCGAGCGTGTGTGTGAGTGCAAGGGAATGTGCTTGTGGAACGCAGCCATAAGCCTCCAGGAAGATATGTGTGTTGCTTAAACATGGCCAGTGAAGGGGTAGCCTATTCTGGATGTGATCGGACAGATTGTTCCAATAGCAGCAGTCAAGTCACACACTCACATGACTCACACTCTTCTTGGCGGTTGGGCAGGACACCTCGAGTGCATCTTAATATGCGACCTTGCCTCCTCCACTTGCGCTTGTCTCCTCGTCCCGCCTCCTTGCCCCTCCTCCGTGGAGAAAACGATAAAGTTTCCCAGCTGTCAGCCTAGCCACAACAACTTTTGAGGGACTGTTTTTCATTCACCATCCCAATTGCAAAAGAGAAAAAGACTCTACAATTGAGCTTTTGCAAGATATTGAAATATCATGCTGTTATCAGTGATGTCATCATGACGAGAAGCAAGTGGAGGAGGCAAGTGGAGGAGGCAAGGTCGCATATTAAGATGCACTCCGGGGATCCATGGCTGCAGGTGCTACAGTTTATGCTGCATGATATGATGTTCAGGTAGTAGGCCTATGTGTCGAGAGGGAGTGTGGTTGCTAACAGATGTTTGCCTCGGAGGCCGCCAAGTTGTCTGGTCGAACTCAGCAAAGCTCACATTCAAGGGCTAGTTCTAAGCTAACCACAAAACACGAGCAATTATCTACACTAGCCGAATACTTGGGGCTAACAGCCGGACAACATCCTCGGCAACACTGTTACATTACCAACCACAGTCCCTCTCGACACATATACCTAAATATCACATAATATGGCATAAAACTTGTTCACCTGCCACAGCCATGACTCCGGTGTCCTGCTGAACCGTCGAGAACAATGCGAGACGAATGCAGTGTTGCCAGATGTGTGTGATCAAATCCCGCCCAAAAGGTTATCAAAAAACGCCAAAATGTGCAAAATTCCACACAAATTCAACAAATTACATTGACTTCTATACGCCCAAAATGACTGAAAAAAACACCAAATGCCCAATTTTTCCCATTTTTACCCGCAGACGCTCATCCCAAGTAGCCCAATTGGGCAGGCACCCACAACACTGGACGAATGCCTCTGCGTCTGTCTGCCCCAGGCAATCTGACTGGTCTCATTCATGTCCACCACTGACTGACCGCCAGTGAATGTCACTTCCGTTCCGCCCGCCTTCTATTCTGACTTTTTTCTCGAAATTTTCGACTTTGGATGTCAAAACTTTTGACTTTGCATCTCAAAACTTTCGAGTTTATTTCTTGAAAGTTTCAACTTTTAAATTTTGACTTTTTTCTTTTTTTGACTTTATTTCTCGAAAATTTTGACTTTTTTCTAAAAAATTCTGAGTTGATTTCTCAGAGATTGGCGAAATATATATCCCCTATTGAGCTTAATGCTCTTCCGTATGAAACGCATTTGTTACAATGAATTTGTATTTATTTTTATCCACATGTTGCGTTTACCCCTCAAGAGGAGAAAAAAATACCCTGCTATGTGGAAACAGCAACTTAGCTGCAGTTAAAAGCTAAGACCCTCATCTTTCATTTAGCTCCAACATACCAATTTTTTTGATAAAAATATCTCAAATCTCATGAGCCTGAATGTTGCGTCATGCAGCTCCAGGTGCCAAAGGTCAATATTGCACAACGCAACATCCAGCATCAATGGGTTACAGAGCGATGTGAAGGTTTTCATGCTGAAATTTACACTTAATATTGCATATAAGGTCTGTGAAAAAATTACGCTGAAACACCATCCCCACCCTCAGAATAGATTTAAAGGTACTGTTTTTTTTTTTTTTCCCGCTGTTAGTATGTTCTGTTACATAGCTTGAGGAATCCAATTAAATTGGTGAAACATCACAGCCATTTTTTTTCATGACCTTTTACGCCTCCTTTTATGTGAAGATTCTACCAGTAGCAACTGTAGCTGTTTGGCTGAATGAGCGCATTTGCAGGGTTGTGTAGTAAATGGGGTTTCACGTTCACGTTTGACCACAGGTCCCTCATTTATCTACCAGCGAAATGGTGATCAATGTTGGGCTTGTGAAATGGTTGTGTAATATAGCTAGCTTTTTTTTGGTCTTTAACAACAGGTGTGGGCAGCAGCTAGCAGCTAGGTCAGGTCTCATGTCAGCCTACAGCCCCTGGCAAAACGTATGGAATCACCTGTCGAGGAAGATGTTCACTCAGTCGTTTTTATGTTTTAGAAATATGACGGATCACAGACCCGACTCAGAACTGAACTCATCTCAAAGGGCAACTGTCTGGCCCTAAGAAACACCAAAAGAAATCATGAAAAATAATTGCGTCAGTAAGTAATAGTTACTGTTTAGAGTATGCATAGGGAAAAAAATATGGAATCACTCAGCTCTGAGGAAAATGGGGAAGTTTTTGGGTGATGTCTGGCACCAGTTAATAAATTTAATTATGGTATGTTAGATTAGTAAAGTGTATAATAGGCAGCAAAAGCAATTAAACTAGTTGTGGAAGAAGTAGGCCCAATTACACCGCCTGTGCCTTTGTTGGAGAAGTAGGCCCAAAAAGGCCGCTTGTGCCTTGCTGACATGAAAGACAAACAGTCCAGACACGCTCCTAATACAGGAGCAGATGGTCAAGAGTACCAAGGGTAGGCGCCTCACTTGAGCATGTATAAGCACACATACCAAGTGTGGCACAGACAGACACACACACACAGAAACAGTTGCATAAGCATTAAAGAAAAACCTATAGGGATAGTTAAAAGACAGAACTTGTACTGAAAAAGATATGCCCAGAATAGTACATGGCACTATACAAGGATCTGAAGTCTGTACGCTGTCTGTAGCAATGTAGTAACACAGAAGTAGCATGACCTAGGAAGATGCTCAAGGGGAACATAGGTATACACACACCACACACACACACACGCTACACACACATACCATGTCCACACACATACATGTTTTTATATGAAATCTAATGTACTGACATATGTATATCTTGATGTCTTGCCTAGGTGTAAGATGGGATGCATGTACTGATGATGGAAATGTACATATGTGTCACAGACATGGAAACTTCCATCCATCGTTAAATGTCAACCCAAGTCCATTAACGTGTTCTAATGTGTTTACTTATGACCAGAAAGTGCACTTTGTGAGCGGGTGCGCTGTAGATGTACCCACGGAACCGAGAGAAAGGAGACAAACCTATAGTATATAAAGGGGCTGATTCAGGCCCACGATGGGTTCAGTTTGGGAAAGTCCTCTGGGACGACCCTACTGTTCTCCGTGCCCGCGGCTCTCTGTGTTCCGGTGGTCTCCTGCAGCGCATTCGCATCAGTGTACTGTACATCTCTTTGTGCAATCTGAGCGAATAAAGTCTTCATCAACAACGAGTAGAACGGTTTGGGCAGCACTTCTTTCTGATCTGGTCTACCTCAATCTGACTGTGCCTGGGGGCTGACTTCTCCCAAGAAGAAATCCACGACAAAAAAATATATAGCAAAAACATCCTGAGGGGTGTAGCTAGCTCCCGGCCTATAAACTCTCCAACCAAACTTTGAGAGTAGATTAATGTGCAGTATTTTCTTTATCCCTCGATAAAAGTCTCATATTATCGCAGCACGTTAACGCCAATAACGGCCCACTACTACTCATCATACATTTCCGAGAGTCCATACCGCGTCCTTGGTATTTTTCATAAATGTCATATCAAAGATCTGTGATGAAAAGCGATATATGATAAGGCAAAGTGAGATTGCTATGCCACCCCCATTCCAAATTCATTTCCTCAAATCCAGTCAACATTTTTCAAATCATATGTTGAAGTTTTGAAAACGGTAGGTCTTTTACCAAGAATTCAAGTCAGCTACACATGCGAGATCACGGCCGTAAAGTATACCCCCGCAGCCCCCGCGAGGCGGGGGGGCCCTGGGCATGAAGGGGGCCCTGAATGAGAACGGGGCCTGGGCAAATGTGCCCCCCTTGTATTGACACCGGGCCCAATATCGGCAAAGCAATGGCATTCTGTCTTGCGCGACGTGATGTTATACTCATTATAAATTATCATAAATCATATGTTCCTTAGAATATAAAGGTTTGGCAGCATACATTTCAATGACGGTGGGTACATAGTAATTTTATATACTACTTTTAACAGTAAAAACCCTGAAATAAACGCAGAATACAATGAAGGTTAACATTTTCAAGTGAAACTAAGTTATTCATTAGCCATTTATTTATTATCAGTTGATTTCTGTCAGGAAAAGTTTGCCTCGAAAAATGCAGTGCATGACGGGACACGATCCAACGTAAGCCTACGTGTCGGATTAGATCCTCTGGGGGTGGGGGCCCGCTAGGTTTGGGTTTTTGCGCCTCGTCTCGAGATCAGACAGTGAGTTATATACATCAGCGAGTACTCTGGCTGAACAATACAGTGATGATTTGTCTGCTGAGTTCCCTGATCAGATCCTGGCATTTAGAAGCGCGTTACGACCCGTTCTCAAAGAAATTGATGGGATACGAGATCTGGCGCGCGCTCTCTTTGTAAAACACAGCTCTTTACTATCCAGTTTGCCTGACGTTGCCACAGCTGTCAAGTTATTCTTAACCATACCAGTCACCGTCGCAACTGCAGAGAGATCGTTCTCTAAACTAAAATTAATCAAGACATACTTGCGAAGCACTATGTCGCAAGAAAGGCTGAGGGGGCTAGCCATCCTCTCCATAGAGAACAGACACGCTAAGATAGACTTTGCGCATAGGTGCGCCAAGAGGAGTGCCCACATTTATGCGCATCCAAAGTTTTAAATGATGTGGAAAACAGGCTCGAAGGGAATTCCTATTTAGCCAAGTAAAAATATGAAAATAGTGAAAGTGAACAAGTTCCTGGTTTAAATGTGTTTTGAGTATTACTTGTCTATTATCTTCATTACATTTTACGGTCTATTAATAGTTCAAGTGTTCTCATCAAACATATTTTTCGGTAATGCCGCCACAACGCAGTGATTTCATGAAAACAAACTACCGTTTGACTAACGAGTCTAAGCTTAATGCATGATAAGTCTACAGTAGCCTACTTCTTCTGCCAGAAATGGCAGTGACTGGATGAGGAGGCAACTTTCCTGAAGTCTGGTCTGTATTCTGTAGTGGTGATCTTCAAACAGTTGCCAAGGTGTGCGTCAGACAATCTGTTTCTTGCTTCGGTTTTCAGACAGTTCATTGCAGAAAATTAAGCTTCACATATGTACTGTGTATGTGAATGGGAAGTTTGTTAAAAGGAGCATTGCAACTGATCTGGTGTTTCTGAATCGATCATGGTCGACATTAATCCAAAATTCGGTCAACTTGGTTTCCTTGTGGTGCGCTTTAAGCGCATCAGATGTTGCCATTTCCAAGACCTCCATCTGAAGGGATGCTTCACCTGTAGACATCCATCTATCCACTGGCCATCCGGTGTCCTGTAGAACGGCTGTCTCAGAAAAAGGAGGATGTCACGGGCAGGGGCGGCGCTAAAAATGTTGAGCCCCATGAAAGATTCAGATTTTGGGCCCCCCAAATGACAAATTATGTTATCAGCATCCTTCAGGGGCCCTGTCAGTGCTGTCGGGCCCTTAGAATCTTTTACACCTTTACCCCCCCTCGCGGCATCCATGGTCATGGGAGAGTTTTCTGTTGTTTTCAAATCCCCTCTTGAAGTTGTCTGCCAATTTGGTCACGAAGCGAGTCATTGCTGGATTCTCGCGCATGTTGTTTGTATCACAGTGCTGTTGCAAACAGCGTCATCCCTATGTCCCCCCACACACACTCATATGCTGCATAGGCAACGAAAAATCAGGTATAGGCCTAATTGTGGGTAGGGGACCCAAAACTCAAATCTTTCATGGGGCACAACATTTCTGGCGGCGCCCCTGATGGTATGCTGCATGATGTTTGTTTTGCATTTTCAGGAGCTGCTCAACTCAGGCTAGTTGGTGGGAGCAATGCCTGCTCAGGTAGAGTGGAAATCTACCACAATGGCCAGTGGGGCACTGTGTGTGATGACAACTGGGACATGAATGATGCTAAAGTGGTGTGCAGACAACTGGGATGTGGAGATGCCTTTTCTGCCCCCAAGGAAGCCCACTTTGGCAGGGGCAGTGGTAATATCTGGATGGATAATGTCGGCTGCACTGGTGCTGAACGGTCCTTAACAGGATGCTCCCATCGTGGCTTTGGAACTCATCATTGTGGACATCATGAAGATGCTGGTGTGGTGTGCTCAGGTTAGTGGGAAGAATATTCAATTGCTTCAACTGAATATACTGTTAATACAGATATCATTATTTACAAATATATATATATATAACTGGATAACTGCAAAAATATTGCCGCTGTTACTTTGTCCTTTTCATGGTGAAATCCAAGCATGAACGTACAATTACTTAATGATTTTTTTACGAGCTACAATTAATATTACCAATTTTAAGTATAAAAATGTAAAAAAAAAAAACTAAAAAAACGGGTGGATGAGGATATTATGCAGGTTTGCTGTTTTGAAAGTTTTTACCCTTTTATCAGTACATGTAGAGGAGATTCAATAAAGAATATGTAAGTGTAGTATTCCTTTAATGTTTACCCTTTAATATGAGCCCATAACCATCTTCCTTGCGTCTTAAATATACCCTCAATTGACTCCAAAATCTTGACTGGTCTTTGTTAATTATCCCTTTGTGGATATGAATCGCTTTCTCTTGAAGTGTGTGGGGGGTAAAAAGGATCCCCCCCTCCTCCCCGGATTCATGCCTGCAGCTCCCCTCCCGGACACGGATTCAACCATGCCCCCCGTCGGCTGCCCTCCTTTGGCCTCTGGCGCTTTCCACCTGTCTAGCTACGCTCTCGGCTCCGCCGGCATGCTGCCTGCTCCTCCCCACACCACGTCAATGATCCAATTCCGGTGTTCCTGACGCTCCGTCACCAGATCCTGGCAGGTGCGGATGTGGATCTGTCCTCTCTTCTCGATCTCTTCCCCGACCAGGGCCAACGGAGGGACGTCGACTGCAGGTCCGTCATCGTCTCCCTAAAATCCACCGGCCTGGCCACCTAGGTCTTGTCCTTCCCCGAGTTCGCGCTCGACCAACGTCATCTGTTCCGTATTCCCCCACCGATGGCGCGAGATCAACGACTATCTCGCTGTGGTGGCTGGCCTCGCCATCTCCTACAGTGGCACGCAATTCTACACCTACCACTGTCTCTTCTCTTCTAAAGCTGGGCTTACACTGTGCGACTTTTGCCACGATTTGGCACTCGCATGATTTTTTGGGAGTCGGGCCGACTTCTTGCTCAATCGCAGGTCAATCGTGAGTCTTGCATCGTGCAGTGAACATGGGGTAACGACAAGCGATTTCGCCTCACGATTGCGCAATCACAAGGTCGCAAGAAAATCAAAACGGTTTGAAATTCTGGTCATGGCTCGTGCGTAAATCGCACAGTTAAAGCAGTGCTACGACCCAATTTGACACTTCACATGCACAAATTAATAGGGCCGTGCGATTCGCTGCGCGACCTCATCTCCACCTCAGGTGCGCATGTTCCCTCCTCTGCAGACCGGGGAAACATGCCTGTCGCGTCGTACAGTGGAAGCATTTCGCTCGCATCCGACTGTCGGCTCGTGTATTGTGAGGACGTGAGTCGTGAGCTGTGAACTTTTAAACAGTGAAATTCCATCGTGCAGTGTGAGCAGAAGCTTAAGACCCACGAGTGAAAATATCGCACAGTGTATGCCCGGCTTAAATGCGCGGCCCAGGTCGGGTCGTGGAACCAGTGCCCCTATTGGGGCGCCCTAGACCTAGAGCTGCTCAGCCGCATATTTTTGAACGTCCAGCCATCCAGCTGCGCAGTTTGCTGCGCCTCCGACCACTGCTCGGCCGTCTGCCCCATGGTCGAGGGTAACACGGGCAAGCCGCGCTCGTCCACCCCGAAGACCGCCACCAAATCCACGGCAGCCGTTCCGGTTCAGCACCAGTCTGCAGGGGCGCTTGAACCCCAATGCCGAGCTTCTGGCTTCCAAGGTCAAATCGGGTTTAATGATCGGGCCATTTTCCACGCCCCCCCTTTCCATGCTACCGCATAAACCCCATAGGAATAGCCACGCTATATTCGGGTAAAAAGCGGCTCATCATGGACCTGTCTGCGCCCCACAACATCCTGGTTCCAAGCATCAATTCCCTCATTCCCATAGATGATTACTCCATGTGCTACCAGACAGTGGACAACGCCTTGCGTCTGGTCAAACTGGCTGGTTGCAACAGCTGACTGTTGAAAGCTGACATCACCACTGCTTTTGAAGTCATGCCAATCGACCCCGATTTTAAGCACCTTTTCGAAATCCGCTGGTGCGGACTGTTCTACTTCGGTGTTCACCTAACCTTCGGCTGCCGCAGCAGCCCGAAGATATTTGACTCGCTCTCCGAGGCCTTATGCTGGATTCTGTCGAACAATTAGGACACCAAGTTCTTGGTTAATCTCCTGGACGATTTTTTAACTGTCACGCCTCCGTCTGACCCCCCGCCCCCCTCTGCTGGCCGTGAGAGGGTGCTCGAAGTCTTCGAAAAGCTCGGCGTGCCTATCTCTGAAGAAAAGACATGCGGTCCCGTCCATTCCCTGGAATTTCTGGGGATCATTGTAGATTCGTCCGGATTCTTCAGGCCGCAGAATCCGGATCGGATCGGAGGAGAAAGTGGATCGGATCATCACAGCCATCGACGGGTTTCTCGCTACCCCCTCAACGAACAAGCAGCCACTTTTGTCTCTTTTAGGCCATGTCAACTTCGCAATGCGCGTCATCCCTCAGGGTAGAGCTTTTGTTTCCAACTTACTAATGGCGGCTCATTCCGTCGCCGCCCTGGACGACCCTGTATCCTTGCACGCCCACTGCATGAAGGACTTGGAGATGTGGCGCATGTTTCTCCTGCAATGGACCGACCATTCTATGTTCTACGACGACCACCTCTCTTCTCCCGAGGACGTCCGGCTTTTCACTGATGCCGCGCCCTCGGTAGGATTCCGGGGCTATTATGACGGGCGCTAGTTTGCCAGCCCGTGGCCACCCGAGCTGTGTTCTGGGGCAGTTCCTGGTCCGGGAGGAACATCCTCGTCTATTGCGACAATGAAGCTGCCGTCTACTTCATTTTTTCTACAAACTGATTTTCGAGCCTGCACCTTACCCTTTTGCTTAAGGGCATGCGTAAAGCGGAACCATCTACCCCAGGCAAGCGGCTCCCCATCACAGCCGGGTTGCTCGCGGCCTGCCTGGCAGTCCTGAGACCCGGCTTTCTGTCCCCTCACCTGGACCTCACTTTAGCCGCCATGTTCGTCCTAGCGTATTTTGGGCTACTCAGATGCAGCGAATTCACCACTGGCAGCGCCTCCTTCAACCCACTCGTCCATCCTCGAGTCTGCGACCTCTGCGTCATTGACACCGACTCTATCCGATACACTGTCAAATTTAGCAAAACCGACCAGCTGGGTAAAGGCCACGCTGTTCTTATTTACAACGTGGCTTCCCATCTTCAGCCCTATCAGATCCTGTCCCGGTACATTACTTATCGTTCATCCACCGCCGCCTCTTGTGACCCTCTGTTTGTTTCCGACGACTGGAAGCCGATTACTAGACATCTATTCCAAAATCATCTCAAGTCCGTCATCTCGCTGTTAGGCATCCCTGCAGACCGCTATTCATCTCACTTGTTTCGCATAGGCGCCGCTACCACCGCCGCCTCCAACGGCCTCCCAGATCTGACAATCAAGATGCTCTGCTGTTGGTCCTCAGATGCCTACCAGCTATACATCCGTTCTAATCCCTCCGAGTTTAGGAAAGCTCAGCTGGCGCTCGGCTCGTGAATTCACTCGCTAGGTCCTGGCTTTGGTTGCAGTGTTTGGGGTGCTTAGTTACCTCCAGAGCCATCTAATAACAGAGTTACGTCACTCCCATAGACCTCTATGGACCAATCTTTCCACAGCAATGGCGGCTCTCATGGAGCCTCACGGAGCGTTAACATGGAAATCCCCATTGACTTTAGTTCTATTAGAAGTTACTTAGTTCTAGGAGGTGGCCGTAGAACACAGAAAATGTGGTAAAGGTAATGTAATTTGTTTGTACTTAATCTTTGTTTGGTATGTGATGGTTCTGTGTTAGTTTCAAACGAACAGAGGTTTACTGTTAAGAAACGTTTTAATCTACGCGAATCACATCACCAACCGACTTCCTGGTCCACGGTTTGCGCAACTCTGTTATTAGATGGCTCTGGTTACCTCTCGCCTTTCTATTTTGTTATTGGCTTTTTTGGGGTGTCCGCTCAGAGCTCGCACAGTATTCGCGCGGATATTGTCCAAGCTCTCAGTTGGAGCCCGTACTCCCGAGCCCATGCATCGTCTTGTAATCATAACCATAACAAATCTGGGCTCGGCAGTAATTTCAGCACCATGGCCAGCGACCTTGCCCAATACGCTATTTTCGCGCTTAGCTTTTAACTCACGAGTGCAGTGGTCCAGCAACACCATAAAGCACCTTCATGATTCCCCGAGTGCAGTGGTCCAGCGACCCCGTGAAGCACTTTTCATGATTCTTCGAGTGCAGTGNTCCATCGACTCNGTAAAACACTTTGATGATTTCTCGAGTGCAGTGGTCCAGCGACTCCGTAAAGCAGTTTCATGATCAGTTCGCCGCGCGGACGATCACGAGAAGCCCGTTCTCCAGCAAGAATGAAGATGTATGCATACATAGGCTACTGAATTCTACTTTAGATGGCGCACTTATGAATTATCTTTATTAAAGTTTAACACATAATATCTAAAAGCATAAAATCAACACAAAGTACCAAGCATAACCTACTACCTCCACTGGGCCGCTGGCTAGAGTAATTGGTGGCGCACAGTGTCCCAGCACTGGTTGGCCACCCTGTCTGAGACAAACAAAACCAAACGTAAGCACAAGCAACACACAAGCATTCAATCACACATTAACTGCACTCATACCCCCAGGATGGGGGTATGTTTATCAGCTAATGGGGATCCTAATAAAATATCAAATATCATACGCACTCACACAACATCAAGGAACCCCGCTACAGGAGATCAGGTGAGCCACCAAGGTAAGTTAACTGGGTAAGTAAAACAGTCTCAACACATATACACACTCAATATCTCTCACACAACACACAATCAAAAGAAAATAAAGCTGCACGCCACCAACCTTACCCCCTTCACAATGGAGACCAAAGAGGCCCGGCACCTCCAACTTCCTGTTTTTAAAGGAAGCCACCATTTCTGATCGTGCATGTCCTATCCCTGAGAGCCACAGCTCCCCTATGGTCCCGGCCCAGTCATTTCACCCACCCCGAACAGTCCAACCTGTTACATATAGACTATAGTATATACAGTATAGTATATATACCTGTTGCCTTCAATGTGTAATTTAGATTTCTTTTATAACAGTTGGCCAGATCAAGTTGGTTGGTGACACGACTAACTGCTCAGGTAGAGTGGAGGTGTACCACAATGTCCAGTGGGGCACTGTTTGTGATGACGACTGGGGTATGGATGATGCTAGAGTGGTGTGCAGACAGCTGGGATGCGGGCGTGCGGTTTCTGCCCCAGGGGGAGCCCACTTTGGCAGGGGCAGTGGAGAGATCTGGCTGGATAATGTGGGCTGCTCCGGGACTGAAAAGAACCTGACAGAGTGCTCCCATAATGGCTTTGGAACACATAATTGTGGACATGATGAAGATGCTGGTGTGGTGTGCTCAGGTTAGTGACTCTGCAACCTGTAAGAACGGTCACAAACAATTTAATATACATGGGGTCCATGTTACTATGTCCCATTTGAAGCCCTCTACTATCCACTTTCATTATTGCCAATCTGTGTATTTCTATTTGTTCTGGTTCTCCATGTGCCTTCGTCTTTCTCTTGCCCTAACTCTTCCCCTGGTGCTTTGATCTAGAGCCTGGCTATTGCTAGAGAACCAAAGTTATGCAAATAGCTATATATACCTAGAGTCCAAATAACTTAAAAGTCTGCAGCCAAAAAGCTTTGGTGTGATAACGAATAGTGATCACAGTTTCAGTGCTCACATAAAAAACATACAATGACCAAATCATAAAATGTGGCATCTTAGAAACAAGGCACAAGAACATGGAACAAGATCTGGAGAAGCTAATAGGTGCTTTTAGTATTTACTATAGATTTGACTATTGCCATGTTCTGCTAGTCATAGGCCTTCCCCAAATGTCACTCAGGCAAGTGCAACGAATCCAAAATGCTACAGCTAGAAAAAAGAAAAGAGGACACATCAGTCCAAGTCATTGTAGTGAGATTTAGAATTGACTTTAAATGACTGCAATCTTTTAGAGTCCCCCCTCACCATTGATTTCATCTTTGCTGCTGTCACTGTTATTTGGCTAATTCGGATTTTGTCTCAACCAGCTTTAGAATGGCCATCAATGGCCATGTCCAAATGTGTTTTTTTTTTTCTATTAATAACCTAATTGTAACCTTATGAAATTTATTCATAAACCACATTTAAATGTTTATGTATAAATTCCAACAGGGTTACACACAGCCACTTGAAACTGGGATAATATGACATATATGCATACGAGAAGGACAGTTGCAGTATGAGTGTGCATAAACCATTATTAACACAGTTACATTGTTATTATTAATGAATGTCTTTTAAGAGTTTGTGTTCCCTTTATTTCTCATTTTATAACAGCTCCCAATATAAGGTTGGTCAATGGGGACACATCTTGCTCAGGTAGAGTGGAGGTGTACCACAATGGCCAGTGGGGCACGGTGTGTGATGATAATTGGGGCATGAACCACGCTAAAGTGGTATGCAGACAGCTGGGATGTGGACATACTGCTTCTACAGCCCACTTTGGCAGGGGCAGTGGTAATATCTGGATGGATAATGTCGGCTGCACTGGTGCTGAACGGTCCTTAACAGGATGCTCCCATCGTGGCTTTGGAACTCATCATTGTGGACATCATGAAGATGCTGGTGTGGTGTGCTCAGGTTAGTGACTCTTCAACAATCAGGGTTGCCAGATGGGGCTGATGATTTCCAGCCCAAAAAATGCTCAAAACCCGCCTGGAAGCACTAAATCTCGCCCAATTTTATTGATTTCCAAAACTTGGGCGGGTTTTTCTGCTGAGTGCCATTTTTACCCGCAGATGGACATCCTAAGCAGCCCAATTGGGCGGGAAGCAGCCCAATCTGGCAACACCGTCAACAATGACAATATTGAAGTGCATTACCTGAATATCTGGATGGACATTTAATTCAGTATGAAACAATCTGAATGGATAATGTCCACTGCTTTGGTGCTGAACGATCACTCACACACAGTGCTGGGAGTAATGGCGTTAGAGTGTTCACACACTTCGCTACTAGTTACTCGCTCAGCGAATGAAGTCAATGGAATGTCAATGTGTTCCAGCGAGACGAGCAGGCGAGTACTGTACAAGCTAGGGCTTCACGATAATGGAGAAAAATCATAATCATGATTATTTGGGTCAAAATCAGAATCACGATAATTAATCACGATCATTATTTTTTTGCAGAATTTTAAAATCATAAAAAAAGGAAATATACTAACCAAGAATGAATTGTATACGGGACGAACTAAATGCAACTGAATTGTAATAATTGTGTAAAGCAATAGCATGAAACTTAGTGTTAGGATGTAGTGTGTCGAGGGGTCTTAAGGCTATGGCACACAGATATGGCAGGGTGCAAAAATGTCTTTTTGGAGTTTTATTATGCAAACCACAGTGCAAAAGTGAGCCAATGACAAAATTAACCAAAAATAAAGAGAAGAAAAAATATAAAAAGGCTATATGCAATATTTACAAAACAGAAAAATAAACAGGCTATGATAAGCCAAAGCAAAATGCATAAACATAAACTATAACTAGATAAAGGCTCACAATAATTTCAGAGGTACAAACGCACACACCTGAGTTATGCAGAGAGCTATGGAACACATGTCCTCCTCCTAGCAGGCTCCCACCGAGCAATGAAACTTGCATGATTATAAACAGTACCTGCGCACTCCAGGTGGAGCCTACCACTCATGTACACAATGCAGGGGTGTTTCAGGCATTTAGACATTATTATTAAATTACAGCTTATAAAATGGCACCACACATAAATGAATCATTACCAGGCCTTCTTCATTATTATTACACATGAACCTATACACTGACAGCAGTCGTCAAAAGCATGAACAGTAATTTTTTTTTTTTTTGACCTTTATTTTACCAGGAAGGTCCCATTGAGGTAGAAACCTCTTCTTCCAGGGAGTCCTGGCCAAGACGGCATTAAGACAGTGGAGGCACATGCATATTATGACATAAAAAACAGATTTTTTTTTTTTTTTTTAAAGCACACGTAAGGATAAAAGACATATCAGACATAGGGGCAAACAAAATAGACACTGGACAAGACTAACAAGTAAGAACATCAATCACTAAACAGTAAGAACTAACAAACTAATAAAATCTGACATAAAAACACACACACACACAAAACCTCTGTAAAACTGAGTTTAAAAGCAGTGACACTCCTCTACTAAAGTTGTTTTTAAAAGATTTTTAAAACTCTCTACAGAGGGCACAGATGCCAAGCTTAATGTGTTTTGGAGGTTATTCCAAACATGTGGGGCATATGAACTAAAAGAAGTCTTACCTAATTCAGTACGCACTGTAGGGATATTTAAGATAATTTTATTTCCTGACCTAGTGCCATAGGAGCTGGTTTGGCGTGACACCAGACAATTGATATATGATGGGAGTTTACCCACCAATGCCTTCACAATAAAAATGAGGAAATGGCTTTTTCTCCTAAGTGATAGTGAAGTCCATGTTACCATTTCATACAATGCGCAGTGATGTGTTTTCATATTTGCGTTTGTAATAAAACGCAGTGCCGCATGGTAAACTACATCTAGTTTCTTTAGAAGAGAGATGGACGCATGCATGTATAATATGTCACCATAATCTAAGATGGGTAAAAATGTACTCTGGACCAATCTTAGCCTAGCAGCAAAAGGAAAACATTTTTTCAAACGGAAATAAAAACCCAGTTTTGGTCTAAGCTTTTTAAGAAGATGGTCAATATGTGATTCAAAGTTCAACTTTTCATCAAGCCAAATCCCTAAGTACTTGTATGTTTTAACCCTTTCTAGCAAGGTACCATCAGTAGTGGACACTTCAACATTAGATAATGACTTTGTTTTCTTTGCATTTAGGACCAAACGCAGACTTAGCAAAGACGTCTGCAAAACACTAAAAGCAGTTTGAAGAGTCTCAACTGCAGTATTTACAGAGGGGGCAGATGTATACAGAACAGTGTCGTCAGCATACAGATGCACCTTTGCTGAATCAAGACCAACACAGAGGTCATTTATATAAATAGTAAACAAAATAGGCCCCAAAATTGACCCTTGAGGCACACCCATTTTGACCCCTACCAGAGCAGAATTACTATTGTCAACAGCTACACATTGGGTTCTCCCAGATAAATAATTTAAAAACCACTTCCGTGTCATGTCACTAAAACCAATATGTTGTAGTCGTTGCAACAGAAGGTCATGATTTACACAGTCAAATGCCTTAGAAAGATCAACAAAAAGAGCTGCACAGGACCTCTTGTTATCTAGGGCAGAGATTATGTCATTGGAAACTAAAGTAGTGGCGGTGATAGTGCTGTGATATTGTCTGAATCCTGATTGTGTAGATGATAAAATTTCATTTGCAGTCAAATAATGTTTAACCTGCTCATTCACTAAAGACTCAAATATTTTAGCAGTTACTGATAATCTAGAAATGGGCCGATAATTGTCAGGCAATGAGGGGTCACCTCCTTTTAGTAGCGGGAGAACCATTGCTGATTTCCATGACCTTGGAATTTCACCACTTGTGAGGCTAAGATTAAATATTGAGGCTATAGGACTGGCAATCACACTTGCTGCTGCCTTCAAAAAAAAAGGGGCTCAATTTTGTCTGCACCAGTGGATTTTCTTACATCTAATTTTGACAGTGCTTGATACACTTGGAAGGGTGTAATAGCTGCGAAATTAAAACAGGATGAGATTTCTTTTTGAGGCAGAGTAAGGTTACCTGACACCGGAAGGTGAGATGTAACTTTCTCTGCCGCCATATTAAAATGTTCATTAAATGCATTTATAATATTATCCTTCCCTTTAACCTCACCTTGAGATGTATTTAATACTTCAGGTAGTGTGGGTATTTCAACAGCTCCCTCTGTGGACTTAATCAACTTCCAGAATTTACAGGGGTCATTTAAATTTTCGTTTATCAATTGCATATAATGGTTGCTTTTGGCAGCTTTAACTAACTTTGTACACTTATTTCGTAGTGCCCTATAATTATTCCAGGATACAGGATCGCCTTGTCGCTTGGCCAGAGACCAAGCCTTATCCCTCTGCCTGATATGGTTTGCCAGGTTATCATCAAACCACGGATTATCTCTGCCACTGACCCGATATCTCCTCATGGGGGCGTGCTTATCAATTAATTTAGTAAAAGCAGTTTTAAAAAAATCCCAGGCTAATTCAACATCAACCATCCCACCGATACGATGCAGATCACTGTCATAAAGATCATGCAAAAAGGCCTGCTCATTAAAGTGCTTATAGTTTCTTTTATGAATGAAACGTGGTTTGGGCTTCACAGTTTTACATTTTCTCACGCAAGCAATAGCACAGTGATCACTAATATCATTGCAAAACACCCCTGTTGCATAATATTTAAAAGCGCAGTTTGTAAGAATAACATCAATGAGCGTGGATTTCTCCATGTGCTTTGAATTAAGACGAGTGGGAGAGTTTATAATTTGCGACAATTGCATAACATCGCATATGTCCTGCAGCTCCCCCGGCATGCAGGGCAGGCAGTTCCAGTTCAAATCTCCCATCAAAATAAACTCTTTCCCAGACAGTTTGTTTAAATGGTCGATAAGAGCAACTGCTGCGTCGGGAACAGCTGACGGTGGGCGATAACATCCCACAACACTGATGTCCGCGCCATTGGGGAGCTCCATTTTAACAGTCACTAGTTCATAATATTTGGATCTTGTAAAGGATTCCGTGATTGAACAGTTAAAATGTGATTTAATAAAGACAGCAACGCCACCTCCTTTGCTAAGGCGGTCAGACCTGAAGGTGTTGTATCCTTCGATGTTTATGGATGTGTTTGTTATTGAGGGTTTCAGCCACGTCTCTGAGAGAACCATGACATCGCAGTCAGCCAACTTTGCCCATATGCGAACAGAGTCTATCTTCCTTAATAGACTGTGCACATTAAGATGAACAAAGCGTATCCCGTTGCAACTTGCCAGATCAGCTGGTGTTTCGAGTCGCAAAGGAGAATGCGCTGGCATGAGAATGCAGACATGCGAACATGCCCTGCAATATAGCATTCTCTGCCCCGCCCCACACTCCTTTGACACTACTCAGAGATGCAGCGCATCAGGTAAGCCACTAAAGTTTCTAAACACGCAACAAGCATTTGTCAGTGTTCCAAAATGTTTTAAAACCACTCGGTTTAAGTCACAACATGCATACGTTTTAACTGAAAACAGTAAACAAAGAAACAAAGGGAGTTATCAAAACAGGGCTTGTGATCAGTGTTTGTGTTTGCATATGAGAGGACAAATCAAATGAATGAAAGTTTGTCAGCGATCTAACTATGTGTGCTCCCATAAGTTAAATGCTTACCAAAACGGCAATAAATGAAGGGATGTTTGTGACATGGCAGAATTCATACATTAAATATGCAAGGCTGTTGAGCGGGCAGAGCAAGTTTAAACGGTGCGCTGATAGCCACCTCGTCACACTTAGGTGGACAGATTTCTAGCCTGTCAGCATATTCTGTCTTCAAGGATGCTCAAAGGCAGGTCTATTGCCACGATTAAATTACAATTGAAATCACGATTTCGATATCACGATTTTCGATTATTTTCGATTAATTGTGCAGCCCTAGTATAAGCAATGCGATGTGGGCAGGAGTAACCAATTGGAATGTAGAGTTCGGTACTTCTCGCCTGTTCATTGGCAGTTAAAGCCGTGGGAACTTTCAGCGAACGCTCCATGAGAGAGTGGCGAGTAGGAGAGCAAGCGAGAAACTAGTAATGTGTGTGTACGAAGCTTAATGGCGTTACTAACGGAGCCTCATTTTGAGTAATGGAATAATTACTTAATTACTTAACGTGACACGTTACAATTTGATGAATTGCGGTGCCGGTGTGTCCCAGCTACTGACAAAATTTAGGAGCAAATGGCAACCCTGCATGAATCTGTACCAAGCCGGCTTTTAATATGCTCATTCACCCTTTGCATGCATGAGAACGAAAGAGCTGATCGTGATTTGCTAAAAAAAAAATTAAGTGGGCGGAGTGTCTGCTATCTTGTTCCCACGCACGTAAACACAAGTCGTTCTACACACACGGAGTACACAGAGAGCAGCACAGAAATAAGGAATAGAAGAGACAATGGCAGTAAAGCCATGAGGTTCCAACGGTAAATACCAGAATCATTTCACGCTAGTTGCAGTCAAAGGCAAGAATGTTTATATCCAAAGTATACTGTGCCTTGGAAACAAGTTATGTCTGTAACGAACGACTCTAATTTCACTAAGCACCTCTCAACTTCGCATGCGGCACACCTCCAAGCCCTGTACAGCCAGAGCTCTAGTTTCATCTGTAGCGAAGAGGGAGACAGAGGCAAGCCAAACCTGATTTCTCAGGACACGAGTGAGCTCAACAAAAAATTGCCAGGCATGTGGTTGAAAACATGTTGCCCGTATCCATTGTGGGGTCGGAGCTGTTAAGGACTCTTGTTGAAAAAAATCCATCTCGTGGAAGAGAAATGAGCACATCCCTAAAAACGGACTGGATTAACATTCGTCACTGATAATGGGCCTAGGTCATGACGATATTTGATAGTAGCATCTTGAGCAAAAATAACATCACAGCCAAAATAACATCACAGAACAAGGAAGAACACCCCGTTTAACTGTTCTTTCGTTTCTTTGACATTTTAAATAAAAAATAAAAAGTAACGCAAAAAATACTTTTCCTAGTAACTAGTTATTTTTCTAGTGAAGTAATGCTGTTACTAATGGTACTTGTAATTAGTTACTTTTTCAAAGTAACTTTCCCAGCACTGCTCACACAATTCTCCTATATTAGAAGACACAATTGTAACCAAGGTGAAGACGCTGGTGTGGTGTGCTCATGTGAGTTAGCCTGATAAACCAGCCTAAATGTAAGACCGGAGTAATTTAGTCTGGCCCCGATGAACGATACCTCCGAAGATTGTTGATGAGAACTACCTGTTGTTTTTTTGAAACCGTGCCGGCGTTCTGACCAATCGGTGATCTTTGGCGTTGATGTGCTTTCCCAACGGTGTTGCGAAGTTTGTCGTCACTCCCTCAAAACCCCGCCCGCTTTGATTCAAAACAAATCGCTGCGTTGTGATTGGTTTTGCCTGACTCAGGGCACAGCGTTCAAACGTTCTCAGATCCGAGGCCAGACCCACTTGCTAGCTGAAAAACTTCGGCGTCCAACGGGTGGCGCTGGTTTACCAGGCTACAGGTGAGTGATTCTGCCACACAAGTGCCAAATGAACATGCAGTGAAGACCATTATTAGTCAGACTGGCATCACGTAAAGGCGTATCTCACTCCTGTGCATTCTGCGTTGCAAGATAAGTGCATTGCAAGTTAAGTCATGGTCCTCAATGCCACGGGAAAGCACTTTTGTCACGTGATGAGGTTTGCACAGTTTCCCCGCCAGAAAAAGAAAATGCTCTGATGTTTTCCTGCCAGAAAATGCTCTGATGTGCCCTGACCAAAACCATGCCTGAACCTAACTTGTCAGTAAAGTAACCTTTCTACTGTCTTATTTTTTGGCAAGAACAGCGAAACAAGCAATAGGGAAGTTGCCAATTTGTTGTGAAATTGTGCCCAGACCAAAACCATCCCTGTCACAGGACGCCATTGTGGAGCATGAGTCAACATGCAAAGGCGTAGTGCACACACACGATGATGTCTTATGATGCCATGTTGTATCAGTGGTGTACTATGTCGTCAAGCATAAGAATGTTAAGAGTAGTTGTATAGACAGAAGTACTGGAAGCACCAATCACCTTTCAGCAATATAGGCCACAACCCAGACACATAAACATGCTACAAACCACTGTGGTGTCTATCCATGTACGCCGATCCAAGGAGATAACCTGAAGTATAGTGGCCACCATTACTGAAGTGCTCCCTAAAGCAAACTTGTATTTGGACAGTGGAGAAGGCAGGACTTTTGAAAGCCAATAGTTTCCAACTAGAACTATGCCTGGGAAGACGTGCCGTCATCAGGTGTTACAATAACAGCAAAATAGGAAATAGTCGGTAGCCTATATGAGACAGACAGACTGTCCCTCACTGAAAGAGGACTGGGACAGTCTGTCCGTGTTGTGTAGACTACCATACAGTCTGCGCCGCTTCCCCATAGCACTATGCTTATGCTAGCTTGAGGCTAGTTCTGTGTATTTAGTCTATTTTCAAGCTATAATCTATCTTAATTTAATGTACCTACATATGAAAGTTAAAATATATCTGCAATTTCACACTTATAGCTGAAACAAATTTAACCACGTATGTTAATTAAATGCCAGTTAGCCTGCCCAGTAGGCCTATTCAGTGTATCCTGTGTTTACATGACCGCGGTCATCTCTACTGTATGTTCCCCGGGTCCTATGTTCCCCGCAACCGGGGAACTTAGGACCCTTTTTTCAAAAAAGGGATCTAGGTTCCCCGCTGCTTCCAAGTAGACTGCTGCCGCATGGCAAAGCGCAGGTTAGGTTTAGGGATAGTTTAGGTCAGGGCACAAATTTAAAACTCAGAAACATTGCATTACTGACAGGTTAGGTTTGGGGATGGTTTTGGGAAGGGCACAATTTGAAAACTCGGAAGCATACTGTACAATGCGGGGAACATAGAACCCCATTTAAAAAAAAAAGGGACCTAAGTTCCCCTGTCCCATGCAAAGACAGGGGAACATAGGACCCGGGGAACATAGGTACTCTCCCACAGGGTACAGATCTTTTCGTTGAATGGATTATTGAGAGGGGACGATTCGAACAAAACGTGAGTCTTAAGCTGGGCTTACACTGTGCGACTTTTGCCCCGATTTTGCCCTAATTTGGCACTCACACGACTTTTTGAGAGTCGGGCCGATTTCTTGCTCAATCGCAGGTTAATCGTGAGTCTCGCATTGTGCAGTGTACCTGGGGTAACGACAAGCGATTTCGCCTCACGACCGTGCAATCGCAGGGTCGCAAGAAAATCAAAACGGTTTGAAATTCTGGTCGTGGCTCGTGCGTAAATCGCACAGTTAAAGCAGTGCTACGACCCGATTTGACACTTCACATGCACAAATGAATAGGGCCGTGCGATTCGCTGTTGAGCGCGACCTCATCTCCACCTCAGGTGCGCATGTTCCCTCCTCTGCAGACCGGGGAAACATGCCTGTCGCGTCGTACGGCGGAAGCATCCAACTGTCGGCTCGTGTAGTGTGAGGACGTGAGTCGTGAGTTGTGAGCTTTTAAACAGTGAAATTCCATCGTGCAGTGTGAGCAGAAGCTTAAGACCCACGAGTGAAAATATCGCACAGTGTATGCCCGGCTTAAGGCAGGGGATCTTTCGTCGAGGACGTTCCGTCTACCGAAAAAGCCTATAAAACGTCCTTAAAATTGAACTAAACGTCCCTTAGGTTTGAACTAAACGTCCCTTCAGCCTGCCTATATTAGAAATGTAAATCAGCTTTTTTTAATGCTCATTTTAACGGGTTTTCTTCAGCCTGCCTATATTAGAAATGTAAATCAGCTTTTTTAATGCTCATTTTAACGGGTTTTGTTTATTTAAATATGTAAATCAGCTGTTAAGTTTTGTTTTTTGTTGATTTAAACATGTAAATCTATAAATAAAATGTACTTACTCATTTTTACTGGTAGGCCTATGTTGTTGTTTTTTATGTTTACGTCGTTACATTTTTTGACAATTTACATTTACGCCCTTACATTTTTTGACAATTATCTAGACAATATTTGAGAAGCTTTTTTTTTTCACTTTTACGCCATTACTTTACTCCGTTACATTTGTTGACAAATATCTGTAGGCCTATGTTACTTTCTACTCCTTACATTTCTGGAACAGTAGCCTATTTGAGTAGCCCCAGCTGTGGGCAGAGAGGCGGGACCAAGCACAGCCTGCTCGCTTTGAATCAGAGCAGTGCGGTTTAATGCGTCTAGAAGTAGGCTATTGGCCCTTGTGCTCGCTTTGAATCAGAGCAGCACGTGTCTAGGCTATAGACTATAGTGCATCTTGAAGTAGTCTATTGACCATTGAGCACATTGTCATGCAGCGAGTTTTCTGAGTTTTCTCTCTGCCGACACTTTGATGTTTCTGATTCTGAATGACAACAAATAGTTCGCGCATGAGCCAGAAAACAATATAGGTCCTAACAGTGTTGAAAACATTACAGAACCCATTGACCTGTGTTAAGTCCATGGCTACAGTAGAGAGAGAGAGAGAGAGAGAGAGCGAGAGAGAGAGTTAAATTGCTACGTTAACACTGCACAGGAGCGCGTTCTCTCTCCGCCACGTAAAGGTCTTAAAGGTCTTTGCATGAACAAATGAAATGGCAATTGAATAATAGTTTGCCAGTATTGCAGGGTGTATTAAACCCAGTGTACGTTGGGGTTTGGGAGAGCAAGGAAGAGAGCAGCATCTGTGATTAACCGCTTCGAAATGTGTGCGTAAAACCTGCTGTTAAAGGGACAGTTTGGTCAATTTCAACATGCAGTTGTATTGCTCACGCTACCCTTGACTTGTCAGTACCTGGTGATGCCACATTTTTCGGCTCAGCCCTTTCCGAGATATGAGCAATTCTAATGGGGGCAGCGTTTGTTTACATTTTTAAAAAATGAAACATAGGCCAACTCCAAATATTTTCCCAAAAGTTACTGCTGTTTGCTAGTTTTCCGCTGATGTTTTATAACCTTTTGGATGTTTTTGGGAATAAATAAAAATGTTTTTTTGAAATGTAAACAAAGAGCTGCCCCCATTACAATGACCAGGATCTCGGAAACGGCTGAAGAAGAAGAAAAAAAAATCTCAGGCACTGACAAGTCCAGGGTAGTGTGAGCATTACAACTGCATGTTGAAATTGATCAAACTGTCCCTTTAACCAGTGGGTTTTGTGAAGCTTTAAGTGGACCGCATTAAAAAAAAAAGCTTTGTTTGATTTCCTGTTTGTATTTTACTTTGACGTTGCCTATAGTCCTCAGTTTATGGCTATTTTCAGTTGACCCCCTATACGTTTTCTTTCTGTCATGTAGGGTATTGTAAATAAATGGACCGTTTTTTTTATCATTTTGATTTCGGACTTAATTTAGCCATTCAATCACCCCTCTCCAATTGCAAACTTTACCCTGATAGAAGAGCATTCGCTACCCTGCACGTACTCGTTAAGCACTTATTGTCTGACTGATTTTGGCTGCTGCGAATATGTAGGTCTATCTTATAAAAAAGGGCCTGTCACCGTTTTGGCTGAAGGTTGACACCACGGACCAGATGACATTGCAGTCTTGCCGCGGGTCTTGAACAGTGCGCTCTCTTTCCGATTCAGATTGCTTCTTCTGAGAAGGCAACTGGCTACCGCAGGAGAGGGGAAAGGTGGCAATATTATCCACAAGCTTGTTGGATAAATTGTGTTTAGCCTATCGCAGATGAGGTTCTTGAATATTTTGTAGTGCATGGGACATTGACAAGGAAAGGTAGCTATGATATCCTCGTGAATAGGTCTTCGACTTTTCAAAATGCCTCCTCTCAACATTCAACATGTAAATGGGTTAGTCCAACGCTATCCTGGCAGGAGAATCATTCGTTACAAATACTGCATACACACTCAGCAATTGTGTCTGTTGGTTTTTGTCCTCCAGGTCTTCATAAAATCATCTACCACCGCTGTGATAATTTGACTACAGACACCGCTGAACATTTAACAGTTGTTTAGGCTACTGTATTGACAATTGCAGTCATGCCGCTTGTCTTGAACTGCGCACTCTCTTCCCATTCCATATCGTGACAGCCAGATGAAAAGCGCAAAGGTGGGGGCTATCCGCGATCGCGGAGGAAAGGTGTCAATATCCACAACCTCACTGAATAGATAGCCTAGCCCTTGAACTGTGGAGCAATTACATATTGTTTAGGTTCTTGAATACTAAAGCATGGAATTCATTTTCCATTAATAAGGAAACGTGTAAGATTTATCCTAAATCCTCTCCGATAATGTTTTTGTCATAGGCCTAATGTTAATGTCCTCCCCAACACATATCCCCAGCACAATATTGCGACACACGCTTGGCACAATGATAGGCCTACTAAATGAGTTCAATGTTCTTGCAACACTTTTCCCAAGAAAAGTCCGTTTTTATTTCGAGATTCCAGAGCAAATCAGCTGGTACTGCGCTGCATGTTGTGTGCGTGTGTGGCTATGTGTGTACCATCGTATGTCCATGATCGTCCGTGCTCTTATCATGCAAATGACATGTCATGCAGGCAAGGGCGTCCGTTTGATGTCAAAAGTGCTGGCCCGGACAATTATCACAAACCTGAGTAAGGTTTGAAGTGCTGGGTACAAGATAAGGCTACTTCCGATTTGAGGTTTCATGATAAATAGCCTAATACGCATTGGCGTATTGACGCGTAATGTGGCCATATTAAAAATGAAAAGCCATCTGCGCTCTCTTGTTTATTTCTGATATCCTGCGCTGAAGTCATCTTTACATTATTAATGCAATGGTAACTGATTGGTTAACCCATCATAACTAACTACATGTAGCCTTGCATAATGGTGCAGGTCAATTTGTTGTCATAACTTCGCTGTGTCCCTTTTGATTTCCTCAAGCAATTCATCCCTTTTGTCATTCTCCCTGTTTTACTGTTAGTCTTATGGACCTAGGGCATATCGATCACCATTATTTGCCTGAAACCTGCAAACTAAACACTGCATGCGCGGAGCCACACACAGCATTCTCTGTGTCAAAGGAACCCTCCTGTGCGGCATTCTCCTTATCGCTCCTAGAATGGTAATACATGTTGGCAGACTTTATTTGGCATAATTCACGATCATCTGGATATATTTGGCTAGGTTACTCAGCAAAGCACATCATTAACGTTAGTGAGGTAACTTTTGTGCTGATACAAGCACCAACGGTGAATCAAGACGCAGAATGTTGACGTACTCCCAAGCAAAGGTCCATAGCCATTGTGTTCAACGCCCTTTTATACATTCAAATGCTCCCGCTAAAGACATCTCCTCGAGTCAACGATGAAGTACTGCCGTAGTGCACATCCCGCCTAGCAGCCACGGTAGGAAACAAATCCCCCTGGATAGTTCTCGGAGCAAGCTCCGCGACCAGTTGCAACTTGTACTTAAAGGGGTATGCCAGTTAGTATTTTGGGGCTTAATACAGTTAAAATCGCTGACGAGGGTTTATGAAGGTGGTAAAGTGTATTATTTTTCATGTAAGCCGTTGTCTTGCTTTAAGACAAGTTAAAAGAGGGAATATGTCGCTAAGCTAGTGAAAGTCAATGTATCCGTGTAGCATGTTACAATGCTACACGGATCCATTGACTTTCACTAGCATAGCGACATATTCCCTCTTTTCACTTGTCTAAAAGCAAGGCAACGCTTAACATGAAAAGTAAGACCCTTTACCACCTTTATAAACCCCAGCCAATGATTTTAACTGTATTAAGCCCCAAAATAGTGGCATACCCCTTTAAGTGCGTGCGCGAGTGTGTCTGTTCCCTCCATACTCGTTTGTTCCCTCCATACAGCTAATCAGAATGTCAACTTTGTGCAAGCCATTAACATCAGTGAAAAGGGTTAGACTGCCTTCTCACAGTGGGATATCTGCTTGAGTTTTAGGACTTTAGGCTGCTCATGCAGCCGCTCAACGTTAGCAGAGGATTGAGCGTAAAATAGTCTATTTGCCGTGATGCATCGCCGTTATATTTTAATAAAAATATGAACTTTCTATAATATACAGCTGCTTTAGGGAGGGAAATAAAATCTTCCTTTGACATAGACTACCACGACAAGTTACCGTTTGGGTCGCAGTTGGATGTTTATTCAGTGGAATTATGTGCGTAATATCAGCTCAATCCATGAAATGCAGCACATTCCCCGTCACTTTCATGTGAGGCTCAAATGGACATTACTCAACAAAAATGCAATTCTGAGTACCAACAACTGAAGTAGGCTACAACATATGTTCCACATATAGAGGATTACCACCCAGATTTGGTGCAATTTGAGGACATATTTCAATAGGCCAACTGCGACTTTCCTGGTATTTGATTCATGTCCTTATTTACCGTGCGTTATGCCCAGCTTTTATTGAATACAGCGCAGGTTTTGAAGTTCACCAAACGAGCATCAACTTTGTGCAAGTCATTAAAACCAATGAGAAGGGTTAGATACCTTCTCACATAGCCTACCATCTCTTTTTTTTACCAGCACTGACCTGTACACTGTTTCATACATGTATTAACTCACTGCACTTTCTACCTTCTCGTTTCACATGTGATTATTAAAGTGCTTGCATTGACACGCTGTTGTTTTAATTTCGCTTTTCTTTCATGTCCACCTAGTATGCTTACACTAGTATTTTTTAACAAGTGAGGAGTTTGTTGCTAGTTTCCTTAAGGGTGAGGAGTGAAGTAGCCTACTCTTTAGGCTAGCGTTGCCTCCTCCAGCCAACCATCCAGCGCACAGTGTTCAGCCTGTAGCAGGATCGATACGCTAATTGATGATGGTCAGGGCACACATCAGTGCTTGGGTTGTCCATGCTTTTTTCTGGAATACTGTCGCCGATCAGATAGATGATCCTGTTATGAACCCGAGTTTAGTAGATATCGCGCTACGGGTGGGCGATATATACCGTCTGCGAAATTATCGTAAATGTTGTTTTGACGATGAGTAATTTTGCAATATCGAGATATTTTTATGAAGTCGCTAAAATCAACAAAAGCGCTATGAAAGGACTCATTCAGACAGTGACGACAGCCAAGCCTTTCAGCCAATAGTAATGTTGTTGTGAACTGGATAATAAAGTCTGTGAACCAATGAGCAGACAGTGCTGAGGGGGGCGGGCTGCAGCGTTTTGCCAGACAGGCAGAGAGAGATTTCTGTGTCACTCGTGCACAGCGCTGCTGCTGGGCAGGAGAGTTGCTGTTATCCAAATGGTGGATTTACATGAGGAATTCAACCATTAAACCAGCCATTGCATGATGCTGAGGGCGTTTTGAAACTATGTGCTTTACTTAGCAACCGTCTGTGATTATGGGAAGCCAAATAGTTAGGAAGCTTTGTCTCTGGTCTGAGAAATCGCTAGTTAGCATGCTAGTTAGCGAACTAGGCTAAGCAATGTTGTTCTCTACAACTATTAGTGGCTGTTACTCACCACTCAAACACCCACATAGATGGCATAACTGCTTAGGTGGACAAGTACTGTTAAGTTAGACTGGCGCAGTGAGTTAAATTACAATGTGTGAAATTCAACACATGCAATTTGCAGCTGCCCTAGTTTCCTATCCATGCACTGTTTCCAGTCAAAAATGGTTGTCATATAACAGAATCATAAGCAATACATTATAAAACTATTTTTTATTTACATGGATATGTTTTCATGCCAAGTGATGAAGTATTACTTTACAGACCAGAGCATATGCATATGATGTTATTACATTCAAAAACTCTTCAGCACAGCATTTCTCCCAACTCTCTGTCCCTCCCCAGTTACAACACAAATGCAGCACTACTACCTCCAGTGCAGAATTGAAATTAGTCTGGAATCATGCACAAATAATAGACAGCATAAATGTGTAGCTTTGTTATACTGCCATGCTTTGTGATGTAGTCTAGTGTAGACATGCCATCATTTATGCAGACCTCTTGTTAACATGCAGTTTAGGCTACATAGGCCTACAAATGATCTGCTTTACTTGCCCTGCCCTGCCAAATTCCCATACAGTACAATTCAAACACATTGATTACCCCCCCCCACACACACACACACACACACACACTCCTGAAATAGGCCCTACTGGTTTTTGCAAGTGTTTTTGGAAATGATCGTCAAATTATCGTTATCGTGAAAATTCTAAAACTTATCGAGATAATTTTTTTTGCCCATATCCGCAGTGAACGAGGCAGCCTGCAAACAGTTTGAAGCGCAATGCAATGTGGCTGTAACAAGTTAGAAAGCAGCCAAACTCTGTTGCTTGTTAACCTTTTTAAATTATGAGCGTAATGGTGGGGTGGCGTCCGCGCCAATGTCCTATCCTGAGCATATCGCTTGGTGCGTAATTCCAAGAGAAGTATAATGAAAAGGAAGAAAAGGAAGATGATGGGCTAGACCCGAAACGTTTGTCCCATGTCTTTCGGTTTTATTTACTTCTTTCGGCTTTGTTATAGAGTTTTGGATTCTGCATTCAGCTCCAGTGTGCGACTCCTTTCTTTCTTTTTATATTATGAGGTTCCACGAACTATCTTTCTTTGCGCACGCTATAAAATGGCAATAAACCTGTTACTATAAACTACTGGTTAACTATGTATTCTATGCTTTCTAATGTTGGTAAAGGCGGGATAAGCGGGATAATGTATTGTCCACACGTGACTACGGAAATATATTTCCTTCGAAGCGGAATAACAGCACTCTGCCTTCGGCATCGGGGGTCTTATTCGCCCCGTAGGGCAATATTTTCTTATAGTCACGTGTGGACAATACATTATCCCTTACCTTTAAATTACTGTTGTAAGCCTACATTTTAAAACATTTCGTCGATATTGTAGCGGTGCAACTTTAAGTTATGAGATGGGCGCCAGCCAGGCAACAATAAGACTGCCGTTACCTTTCCAAAAATGAATACAAATCAGTGACCAACACATTAGAAATAACTCAGATCAACACAACGAATATCTTTTCTTATTTTTAGTAGTGCACTTTTGCAAAACCCTTGTTTGCAGACTTGTGCGCTTGGTCTCAATTTGGAACAGCTCACATCAATGTCTGGCTTAGCATTCTTGCGAATGCTGATCTTCTCGGCGCACACTTCATGGTTCCCTCTCTCTTGCTCTCTCGGCTTGTTGCTTCCTGACAGTCTCACCCGCCATTTGAAATTAACCCCATTTTATAGACAGCACATGTAGTGCACAGGGGGTAACGCTGCTATCTCACTCCGGAGGAGGCAGAGGCAGTCCGTTACGATATAGTATATTTATAAAATAGGCTATAAAATAGGCCTAATGATAAAAAAAGCAGCCTGAACTAAAAAAAAAAAGAATAGAGACGCACGCACTTTCTACATGGTTCGATTTTTGTTTTCATTGCATTGTGGTGGTAGGCACACAAGTTTGATAAAATATAAAAATAATAGGCTAATAAAATAGGCAGACTAAACTAAACATCTGCCCAGTTACACGAAAGGTCTGCATGGGTTGAACGTAACGTCCTTAGGTCTTCTACGAAAAATCCTCAGGTACTGCACGAAACGCCCCATGCCTTCTACGAATGGTCCCACGTTTTGTTCGAATGGTCCCCTCTCAACAAATCATTAGACGAATCGTCTCGCAACCCTCCCACATGACCCACTTGATGACATGTTCCATCAGGACTACATTCATTTATAAATTCTATCAGTTCAGGATATAGCTTCATCAGTCAACGGTCAGTTACCAGAATTTATTAGCGTCCAGCAACTATTTATTGATGGCATAACAGGTTTAATGAATAGAACGACACTCAAGCAATGGTGCCGGCGCAAGGTGGCTGCGCTCATAAATTACTTTTCGGATCGGTGTATACGGTAGAAATGTCTACATGTTTGGCTGCATGTAGACAAAACCTAATGTGGTGGCCCCCAGCGGTGCTTTAAGTCTAACAGGCTTATCTCTCAACTGTGTGCGCCCCCCCCCCGCCCTGACAGTCGTGTACATTATGTTGTTTTATTTAAAGTTCTCACTAATGTCTTTGCCTCCAGTTACTTTGCCAAAACCACTCCTGAGACCTCCAACTGTAAGAGCAGCAACTAAGGGTCAGTCTGTCCAGATGAGCTGCTCCATCTCCACTCACTACCTGGGGGGCACATTCACCCTACAGCAGCTCTCTGGCTCATACAGAGAGACAAAGGCAGCCTCAGGATCCTCTGCTGATTTCACCATCCGTCAGGTGGACTTTGTCCATGAAGGATCCTACTACTGCCAGTACCAGTCTGGTCGAAACTTCAACTCACCTCGCAGTGATTCCGTCAGCATCTCTGTAGTGGGTAAGATACTAATGTAATGCAATGCCGTTTGCATCGCAGGAGAAACTTCCATTAAAAGTCTTCAGTACTCACAGCAGATGGTTTTAAAACATTCCAGTGTTATCAAGAATATCTATAGAAGTTTCATGCAGACCTGTAGTTCAGTAGGCAGACCTGCCAATTGGTGTTCAGTAAGTGTTAAAGGTGCACTGTGTAATATTTTTAGCAGTTCTCCAGAATTCATGCTGCCATTCACAAATGTTATCTTTTTCACGAATGCTTACCACCACCATACAATTCTAAATCATTAATAAATATTAATGAAAAGATCAGATTTGGCAATAGACAGCACAGTTTCAATGAACAGCATATTTGCTTGCCACCAGCCTACACAGCAGACCTTTAACAGTTGCTCTGCATTTTGTACAAGCATATATAGAATTTACTTTGCACTCTTACTTCTTAAGGTATAATTTACACATTCTTTTTTTCTATCTAATCGGTACTGATGCCTACTATAAAATGTCTGGAAATACACAAGATGTCCTCATTTCTTTTTATTTTAGTTATCTTGCCAAAGCCCCGTCTCACCCTTCAAGCCGGAAGAACACCAACTAAGGGTCAGTCTGTCCAGATGAGCTGCTCCATCTCCACTCAGTACCTGGGTGGCACATTCACCCTACAGCAGCTCTCTGGCTCATACAGAGAGACAAAGGCAGCCTCAGGATCCTCTGCTGATTTCACCATCCGTCAGGTGGACTTTGTCCATGAGGGATCCTACTACTGCCAGTACCAGACACGAGTTTCTGGACGCAACTTCAACTCTTCTCACAGTGATTCTGTCAGCTTCTCTGTAGTTGGTGAGAGTGTTCATTTGCCTATTGACTTTTATACAATATTTTACAGTGTGTATCCCAGGACATATTCCTATTCAATACCTGCCTTAATGTTTATCAAAGTTTGTCTGTAATCTTTATTGGTTGCCAGCCAACAAGTGTCGGGAGGAGCGTTAATCTTTGAGCCTATTCTTTTGCATCTTAGCACAGTAATATGATTTTACATAGGCAATCGGTTGCAGTCCTGTGGACCTCATCAGGCACACCAACCAATTGAAGTTGAATCAAGTTTTCCAGCAAAACCTGCCTGTTAATGCATTCTGTGGAAGGACAATAAAGGAAAAACAGAAGACTCGTGTATTTATAGATGTCCACATTTCTTCTGATTCTAGTTACATTGCCCAAGCCCCATCTCACCCTTCAAACTGGAAGAACGGCAACTAAGGGTCAGTCTGTCCAGATGAGCTGTTCCATCTCCACTCAGTACCTGGGTGGCACATACACCCTACAGCAGCTCTCTGGCTCATACAGAGAGACAAAGGCAGCCTCAGGATCCTCTGCTGATTTCACCATCCGTCAGGTAGACTTTGTCCATGAAGGATCCTACTACTGCCAGTACCAAACACGAGTGTCTGAACGCAACTTTAACTCTTCTCACAGTGACTCTATCAATTTCTCTGTAATTGGTAAGATACTGTCTTTGCATGTTGTATTTTTATGTCCTACTTCACCTTCTGTATGCAAGGAGAGACCAATCAGAGCAACAGTGACCAACTCGCAACAACAGTTACTAACCCGCCTCAACAATTCAAATTGGAGAGAAAAACAACTGTGGTTGATGTTGGAGGATGCCTTTGCCCTCTTTTTGTTTCTGACCTTCAATGCTGCAGCACTAGATCATACAATGTTCTGCTGATTGCCCTCTTTTCCTTGTTCATTAAAATAAGGACAACCGAAATTACATGTACAGTAACATCTAGATGTTTAACAGTGTTCTTCTGTGATTCATACCTTGGAGTCAAGTAGCAAGTTTGAAAAGGTACTTCACGTGTTTGAACATTTGAAGAGTTCAGATGCAAAAACCCCTAACTCCATTTCTGAAGACCTGCACTTCTATATTTTTAGATAACCATGTTGTTGGTTTGGTTTACATTCATGTACTTGATAATACATATAAATAGTTATATTACATAAATAAAAAAAATATATATGAAATTTTGATTGGCTTTGTATTAAATAAAAATTAATTAAGATTATTTTCTGAAAAGGCACTTAGGGGGTTTTGCATCTGAACTCTTCATTTTTAGGCATGTCATTGTAACAAAGTAGTTTATCATGTGCCTATATAGCAGTTGCACTGAGATGTAACTTCAGGAGGCACACAATGCCTGTTGCATCAGTGTTTCCAGTAGATCACCCAAGTTTCAGGCACAGTGACGAAGGACGATAATGGGAAAAATACTTTCAAAAATTTGCATTCACTGATATCCTCATTTCTTTTGATTCTAGTTACATTGCCCAAGCCCCTTCTCACACTTCAAACTGGAAGAACTGCAACTAAGGGTCAGTCTGTCCAGATTAGCTGCTCCATCTCCACTCAGTACCTGGGTGGCACATTCACCCTACAGCAAATCTTTGGATCATACAGAGAGACAAAGGCAGCCTCAGGATCCTCTGCTGATTTCACCATCCGTCAGGTGGACTTTGTCCAAGAAGGATCCTACTACTGCCAGTACCAAACACAAGTTTCTGGACGCAACTTCAACTCTTCTCTCAGTGATTCTGTCAGCATCGCTGTAGTTGGTGAGATACTTCATTTCCCTGTTGTTTTTTGTGTAATATTTTACATGCTGTATCCCGGGATATATCTCTATTCAATGTCTGCCTTAATGATTGTCAATGTTCATCTGTAATCTTTATTGGTTGTCAACCAACAAGTGTCAGGAAGAGCGCTCATCTTTGAGCCTATTCTTTTGCATCTCAGCACAATAATATGGCTTTACATAGGCAATCAGTGGCAGTTCTGTGGACCTCATCAGGCACACCAACCAATTTATGTTGAATCAAGTTTTCCAGCAAAACATCCCTGTTCATGCATTCTGTGGAAGGACAATAAAGGAAAAACAGAAGACTCGTGTATTTATAGATGTCCACATTTCTTCTGATTCTAGTTACATTGCCCAAGCCCCATCTCACCCTTCAAACTGGAAGAACGGCAACTAAGGGTCAGTCTGTCCAGATGAGCTGTTCCATCTCCACTCAGTACCTGGGTGGCACATTCACCCTACAGCAGCTCTCTGGCTCATACAGGGAGACAAAGGCAGCCTCAGGATCCTCTGCTGATTTCACCATCCGTCAGGTGGACTTTGTCCATGAAGGATCCTACTACTGCCAGTACCAAACACGAGTTTCTGGACGCAACTTCAACTCTTCTCACAGTGATTCTGTCAGCATCTCTGTAGTTGGTGAGATACTTCGTTTGCCTGTTGATTTTTATAATATATTTTACATTCTGTATCCCAGGACATATCTCTATTCAATGTCTGCCTTAATGTTTGTCAATGTTCATCTGTAATCTTTATTGGTTGTCAACCAACAAGTGTCAGGAAGAGCGCTCATCTTTGAGCCTATTCTTTTGCATCTCAGCACAGTAATATGGCTTTACATAGGCAATCAGTGGCAGTTCTGTGGACCTCATCAGGCACACCAAACAATTTATGTTGAATCAAGTTTGCCAACAAAACATTCCTGTTCATGCATTCTGTGGAAAGATAACAAAGGAAAAATACCTATATTTATAGATGTCCACATTTCTTCTGATTTTAGTTACATTGCCCAAGCCCCGTCTCACCCTTCAAACTGGAAGAACAGCAACTAAGGGTCAGTCTGTCCAGATGAGCTGCTCCATCTCCACTCAGTACCTGGGTGGCACATTCACCCTACAGCAGCTCTCTGGCTCATACAGGGAGACAAAGGCAGCCTCAGGATCCTCTGCTGATTTCACCATCCGTCAGGTGGACTTTGTCCATGAAGGATCCTACTACTGCCAGTACCAAACACGAGTGTCTGGACGGGACTTCAACTCCTCTCGCAGTGATTCTATCAGTTTCTCTGTAGTGGGTGAGATACTTCATTTGCCTGATGGCTTTGATATAATATTTTACATTCTGTATCCCAGGACTTATTCCTGTTCAATGTCTGTCTTAATGTTTGTCAATGTTAATCTGTAATCTTTATTGATTGTCAGCCCACTGATTCTTGAGAAAGCGGCTAAAACATGTCTCTGCAATAAACTGCCAATTCTGTTGAAAATAAACTACATTTTCATGAACAAAATGAATCCAGGTAAAGACCCAGGGGTCTGTTACACAAATGTACAGTCGTTTGAAATATTTAAGTGTAATTTTATTACTTTTCATGACTATAAACCTGCCCACACCCTGTAAAAACAGCTGTCCCAAGGACAGACATCATCATTTCAATTGACTTAAAATGTAAAAATCTCTGATATTATTGAATAATATCACCCTGTTGTGAAAGTCCATATTGAAGTGGTTCTGCAGATATGTACATAGTGCGTGTAAAGCAATATTTACTACTATTTTCTGATTGCTCAAAGTGTGTCCAGCATATTAGTCACCACCGTCAGATTTTTTTAAAAAGACAATAAAATCAGGTATGCACAAGGTCATTGTCATTACTTAGGACCCCGTTTCAAACCTTTAGCTCTACTGAATACTTCACCATCACTGAAGCTCCTGTAAGTTTACTAATTTTGCCTCAATTTGTTAATTTGTTTGGACACTGGTACTGTCCCAACCATAAACTGTCAACACCGTCGGGGGGTTTAATAGTATTATGTTACATTAATGTTAATTATATATACATTTTCAGAAGCGGCATGAAGCCCCTAAGAAACAGAGCGAAAACGAAGTGGCTAATGTGAGCAAAAAATGCACAATATGTAAAAGAGTGTTTTTTTGTCTCACACCGTCAGATGTCACCACCGTCAGATTTTGTTCCGCTCATCATCTTGTTCCATATTTTACTAAATTGTGCTGGTTAATGAAACATTACCAGACATGTTAGTAATAATTGTGACCCAAACTTATACTCCGGCCTCCACTGAAGTGCATTTGGAGTGTTTTTTGTCACAAAACCTGACGGTGGTGACATCTGGTGTAGTTCACAAAAAAGCATGTGTTTTACATGTTTTTGACAAGTTTTAAGAATATGCTTCCAATAAGTATCTACAATTATGTTGAATTGTAAAAGTAATTCACTTAAATACAGTAAACATATTTTTTTACTTCTAATTCTGTCTGACGCTGGTGACAAAACCAAAAAAGAGCCCATTTTATGAAAAATGTAAAACATGGGGAGCTTGGCCAATACATTCACTGCACAGCCAAGACCTTCATCTATGATAATACACCTCTATATTTTGGATTTGAACAACTTAAAACCTGTTTATGCCACATTTTCAATAATCTAGGCCTACTTCCTAGAGTATCTAACAAATGAAGAAAAAACTCATGCACAAACATACTGTGCACACACAAAAATAAAGTGTTTAAGCTAGATGTCATTGACTTGAGAGGGCTATTTATTTTGCTAAATGTAGGTAATAATTAGGTCACTTTCACCACCTTCAGATTAATGTCACCACCGTCAGTTCTTAAGTCACCACCGTAAGAAGGAGTTTTGGACATTTACAAAATTTTCCTTTGGAGTTGTTGAATTACCAAAGTAATTGCAAATTTAAGCCTACACGAATATTTGTGAAATTACAAAAAAATGTTTGATCTATTTAGGCATTAAGTAAGCATTGTCTGACAGCACATATTTTTAAATTAGAACACATGAAGCCGTATTAAAATAGAATGAAAGTGAATTTTCAACATTTAAAGGCGTATGTGTGAACCAAAAAACACACACAATCACTTAAAAACTCCAGATACATATGCAACCAAATCAATACACTTTTTATTGCTTTTAAATTGTGTCTGACGGTGTTGACAAAACACAAGGTATGATCGGAGAAAAAAATGATTTCTGAAAAAAAATCAAAAGTGGGAGATTGGCCTTGTGCATATCTGAAAAGCCAAGACCTTTGTCTACGAGGATATACCATATTATTTTGTAATTCACTTCGCTTTTTTCTTTCGAGATTACAACCTGTTTTAGCCACTTTCTCAAGAATCAGTCAGCCAACAAGTGTCAGAAAGAGCGCTCATCTTTGAGCCTATTCGTTTGCATCTCAGTACAATAACATGGCTTTACACCATCGGTTGCAGTCCTGTGGACCTCATCAGGCACACCAACCAATTGAAGTTGAATCAAGTTTTCCAGCAAAACCTGCCTGTTAATGCATTCTGTGGAAGGACAATAAAGGAAAAACAGAAGACTTGTGTATTTATAGATGTCCACATTTCTTCTGATTTTAGTTACATTGCCCAAGCCCCGTCTCACCCTTCAAACTGGAAGAACAGCAACTAAGGGTCAGTCTGTCCAGATGAGCTGCTCCATCTCCACTCAGTACCTGGGTGGCACATTCACCCTACAGCAGCTCTCTGGCTCATACAGAGAGACAAAGGCAGCCTCAGGATCCTCTGCTGATTTCACCATCCGTCAGGTGGACTTTGTCCATGAAGGATCCTACTACTGCCAGTACCAAACACAAATGTCTGGACGTAACTTCAACTCCTCTCGTAGTGATTCTATCAATTTCTCTGTAGTGGGTGAGATACTTCATTTGCATCTCAGCACAATAATATGGCTTTACATAGGCATTGGTGGCAGTTCTGTGGACCTCATCAGGCACACCAACCAATTTATGTTGAATCAAGTTTTCCAGCAAAACATCCCTGTTCATGCATTCTGCGGATGAACGATAAAGGAAAAATACTTTTAATAATGTATTGATGGATTTCATTTATTTTGATTCTAGTTACATTGCCCAAGCCCCGTCTAACACTTCAAACTGGAAGAACACCAACTAAGGGTCAGTCTGTCCAGATGAGCTGCTCCGTCTCCACTCAGTACCTGGGTGGTACATTCACCCTACAGCAGCTCTCTGGCTCATACAGAGAGACAAAGGCAGCCTCAGGATCCTCTGCTGATTTCACCATCCGTCAGGTGGACTTTGTCCATGAAGGATCCTACTACTGCCAGTACCAAACACGAGTGTCTGAACGCAACTTTAACTCTTCTCACAGTGACTCTATCAATTTCTCTGTAATTGGTAAGATACTGTCTTTGCATGTTGTATTTTTATGTCCTACTTCACCTTCTGTATGCAAGGAGAGACCAATCAGAGCAACAGTGACCAACTCGCATCAATAGTTACTAACCCGCCTCAACATCTCAAATTGGAGAGAAAAACAACTGTGGTTGATGTTGGAGGATGCCTTTGCCCTCTTTTTGTTTCTGACCTTCAATGCTACTGCACTAGATCATGCAATGTTCTGCTGATTGGCCTCTTTTCCTTGTTCATTAAAATAAGGACAACATAAATTACATTAACCATAATATCTAGATGTTTAACAGTGTTTACTCTTCATTCATACCTCGGCGTCAAGCAACAACTGTGTGATGGAACTTCACGTGTTTGAACGTTTTTATACATCTCATTTTAATTAAATGCTTTGCCATGTGCCTATATAGCAGTTGCACTGAGATGTAACTTCAGGAGGCACACAATGCCTGTTGCATCAGTGTTTCCAGTAGATCACCCAAGTTTAAAGGTGGGGTTGCAGGTTAACCATTTTAAGAAAATTTACTATTATGACATCACGTTGGGGGTTCCGCAGGCTCATAGAAGTCTATGTAGAACCTTAGAATCCTGGGGCATTTCCCCCAACGTGATGTCATACCTGTAACCCCACCTTTAAGGCACACTGTGTGGAAGGGCAATGATGGAAAAAAGAAAAGAAAAAATACCTTCAAAATGTCCTAATTTCTTTTGATTGTAGTTACATTGCCCAAGCCCCGTCTCACCCTTCAAACTGGAAGAACAGCAACTAAGGGTCAGTCTGTCCAGATGAGCTGCTCCATCTCCACTCAGTACCTGGGTGGTACATTCACCCTACAGCAGCTCTCTGGCTCATACAGAGAGACAAAGGCAGCCTCAGGATCCTCTGCTGATTTCACCATCCGTCAGGTGGACTTTGTCCATGAAGGATCCTACTACTGCCAGTATCAGACACGAGTTTCTGGACGCAACTTCAACTCTTCTCGCAGTGATTCTGTCAGCTTCTCTGTAGTGGGTAAGATACCTTATTTACCTGTTGTTTTTTGTGTAATATTTTACATTCTGTATCCCGGGATATATCTCTATTCAATGTCTGCCTTAATGTTTGTCAATGTTCATCTGTAATCTTTATTGGTTGTCAACCAACAAGTGTCAGGAAGAGCGCTCATCTTCGAGTCTATTCTTTTGCATCTCAGCACAATAATATGGCTTTACATAGGCAATAAGTGGCAGTCCTGTGGACCTCATCAGGCACACCAACCAATTGAAGTTGAATCAAGTTTTCCAGCAAAACCTGCCTGTTAATGCATTCTGTGGAAGGACAATAAAGGAAAAACAGAAGACTCGTGTATTTATAGATGTCCACATTTCTTCTGATTCTAGTTACATTGCCCAAGCCCCATCTCACCCTTCAAACTGGAAGAACAGCAACTAAGGGTCAGTCTGTCCAGATGAGCTGCTCCATCTCCACTCAGTACCTGGGGGGCACATTCACCCTACAGCAGCTCTCTGGCTCATACAGAGAGACAAAGGCAGCCTCAGGATCCTCTGCTGATTTCACCATCCGTCAGGTGGACTTTGTCCATGAAGGCTCCTACGACTGCCAGTATCAGACACGAGTTTCTGGACGCAACTTCAACTCTTCTCGCAGTGATTCTGTCAGCTTCTCTGTAGTGGGTAAGATACCTTATTTGCCTGTTGACTTTTATACAATATTTTACAGTCCGTATCCCAGGACATATTCCTATTCAATACCTGCCTTAATGTTTATCAAAGTTCGTCTGTAATCTTTATTGGTTGCCAGCCAACAAGTGTCGGGAAGAGTGTTCATCTTTGAGCCTATTATTTTGCATCTCATCACAGTAATATGGTTTTACATTGGCAATCAGTGGCAGTTCTGTCGACCTCATAAGGCACACAAACCAATTTATGTTGAATCAAGTTTTCCAGCAAAATATCCCTGTTCATGCCTTCTGTGGAGGGACAACAAAGGGAAAAAAGAAGACGTATGTATTTATAGATGTCCACATTTCTTTTGATTCCAGTTATATTGCCCAAGCCCCGTCTCATCCTTCAAACTGGAAGAACAGCAACTAAGGGTCAGTCTGTCCAGATGAGCTGTTCCATCTCCACTCAGTACCTGGGTGGCTCATTCACCCTACAGCAGCTCTCTGGCTCATACAGAGAGACAAAGGCAGCCTCAGGATCCTCTGCTGATTTCACCATCCGTCAGGTGGACTTTGTCCATGAAGGATCCTACTACTGCCAGTACCAAACACGAGTGTCTGGCCGGAACTTCAACTCCTCTCGCAGTGATTCTATCAATTTCTCTGTAGTGGGTGAGATACTTCATTTGCCTGATGGCTTTGATATAATATTTTACATTCTGTATGCGTTGACATATCTTCATTCAATGTCTGCCTTAATGTTTGTCAATGTTCATCTGTAATCTTTATTGTTTGTCAGCCAACAAGTGTAAGAAAAAGCCCTCATCTTTGAGCCTATTCGTTTGCATCTCAGTACAATAACATGGCTTTACACCATCGGTTGCAGTCCTGTGGACCTCATCAGGCACACCAAACAATTTATGTTGAATCAAGTTTGCCAACAAAACATTCCTGTTCATGCATTCTGTGGAAAGATAACAAAGGAAAAATACCTATATTTATAGATGTCCACATTTCTTTTGATTTTAGTTACATTGCCCAAGCCCCGTCTCACCCTTCAAACTGGAAGAACTGCAACTAAGGGTCAGTCTGTCCAGATGAGCTGCTCCATCTCCACTCAGTACCTGGGTGGCACATTCACCCTACAGCAGCTCTCTGGCTCATACAGAGAGACAAAGGCAGCCTCAGGATCCTCTGCTGATTTCACCATCCGTCAGGTGGACTTTGTCCATGAAGGATCCTACTACTGCCAGTACCAAACACGAGTGTCTGGACGGGACTTCAACTCCTCTCGCAGTGATTCTATCAGTTTCTCTGTAGTGGGTGAGATACTTCATTTGCCTGATGGCTTTGATATAATATTTTACATTCTGTATCCCAGGACTTATTCCTGTTCAATGTCTGCCTTAATGTTTGTCAATGTTAATCTGTAATCTTTATTGATTGTCAGTCAGCCAACAAGTGTCAGAAAGAGCGCTCATCTTTGAGCCTATTCGTTTGCATCTCAGTACAATAACATGGCTTTACACCATCGGTTGCAGTCCTGTGGACCTCATCAGGCACACCAACCAATTGAAGTTGAATCAAGTTTTCCAGCAAAACCTGCCTGTTAATGCATTCTGTGGAAGGACAATAAAGGAAAAATACTTTTAATAATGTATTGATGGATTTCATTTATTTTGATTCTAGTTACATTGCCCAAGCCCCGTCTAACACTTCAAACTGGAAGAACAGCAACTAAGGGTCAGTCTGTCCAGATGAGCTGCTCCATCTCCACTCAGTACCTGGGTGGCACATTCACCCTACAGCAGCTCTCTGGCTCATACAGAGAGACAAAGGCAGCCTCAGGATCCTCTGCTGATTTCACCATCCGTCAGGTGGACTTTGTCCATGAAGGATCCTACTACTGCCAGTACCAAACACGAGTTTCTGGACGCAACTTCAACTCTTCTCACAGTGACTCTGTCATTTTCTCTGTAATTGGTAAGATATTGTCTTTCCGTGTTGTATTTTTATGTCTTACTTTACCGTCTGTATGTAAGCAGAGACCAATCAGAGCAACACTGACCAATTCACATCAACAGTGACTAAACCGCCTCAACAATTCAAATTAGAGAGAAAAACAACTGTGGTTGATGTTGGAGGATGCCTTTGCCCTCTTTTTGTTTCTGACCTTCAATGCTGCTGCAATTCTAAATCATGCAATGTTCTGCTGTTAGGGATATTTTCCTAGTTTACCAAGCTAAGGACAACATAAATTACATTAACCATAATATCTAGATGTTTAACAGTGTTCATCTGTGATTCATACATTGGAGTCAAGTAGCAAATTTGAAAAGGTACTTCACGTGTTTGAACATTTTTAGGCATCTCATTGTAATAAAGTGGTTTGTCATGTACCTATGCAGCAGTTGCACTGACACTTTACTTCAGGAGGCACACAATGCCTGTTGCATCAGTGTTTCCAGTAGATCACCCAAGTTTCAGGCACAGTGACGAAGGACGATGGAAAAAAAGAAAAGAAAAAATACCTTCAAAATTTGCATTTATTGATGTCCTAATTTCTTTTGATTGAAGTTACATTGCCCAAGCCCCGTCTCACCCTTCAAACTGGAAGAACAGCAACTAAGGGTCAGTCTGTCCAGATGAGCTGCTCCATCTCCACTCAGTACCTGGGTGGCACATTCACCCTACAGCAGCTCTCTGGCTCATACAGAGAGACAAAGGCAGCCTCAGGATCCTCTGCTGATTTCACCATCCGCCAGGTGGACTTTGTCCATGAAGGATCCTACTACTGCCAGTACCAAACACAAGTTTCTGGACGCAACTTCAACTCTTCTCTCAGTGATTCTGTCAGCATCGCTGTAGTTGGTGAGATACTTCATTTCCCTGAGGGATTTTACTGTATATAATATTTTACATTCTGTATCCCAGGACTTATTCCTGTTCAATGTCTGCCTTAATGTTTGTCAATGTTAATCTGTAATCTTTATTGATTGTCAGCCAACAAGTGTCAGGGAGAGCGCTCATCTTCGAGTCTATTCTTTTGCATCTCAGCACAGTAATATGGCTTTACATAGGCAATCAGTGGCAGTTCTGTGGACCTCATCAGGCACGCCAAACAATTTCTGTTGAATCAAGATTTCCAGCAAAACATCCCTGTTCATGCATTCTGTGGAAGGACAGTTAAGGAAAAAGAAAAGACTTTATTTATAGATGTCCACATTTCTTTTGATTCCAGTTATCTTGCCCAAGCCCCTTCTCACACTGAAAACTGGAAGGACAGCATCTAAGGGTCAGTCTGTCCAGATGAGCTGCTCCATCTCCACTCAGTACCTGGGTGGTACATTCACCCTACAGCAGCTCTCTGGCTCATACAGAGAGACAAAGGCAGCCTCAGGATCCTCTGCTGATTTCACCATCCATCAGGTGGACTTTGTCCATGAAGGATCCTACTACTGCCAGTACCAAACACGAGTGTCTGGACGGGACTTCAACTCCTCTCGCAGTGATTCTATCAGTTTCTCTGTAGTGGGTGAGATACTTCATTTGCCTGATGGCTTTGATATAATATTTTACATTCTGTATCCGTGGACATATCTCTATTCAATGTCTGCCTTAATGTTTGTCAATGTTCATCTGTAATCTTTATTGGTTGTCAGCCAACAAGTGTCAGGAAGAGCGCTCATCTTTGAGCCTATTCTTTTGCATCTCAGCACAATAATATGGCTTTACACCATCGGTTGCAGTTCTGTGGACCTCATCAGGCACACCAACCAATTTATGTTGAATCAAGTTTTCCAGCAAAACATCCCTGTTCATGCATTCTGCGGAAGGACGATAAAGGAAAAATACTTTTAATAATGTATTGATGGATTTCATTTATTTTGATTCTAGTTACATTGCCCAAGCCCCGTCTAACACTTCAAACTGGAAGAACACCAACTAAGGGTCAGTCTGTCCAGATGAGCTGTTCCATCTCCACTCAGTACCTGGGTGGCACATTCACCCTACAGCAGCTCTCTGGCTCATACAGGGAGACAAAGGCAGCCTCAGGATCCTCTGCTGATTTCACCATCCGTCAGGTGGACTTTGTCCATGAAGGATCCTACTACTGCCAGTACCAAACACGAGTGTCTGAACGCAACTTTAACTCTTCTCACAGTGACTCTATCAATTTCTCTGTAATTGGTAAGATACTGTCTTTGCATGTTGTATTTTTATGTCCTACTTCACCTTCTGTATGCAAGGAGAGACCAATCAGAGCAACAGTGACCAACTCGCATCAAAAGTTACTAACCCGTCATAACGCTTCAAATGGGAGAGAAAAACAACTGTGGTTGATGTTGGAGGATGTTTTGTCTTCTTTCTGTTTCTGACCTTCAATGCTGCAGTACTAAATCATGCAATGTTCTGCTGATTGGCCTCTTTTCCTTGTTTATTAAAATAAGGACAACTGAAATTACATTTACAGTAAAATTTAGATATTTAACAGTGTTCATCTGTGATTCATACCTTGGAGTGAAGTAGCAAGTTTGAGAAGGTACTTCACTAGGGGTGTGCAAATGAATCGTCATGACGATGCATCGCGATTCTTGTTTTCGCGATAGACTGCATCGATTCATGTCGCCAAAAATCGATTCTTTAATAATAACAATAACAAGAAAGTATGCACAGTGTTTGAAAAGGTCCATGAGCGTCTACTACCATAAATACCATCTCCGGTCCACTATATGGCGCCGTATAGTGGCTTGCTAGGAGACACATCTCAGTTGATGTGGAGGAAGTAGCCTGGTGACACAGCCATTGTTTTTGACTGATCATTGCTGTGGGTGCATCCCAATATGTGTCCTTGCCTCCTCCACTTGTGCTTGTCTCCTCGTCCCTCCTCCTGGCCCCTCCTCCGTGGAGAAAACGATAAAGTTTCCCAGCTGTCAGCCTAGCCACAACAACTTTTGAGGGAATGTTTTTCATTCACCATCCCAATTGCAAATGAGAAAAAGACTTTACAATTGAGCTTTTGCAAGATATTGAAATATAATGCTGTTGTCAGTGATGTCATCATGACGAGAAGCAAGTGGAGGAGGCAAGTGGAGGAGGCAAGGTCACATATTGGGATGCACCCTGTGTTTGGGCTAGAGCTAGCAGTTCCACTAAAACCCTTCCCCTTAAATTCACAATTCATTAAACATTTTGATAAATATAACGCTTTTGAAGACCTGTCTCCAAACAATTGTTTAGTGTAGGGTTGCACATTATACCGGTATAAAAAAGCACCTCGGTACAAAGGCATTTAAAACGGTACAATACTGCGTTTGAAAAGTACCGGTATGCAACAATGTGGCAAACGGCAACAGCTGCTGCTTATTAACACAAACTGAATAGCGGTCAGCGTTAGCGATTGCTAAGCACTTTTATTTGTAACTTTAACTTACAGTTGGAATAGTATCATAATGTACTGCATGCAGATTGCATTAGTGACATTATTTTTGATTGCTTTGTGAATCCATCCTGTAAAATTGCGTCTTTGGCAAGTTAGCTAAACATGCTAGGTTACGAGACAACTAGCTCATTTATACGGAGGGAGACAGAGAGAAGAGGGGGCTTTTGATCCTGCTGCTGCGTGTGTGTGAGAGAGAGAGAGAGAGAGAGAGTGAGTGAGAGAGAGAGAGAGAGAGAGAGAGAGAGAGAGAGAGAGAGAGAGGCGCTTCTGATTGGATAAGCACAAGTTTCACATTAACCCCTGAAGTGCTAGGGAACAGCAAGTAGTGGCTGTAATATTGAGTTGGGGTTTTGGTTAAAATGTACCAGCAGTGAAAACAAGCAAATGAGCGAGAAATAATTCACTGCACATTCACTAACAGTCCATATCACATTTGAATTAAAAGTAACTTACTATGATATGATGTGTGTTATCCAAATAAATATCCACTCATGTTCTTGTATTTTGTGTCATTTTAACAAAATAATTTGGATGGGATTATTAAAAAAATGCTACTGTTTCAGTGCAGAGTAGATTATTATGACGGTGTTATATTGAGATTGGTGTGATTTGTAGCGGGAGCTGGAAAAATATTGCATTTATGAATTCTACACAGCAAGTGACAAGTAAGCTGTATCCTTACGCATTTACTGAAGTTAATAAGTTTATATTTACTGAAGCAAATAAAAAGTAGCTCAAGCAAGTTTTTTTTTAAACTTAAGTAAATATTGCAATGCATCGCGATGCATCGCAATGATGCAGGTATCGTGATGCATCGTGATATAATCGAATCGTGGCATGTGAATCGTGAATCGTGAATCGCATCGCATGACGACCCCCTTGCCAATACCCACCCCTATACTTCACGTGTTTGAACGTTTTTATAAATCTCATTTTAATTAAATGCTTTGCCATGTGCATATATAGCAGTTGCACTGAGATGTAACTTCAGGAGGCACACAATGCCTGTTGCATCAGTGTTTCCAGTAGATCACCCAAGTTTCAGGCACAGTGACGAAGGACGATGGAAAAAAAGAAAAAAAATACAGTCAAAATTTGCATTCATGGATCTCATTTCTTCTGATTTTAGTTACATTGCCCAAGCCCCGTCTCATCCTTCAAACTGGAAGAACAGCAACTAAGGGTCAGTCTGTCCAGATGAGCTGTTCCATCTCCACTCAGTACCTGGGTGGCACATTCACCCTACAGCAGCTCTCTGGCTCATACAGGGAGACAAAGGCAGCCTCAGGATCCTCTGCTGATTTCACCATCCGCCAGGTGGACTTTGTCCATGAAGGATCCTACTACTGCCAGTACCAAACACAAGTTTCTGGACGCAACTTCAACTCTTCTCTCAGTGATTCTGTCAGCATCGCTGTAGTTGGTGAGATACCTTATTTGCCTGTTGTTTTTTGTGTAATATTTTACATTCTGTATCCCGGGATATATCTCTATTCAATGTCTGCCTTAATGTTTGTCAATGTTCATCTGTAATCTTTATTGGTTGTCAACCAACAAGTGTCAGGAAGAGCGCTCATCTTTGAGCCTATTCGTTTGCATCTCAGTACAATAACATGGCTTTACACCATCGGTTGCAGTCCTGTGGACCTCATCAGGCACACCAACCAATTGAAGTTGAATCAAGTTTTCCAGCAAAACCTGCCTGTTAATGCATTCTGTGGAAGGACAATAAAGGAAAAACAGAAGACTCGTGTATTTATATGTAGCCCTCCCAATGACCAGGCTCATTGTTTTACTCTAAGTAAAATAGTCACTGAGGTTAGGCACATCAACTCAAAATAATACCATGAACCTTTCAACATGTAAATGGCACACTATATGCCTTAATTATCATTTAAATATATACTCAGACAGCGTTTTATATGATGATAAACAAGAGTTACATTTATTAACAAATAAATGTGAATCACAGTGATAACCCAATAGATGACCACTCGAAGTTTTTCACCTCAAACCCTTAAAAGTCCACCTAATCAAGGAAAAAAACAAAGTCCCAGCGACCCAGGAATTATACTGGCCAGTAACGTTGGTGCACATTCAATACGTTGGCGCGCATTAGTTGGAGCTCAACAATGTAGACAACTTGCCCAGTCAAAGCGACCGTAGCCATGGAAAAGACCTCACTCACGAGTACCCAGGTATGCAACGCTGCAGGCATCCGATGTCCACTTGTCTGTCTTCCCCTCGGCAGCGATCCTCCACCTTCAAGCCACGAACGTGATGATCACTTGCAAGTCACGCCTCCATCCGACCGTGTCCAAGGCAAAGCTAGCTTACTCATTGGTGCCGGTGAAACTAGCTGACAGATTTGAACAACGAACTTCTGCCACAACCGTTCCGTTTCAGAACGGTATAGTATTTGCAAAAACAGTCTCTTTGAAGAAGAGGAAACAGTTATTTCACAGAATCACATATCAACTGCTCTGTAGCAGTAATAAAGTCTATTTTTACTCCAGCCCGTTTTGCGTATTGTCTCTCATCAGGGCTCCCTTCCTCATCTCCCCACTTCCTCCTCTTCTTCCCCCAAATCCCCAAAAACATGAATGGTGTCAGCGCCCCCTTTCTGTATGACATGAACTGAAAACAGAACATTAATTTCTCTTTCATGAAAAGTGACACCTATCCCAACAATTATATTGTAAACACAATGTCAATACACAAATTATAATTACAGTGTGAATATTACAATTTACATAGGCACTACATATAGATGTCCACATTTCTTTTGATTCCAGTTATCTTGCCCAAGCCCCTTCTCACACTGAAAACTGGAAGAACAGCAACTAAGGGTCAGTCTGTCCAGATGAGCTGCTCCATCTCCACTCAGTACCTGGGTGGCACATTCACCCTACAGCAGCTCTCTGGCTCATACAGAGAGACAAAGGCAGCCTCAGGATCCTCTGCTGATTTCACCATCCGTCAGGTGGACTTTGTCCATGAAGGATCCTACTACTGCCAGTACCAAATACCAGTGTCTGGACGTAACTTCAACTCCTCTCGTAGTGACTCTGTCGGCTTCTCTGTGATTGGTAAGATATTGTCTTTGCATGGTTTCTACTTCACCTTCTATATGCTAGGAGAGACCAATCAGATACACAGTGACCAAGTTGCATCAACAGTGGCCAACCTGCCCCGACGATTCAAATGGGACAGAAGAAAAAACTCCTGATGTGATTTGAGGATGCCTTTGTCGTCTTTTTGTGTCTGACGTCCAATGAGGCAGTACTAGACCTTGCGATGTTCTGCTGTTAGGCTGCTTCGCCTGGTTTACTGAGCTAAGGACAACCGAAATTACATTTACAGTAACATATACCTAGATGTTCAACAGTGTTCTTCTGTGATTCATACCTTGTAGTCAAGCAGCAAGCTTGTCTTGTGCATCTGTAGCAGTCACATCAAAACTTTCCTTCAGGAGGCACACAATTCCTGTTACATCAGTGTTTCCAGTAGATCACCCAACTTTCAGGCAGAGTGAGGAAGGTAAAGGATGGAACAAAGAATAGAAAAAATACTTTCAAAAATTGCATTCACTGATATCCTCATTTGTTTTGATTCTAGTTACATTGCCCAAGCCCCTTCTCACACTTCAAACTGGAAGAACTGCAACTAAGGGTCAGTCTGTCCAGATTAGCTGCTCCATCTCCACTCAGTACCTGGGTGGCACATTCACCCTACAGCAGCTCTCTGGCTCATACAGAGAGACAAAGGCAGCCTCAGGATCCTCTGCTGATTTCACCATCCGTCAGGTGGACTTTGTCCATGAGGGATCCTACTACTGCCAGTACCAAACTCAAGTTTCTGGACGGGACTTCACCTCATCTCACAGTGATTCAGTCACCTTCTCTGTAGATGGTGAGAAAGTGTTTAACCAAGGAGTTATCTATGATTGAAATGACCACAGTTAGTGGTGGGTGATTTAGTATGCTGACCCAAGTCACAGTTTCTTTTCAAATAATTGTGAATGCAGGACCATTGTATAAAAACATTTTTTTTGTGAAAGCCCCATTGCTAAATTATGAAAAATTCAAAATATTTCATATTACACATATGGTTATCTACATCAGTGGTTCTTAACTGGAGTCTTGTCTTGGGACCCACAATTTTCCATGGTCATACGTTGTGACCCAAAATTTTGTTATGCCTTCGGAATCTTCAAATAATTATCAAAAATATCTCCATGCATTTGATAATATGCATCAGCATTTGCATTGTATGATATGATAGTGTACAATATGTGTACCAACTAGTGGAATGGAATATATTTTTTCAATTTTGTGACTAACAAAAAAAAGGCAGAAATGAATACATTTTTACATCCCAGTTGATAGCACCCACCCAGGACCTATCAATGACCCACTTTTGAGTCCCGACCCACCAGTTAAGAAACACTCATCTACATATCTGTATATTATCTGCCATTTTTGTGGTGTCGGCCTACATGCCTGTTTGTCTTTTTGACAGCAAACCGCAAAAGCGGTAGACTTGTAAAGGCTGACTCATCAAGGTCATTAATTAATTAACTTGAAAATCCTGCCTCATGCCCCTTAAAAATCCAAGATTTTTTTCATCCTCCAGTGTCCCTGCCACAGCCCGTCATCTTTGTCAGAGGCCCAGATGGAGAGCTGTCATGGGGGACACGTGGTCCAGAGGTCCCCCGGGGTCAAAGCTTCTCCATCGTCTGCTCCATCCAGTCACAGTACCCAGGAGGCTCTTTCCACCTCGTCTCTGATGGCTCAGATGAAATCTGGACTGAGCTGGCTGTCAATAACTCGGCCTCTTTCTACTTTACTGAGGCTGACCTCAGCCATGGGGGCAACTACAGCTGCTTCTATGAGGTTACTTTGTCCAGTCGTCTCTTCACCTCGACAAGAGCAGATGAGCTTAGCATGGCTGTACGAGGTAGAGCAATACATATGAATAGAACGCAGAATAGAATACGTTTAAGATTTCTAGCACTCATGCATGTTGCATTAAGAGTGTGCTTCCATTTGATACACATCACCTGAGTGTACTCGTAGGTAGAAATTACACATTGGTCTCTCATAAAATATTTATAATATATTATTTTACTTGTTACTTTATACTTGTTTGTTAATTTTACGTCTATCCAGTTTTATTACTTTACTCATTTTATTTCGGTTTATATAACGTTTTTCTCTTAGAACTGACTTGGATGGAATGGATACACAGTGTCACCTCTGAACACCCTATTGTCTTCTACTGTGGAGTAATACTTGGACTGATGCTGTCGCTTGTTACCATCGCAGCCTGCATACTGCGGAAGATGAATAGAGGCCAGCAATATGTGGTGAATGACGAGTCCTGTAAGTGTATTCGTGTTACAGACCCAAGTGGCTGTACGAGTTAACTATTAATAATAATAGAACTCACAAAATAATATTTGTTTTATTTTCCTTTTTAATTTTAGGGGCTATGACAACATATGATGTCTCCTCAAATGTCACAGAAACTCAGTGAAGAATTCAAGATTTCACATGGCATGAATGCATTCATCATGAATTTTTCAATGCAGTTTTGATCAATTGCTATCCTAACTGATGGCCTCATCAGTCATCCTTCTATAAAATTAATTAATTAGTGAATTAGTGTGTGATTAGTGTTTGTGTGTTTAGTGTGTTTGATTTGTACCACATCTTATGTACCACATCTCCAGATTATGATTAAACCTGTTGCATTTTAACAAGACATTCTCGCCTTTTTAAAGTGGTCAATTTATGTTACGCACCTATTCTTCACTCAAAATACGTATAGAGAAAGTTGCCGTCCACTCAGGCCAGATGACATGTGAGATTAACTTGTGAGATTAGAGAAAATGTGTTCATATACTCAGTAATTATTATGTTAAATTACAATTAGATGTGGCACTTATCTTTTTTAAATTAAAAAAATCTAGTTAGAGACTTTGTAATTTATTTATCTCAAATGCACGATATAGTAGTATCAGTATATAGTATATTCCCCAAAAAGCAAACTTTTTCATGTGAAATCATCTGATGGGCTACAGTATACGCTTTCTTTGGTGAAATGTTGTCTCTGGGGTAGTATACATCCTGGAGCTTGAATCTCTTCGGAGTTCAAAAGGAAAAAATCGGTCAAATGTAACCGCCAGGACTACAAACAACTCCAGTCATTTCTGTGACAGTCGCTACTTGCATGTTAATGGTACTGACTAAAGTGTTTCATTATTATGGCCTTTTCTTTTGAGTTTAGTTACTTCCTCATAGGCCTAATTAATTAATCAGAATTATCCAATTACATGCCCAGATCTGCAAATCAAATGTACTGTATAGTTTGAGTGGCCTGCTGTTTTTCTCATGGTTCTATGCCCCATCCGTTTTTATGCTGACAATCTAAAGGGCACTGACACGCATGCCCCTGTCTTTTAGTCAATAATGATGTATGACATACTTCTACTGCAGACTGTGTCTAGACAGCGAACAGATACCAACACTGCAAACATTCAAGTTCTAATTCAACTGTATTTGTGTTACAGTAGCCTATTTTATAGAACATCCGTGCCAATACTTAAACATTCAAGTTCTAGTTCAACTGTATTTGTGTTACAGTAGCCTATTTTATAGCACATCCTTCAATACATCGTTTTATACATCATTCAATGTGATGAATATTAAACCTCATAAAGACAAAAAACACCAAAAACTCAATATTACAGTAAAGCACAAATAAAACAGAAGCATTATACCATGTAACTGACAAGGGGAAAAAGCTAGGCTACATACATATATAGCCTAAGGAACGTCTCTATGCTGTGTATGCAAATGTTATCACAGTGCATCACATTTATTCACCAGTCGCGAGGAGAATAGAGCTGAATAAAGGCAACCAATTGGTGAATACAATTTCTGTGGGCGTGCATGTATGTGTTTGGAGTTCAGCACTGTGTGTGTGTATGTGTGTGTGGAGCAACAAGCTTGCACCCTTATCCCACATACACTTGAACACACAAACCTTTAATCTCTGCCAATATTTATTTATAGTGTGTGTGTGTTTGTTTGTTTGTTTGTTTGTTTGTTTGTTTGTTTGTTTGCAATGTAACTCACAAATCCACGCACATAGTTTTGACCAGTATTACCGTGCATCATGCCACAAGCTGATAAAATTTTGGTGATCTGTGCTGGCTTGGTGGAAATGCGCTCTACTGGACTTTTGAGGCAAAATGGATGGTAATATACTATGATTGGATTGTGCATGATCGCTCCCCCATATGTAGCATGTCATCTCCACCATATTGCCCTTCACCTGTGACATTACCTGACAGTAAGCACCAATGAAGAAACATGATCTAATATACAGTACACACATACACATTACAAACTAGGGCTAGACTGGTATTCTGACATACAGGGCATTTTCCCGGTGGGCCAACAGTCCTTAGGGGCCGTTGATTTTTTTTTTTCCCTTAGGGACTTGCCTACAATATAAATGGGGAAATCAATTGGTCCATCTTTTTAATATAGGCAGTGGACTGAGCTATTTAACAGAAAAAGCTGGGGGAATGTGTGCAGGACTAGCCAGATTATCATCGACTTTCAAATCTCTTCGAGACTTGGTATGACCAAGACCATAACAATTAACCTTTCCCAGACGGCATTTCCCAAACGGCCTCCCTTGGTTTGCCAATGGTTTTTTGCTTCCCAACAAAGTAGGAAGGGTTCCCAATTTTTCGGGAGCTCAGAAAGTACTTGCATTGCTCTTGACCTGACTAGTAGCAACGCTGAAGGTGTTGCGTCACTAGGAGGGCACGGCCTGGCTAGTGCAGGGCTAGTCTTACACCAGAAATGCCCTGGCTGTTTTGATTTCAGTCTAGCCGTCTCAGAAATGACATCTTACATTTGCTTTATTTAGAGGATAAGAAAATGAAAAGAAATTGAGTGTAAAAGAAGACAACTTTTGTTTTGCAAATAATGACACGGCATAGAAATAACTGTAATAAGAAAACAATGATATGGTTACTTTAACTTTATTAGGCTAATGGTAACTTAAGTTTGGGTTTTGAGTTTTTTAATTATTAATTCATAATTATTGACAAGTTCAAACATGATTAATGGAATTGCAGTAAAGTGCAAAAAAGACCAATGCATAACATACTATACAGTATGTTATGAATTGGTCTACTTTGTACTTTACTGCAATTCCATTCATCGTGTTTGAATTTAATGATAATGTTAATCATTTAATAATAACTGAATTAAACATACCACGTTATGTAACTTATGTTGAGCAACAAGCTTGCACCCTTATCCCACATACGCTTGAACCACAAACCTTTAATCTCTGCAAATATTTATGTCGAGTCAATAGAGGTTTTTTAGAGGTGCTGTACCCTGATTTTTTTCTCACTGACAACCAGAACTGAATGGCACCTGTTTTTTTCCCCCAGTGGATGGTACATAACTGGCAAACAGGCAAAGGGGTAGCCAAGAGAAACATCGTTCACTGCGATCTGCAAATGTGAAGAGAAGCGAAGAGAGACCATGATTGACTGCTGACATTGTTTCGCCCAGATTATGGTAAGAGTTTTAATGGCATATTTACAATACAGTAAAGAAACATGTAATATTATAGTAATATTGTAGTACTCCCTGATGGCAACTTTTCGCATATTTGTTACCTAGATTGCTTAGTCATACATTGTATAATAAAATAAAATAGTAAAATAAGCTGATATGAGCCGGCAACTGCATCCAACTATTAATGAAAGAAATCTTTCTAAACCGAAACAAAACTAATCGAGATGTGCTGATATCTGAATGCTGTTTGAGTCAGTTCGCATTTGGTTGAAATAAATTCAATTCAGTCATGTGCGTGTGAGAAACATGAATGAATAAATGAAGCGAAGGGACAGCACTCTTCAGATTTCTTCTTTGTTTATTCGCCCACAAACGTTTCGGGCAGAGCCCTTCTTCAGCGTGTAATGGCATAGCCTATTTAGGCGATAGTGTGAGCGCGTCTTCTCCACTTTTTGACGTGTGAGAAACATCAAATATGTGTCCCATAAACATACAGTATTTAAAAAGTACAGTTTTTAAAACAGGTATATGTCAAAATAATATGCCTTATTTTGAAATACATTTTTTGTTTTCAATGTCATGCCATGATGATGTAACTAATGCGGCCCGCTTGAGATCACATGGGTTGTATGTGGCCCCCAGGCCAAAATGAGTTTGACACCCCTGCCCTAGGCAATTTTTTGTCCATTAATATTGCTAGATTTTCCATTAATAGTTTGTCCGCTAATATTGCTAGAAATCCATTGCCAGGCTAAGACTATGGTGGGAGAGGGTCACGTAAATATTCCAAAGTCCAAAAGGGGGTCCCCACTGAAAAAGTTTGGGAACCACTGGTGTAGTGGAAGGCGCATGCAACATAGTGAAAGGCACATCCAACAGAAAAGCATCAGCAGCTGCCAAATCAAAAATAGTGTACTGTATGCAGTAGAAAGGGGAACTGATCTGCACACTGCTTGCAAAAGACTTCATTTATTGGAAGCAACATTTCGATCACAGACACACGCACGCACGCGCACACACACACACACACACACACACACACACACACACACACACACACACACACACACACACACACCAGGGTTCCCACTGGTGCTTGAATTCCTTGAAAATGCTTGAATTTCAAATGTGTGGGATCCCTGACACACACACACACACACACACACACACACACACACACACACACACACACACACACACACACACACACACACACACACACACACACACAGCCAGAACATATTGAGCTTTGCACCTGGATTAAACATGTTCAAGAGGTCACAAGGTCCACTGTCAATAGCCTATGCACGTTTTCCAGTCCAAATAACTGTGTTTGACTCAGACATTTTGACCAGAGCCCTAACTGCCCTTTACACTACACATCAGTCAGTAAAAAAACAAGTCAAGTCAAGTAACTAGTCAGCTTTTATTGACACTTACTCGATATGCACAAGTCATACAAGGAAAATGAAATTACGTTTCTCTCTATATGCCATGCCAAGACACAGGACTGACATTTTACAGACTGACATAAAGTGCAAGACAGGACAGGTAACAGTGATGGACTAGTAACAATAAGTGATTAATACCGGTAATAAATACAAATCATTTAACATTTAACAAAGAATGTTTAGAAAAAAGACAAGATAAAAACTGAATGGAAAGACATTACTATAATACATTACTATAAGACAAAAAGACATTACTATAATACATAACTATAATAGTGACAGTAGCAATAATAACCGTAGTAGGCTAATAATAATAGTTACATACAAAAGTGGTGAGATTTGGGGTAGGAGCATGGTAAGCAGTATGTTGTATTGTAGTATTGTTCAAGTGTGGTAGTGCAGGAAGGTGCAAGTCACATACTGCAGTTCAAGGGAAAGGGGAATGTGGTCCTTTCTTCAATGGGGGGCGGAGACAACAAGCAGCGCTGGTGCTTTGCATGTTGCAGGATCCAGGCAGTTCTCGTTAGTGGAGGGTGGGGGGGGGGGGGGGTGGACTGAGGAAGTGCAGGTAAGGTGCAAAGGTGCAGTCACATGGTGCAGTACCAGGGACGCAGATAGCTTTTAAAAACTGGGGAGGACATTTTCACAACCAACCCTCCGTCAGGGGGGGGGGGAATTATTTTATTATAATACACTGAATATCATGTTTTTATTGTTAGTGGCCTATTCATCTTCCTAAATAATTGTATTTGCTTTAGTAGCCTAGGTCTACTACATTAACAATTTTTAAATCTTGATTAAAAAAAAAAAAATCACAAATGTTTAAATCGCTCCAGCTTCTACTCAGAATGTGCACGAGTCTCCCACCAAGACCCCGCCCCAGTGCGCGCTTCTAAATACACCTCTCCCATCCCATCAGCAAGTGCTACTTTACCAACCAATTCAACCTTTAAACAGGACAACTGTGTCAACACATTTCACGTTGTAGGCTACTAATGTAGGCCTACAGCAGGCTAGCAACAGCGTGGTTTATCGCTGTAGAAATTTTAAGACGACCAGTCTCGCGGTGGTTTTGCATGTAAACATAACTTGAGTCCAGGTGCGGTTTTGGGGCATGTGATAGACTAGCCTATTGGTAAGCAAGAAACTGGGCAACCAAGTCAAACTACAAACTCCAACTCCGATGAAGTTGGGACGTTTGGTAAACAGTGAATATAATCGAAATGGTATCATTTTCAAAACATTCAATCTATTCATTAGATGGAGAATAGTGAAAAGACAACATATTAAGTGTTAAAACCGAGAAATAATATTGTTTTGGGGGACATATGTACTCATTTCTAATTTGATAAATCCAACACGTCTCAAAAGAGTTGGGACGGGGATCAGTGAATTTTAGTAAACATCCAAATAAGATAAAACAACAAAGAAGAACATTTCAAAATGAATTGTACTGACGGACAATATAGGTGTCCAGGTATAAGATCATCACAGAGAGGCTGAGTCACCCAGAATTAAAGATGCAAAGGGAATAATTACCATAGTTATTACATACATTTTTGAATTCCCTTTGATTTACCACGATTGAGTGTATATAAGACATATTTTTGTTAATAAAATCATTGTATAGGTTCATGACATCATGACATATATATTGGCTGTAGTCTCACTCTAGCACTCCAGGAATTAGAGCTATTGAAAATTGACCATATTAAGAATGCTTAATGGGTAACACTTTACTTTACGGATCGCTAATAAGGTGTTAATTTCATAGTAATTTCTCAGTAATTTCAGTCTAATTTTATGGTAATAACTGCTTGTTATTAGTAATAACAGCAAAATAACCATATGGTTTCCAGTGCAATTACACTATAATTTCTCATTAATAACAGCAAAAATAACCATAGTTTCCAGTGCAATTATGCTGTAGTTTCTAGTTAATAGTAGGCTAATGGAAACAGCTACTGTGTCATCATAGTAGTTAGGTGGTAGGTATGCTAGTAACTAAACGGTATCAGCCGAAGTAGTTTCATACTAATTAGGCTACATCAGGGCCGTAATGTGCAATATTTCCTCTTCCTATGTTATTGCATAGAAATGACCACCCAAGCATCCTTGTATTATTTCTGCTTAATTACCTTGTAAACAATTGAGTAGTTATATGGAAATAAGATAGAATCAGGGCCGTAAAATGCATTATCACCTATTCCACTCAATTTTATGGAAATTACATATTTTCATGGTCTTAAAATGTCTTATTTCCACTTCATTACTTAGTTATTATCATTTTTAATACAATATAGACTAGCCTACTATGAAGTGATTCAAGTACACAGACAAACACATTGTGTGCAAAACTTTATTTATTTTTCCAATCAGTTATGAGATTCATGTTCACTGATGTGAGGTTGTCAATCTGCCAGCATCCAGAGGAAGTCCTGTGATCACAAACAAACAAACAGAGGAGTCAACTGCACGACTGGTTTCACCACGTCTATTTTTTAATGTTATCAATTCACCATCGCTAAATCGGCTTCTCAAATGCAGTACCATGTTAAATGCACGTTGTAAATCTTCCTCAGGCTGACATCGTTGCTGATTTACAAAAGCAAACTCTAGCTAAGCTAGCACCTAGCTTCAGTCATTGAAAACATGGTGGGCAGAGCTAGCTAGTGGTTTCCATTGTAAATGTACTTCTGTATGCCATTTCAGCACAAACACGGCTGATAAGGCGTGTTTGCAATGCATACAGTTAAAATCCTTCAATGCTCAGAGACGAAATGAAAGCAGGTTAAAGCTAAAACTACATTAAGTTTGTTGTCAGGAAGCTTACCTTGCCTGGCTCTGCTGCACTGAAGTTGAACTAGCTCGCGGTGGCGGCGAGTCCTGTTGTTGCTAGGCAACGAAAGGTTGGTTACTGCAGAACAGAAGCGTCCCAATCAGTATACTTCTGTACTTCAAGCACACTCGTTCTAGTTGTACGCTGCCCGCTCTGCTTTCAGTATGGCTCAGAGACGCTGACGTTGTTTAATTGAGTACACTGACACACAAGGGTGGAGTTTGAGACGTACAACAACAGAATGCTTTCGCACGCAGGCAAGGTGAGCTAAAATGGTCTTGATGTTGATTTCATCCACCTTCAATCGTCAAATTACTTTAGCCTTATGCAAACATGTTTTATGAGTTAGTGTTAGGTTTATGTTTGTTCTGGAAATGAAACGGCATACAGAAGTACCTTTACAATGGAAACCACTAGCTAGCTCTGCCCACCATGTTTTCAATGACTGAAGCTAGGTGCTAGCTAGAGTTTGCCTTTGTAAATCAGCAACGATGTCAGCCTGAGGAAGATTTACAACGTGCATTTAACATGGTGTTATATCCGTATAACTCCGAAATAACCACACTAGAGCGTGGCTCGGGCCGGTTTTTTCTGTCCGAGCCCGGCCCTCAGCCGACAGAAAAGTGATCAACCCCGACCCGAGCCCGAGACTAATTAAAATGTTTGTGTCCGAACCCGTCCGAAGCCCGAGACCACTGTAATAACAACAGAACCTGTGCGCAAGCAATATTTTCTATGTGGCCTCCTTCATACTCAAAATAGCACGTGATAAATAGCCAGGATAGGGATGAGGCAATTTGCTGTAGCCTAATTTAGTTGCGCACGCATAGTAAGTATAAACACACGCATACATGTGACAGCGCACCTTATGTTTCTTTCGGTTAGACCAGAGATGTTGGGTGCTGTAATCAAATGCATGGGAGGGGCGTGAGAGGATAAGAAAGGCGAAAACTAACGAATACGGTTTGGATGCAGTCAGCGCGGCTATGGACGCATTTGTTACGTTACTGTTAGTGCAAATAAATCCCCGCGAGCCGGTGAAGATGCCACTCCTTGCCGTTAAGAAGGATGGGCTATAAGTTCACCCCGAAGAACAGTAGCCTGTTCGGCCCTCCAAGAGAGTGTCATTTCCCTGATGTCCATGCGGTCAATATAAAATCAGGAAAGGTTGCACGCGCATAGTTACAACTGTAGGCTACAGTAAAAGTGACAAGAATTAAGAACCTACGTGAAGGACATGAAATGTCACAGCGGACAAAGTAGTAACAGGAAACCTCTTCGCCCCTACCTTAGGCAACTCCACGTAGCGTGTGCGTCTTCTTTAATCCATATTATGCTCCTTGCTACCCCTTGCTGGAAATGTAATCCTTGGCGAGCAATGCAGTGACAAACTTCGTCATTTTATGTTCAACATTTAAGACAGCACCGAAGGCATGCTAAAACATGGCCTACACTAGGCCTACAACAAAATACCACGCGTTCACTGACAACTGTATTTGGCGCTTATTAAGAAAGCAAGTTGACTCGGCATTCCGGCTGACTGGGAGTGATGCCACATGTTGCCACTGATAACTGACGCGTGCATACAGCCAATAATAATCACTCGCACGAGTAGCCTACCAACATTTTCATTTATGCATAGGCCTATTCAATTACTTATTTTTAATCACAAAACTGCTGTTTGCATGAACTGAAACGTTTCCTCTGATTGCTTACAATTTTCACAATGTCTGTTTGGTTCAAGCCCGAGCCCGACCCGAGTCCGACAGATATTCTATTTTTTTTGTCCGAGTCCGGCCCGGCCCGTCGGGTTCCGACCCGGCCCGTCGGGCTTCGGTCGGGTTGCCATGCTCTGAACCATACCGGTGTATTCCACATGCCATGCTGTTTATTGACTGACTTCACGACAGCACGCACACACACTTTACGGCAACTGCCGTTTCAACCACAGTGTCATTTAAAGGGACAGTACCAGAACTTATACAATGAATAAGTCAGGGCTCTCAAGTCTCACGCATTGAGCGTGTGACACACTCTTCAGAGTGTTTTCACACTCTCACACGCCACACATGCGTTTTCACACGCCCGTCAAATTTACTCCCCAGAGTTAAAGTTTTGCCTACCTGCTATTTCAGCTTTGCTAAAGGTTCTGATGAACCCCTGCAGGCTCAGGCGCGCATTACACAACATTATAGGATGCATCAACCTACAGGTGTCGTGCGCCAGCTTGCACAACAATGGTGACAACTCTTTAAAGTATAAAATAAACCCATCCACCCCAACATCGCGATCATAAAAGGTTCACAATAATATCTCCAGTATATTTACACCCCCAGTACATTAAACATTCACAAACACACTTGAAAATCCAAAACAGTAATAGCATATCCCACTCCCAGCGTGCTCAGCTTCAGGAAGTAACAGGCACAGTGTCACAGGGTGACTATCAGGCGGAATCTATAAGAAATGGCGTTGTTTTCCTTGGGAGAGTTTTAGAAGACGGACATGTGGAATCGGGAAACGCACACGCCAGACTAATGAGTGTAAACAAGCGCAGGTGGAGGAATGGGAGGATGGGACTGGTGATTGGTGGTTTTCGGGTGGGCCATTGGTTAAATGTTCAGTTGCCAAACATGACGGGAGACGACTGGGGGGAGAGGAGGACGCAGCGAGAGCGGGAGAGAGAAAGTTCGGAGGTGGAGGGACGACCACGACCCCGAAGCAGGAGACGTGATGCCCGTGAGCCGGTGACCGGATGGGACCAGGCAAGAGCCAGACGATGACTGCGCGATCCTATGGATCCGGACTGCTCGACAGAGGGAAGGGAGGCGGCATATTGCCAGATGGATGCCCGCGACCCGAGCAATGCTATTAAAGCCTCGTTGGATGTCAGATAAGTTACTCATCGTTTTGCCTGGTCGCCATGGTCTCCCAGTTGGAGTCCTATCCAAGATGTGCGCTACGCACTATGTGCATGGACGTTCTCTCCTCTCCTCATCTCTCTCTCTCTCTCTCTCTCGCTCGTGCGCTCTCTCTCCGGTCGCTCTCTCTCCCTCTCTCTTTCCTTGTCGTGGCCCGGCCAGTGGTTAAAACAGTCATATTTCATTAGACTGACTAGGCTACTGATTTCGTTTAGTGTGTTTATGTTTGGGTTGCCGTGCATGAAGAAAGCTGTGCATTCATATTCTTGCTTTGGCACCTCATGTTCTGAGGTTAGATGTAGTGTTGTGATGAGGAAAAAGGAGCAATATCACATTTGTGGCTAGTAGAATAGCTGAATGGCTAGTGAGTTGGGATAACCACAAGTCACAATGGCCAGCAAGCAGAAGAGTTAATGTCAAGACCTGACACACAAACACACAAACACACAAACACACACAAACACACACACACACACACACACACACACACACACACACACACACACACACACACACACAGCTGTGGTTGGTGAATAAAAGTGGTTCATCTCATGTGCCATAAGCAAAGAGCAGCCAAAATGGATGTTTTTATTATTATTATTCTTTGTTTGATCTATGCATTTCCTGAAAAGAACCTTTGACATTTAGTTTATTAAAAAAGAAAGAATGCACTTCTTTGTCCGTGTGTTCATATATCTGTATGTCGTGCAGTATTTCACTGGAAATATAATAATTAATGAGGAAATGTCAGTGCCAGCACCCATCTTTTGCATGGGCCTTTGGGTTTCTCAAGCTGACTTGGTTGTTTTGAAAGGCAATACATAAAATGATGATGATGATGATTATTATAACACACACAAAATATTCAACATATTTTAGTTTTCTTTACTAGATGAAACAAATGTCATAACTAGGCCTATTAGTGCTACTTATGTGTTGTTGTTGTAATAACCGGCCGATGGGCCGTTGGGCCGAAGGTTCGGTGCCCCCCAACACCCCACTCCCACACCCACCCAATCTCACTCCCAACAAACTTCAAAACTTGAGAGCCCTGAATAAGGGAACAATATTCAAACATACGTTTCTCCCCCCCTTTCGAAAACCCGAGTGGGGCTAACAACCCCAACCTTGAGTGCAAACTCAAAACCCCATAATACTGCTACTGCGTTACATAGTCCCCAAACCAGGCCGGTGGGGCCCTCAGTCTCTGAGGGCGTGCTGATGCAGGCTGATCACCCCCGTCCGGCAGTTGGCTGGGTGAGGCCCCCAGCCTCGGAGGGCTTGCCCGCAGAGCCGCTGCCTCAGGGGGTTGGGCAGACTGACCCCCCCAGTGGTGCCGCCGGTGGTAAGGTCGCCTCCGGTGGTAGAACCGCCTCCGGTGGTAGGACCGGCTGGCCCAGCCCAGATGTGCGGCCGCCTCAGGAGCAATGGGGGGCCCAGTTGCTAGGGGCCCAGTCAGGCCGCGCTGGATTGCCATGTGTGGCTGAGAGCGCTCTGTTGCCGAGGGAGTGGTGACCCGGTGTAGGCTGTTTGCGTGTCAGCGAGTCCCGTCACTCAACTTGTAAGTGGCCGGTCCCAGCCGCCTCTCCACCTGGAGTGGCTCCGACCAGTATGACTGCAGCTTATTCTTGCGATGGAGATGTTTGACCCTGACCCAGTCCCCCGCTGACAGTGAGGAGGGTCGCACTCTGCGGGCGGCGTCAAATCTCTGTTTCATTTGGGCCTGTGACGTAGAGACCCGCGCTCTGGCTTTCTCCAGCCCCGGGCTCGCTTGGGCCGGGCTCGGCTCCGCTCTCAGACAGTCCAGCGGCTGTTTTAGTTCACGCCCAATCATCAGCAGAGCCGGCGACACTCCTGTGGTGGAGTGCTTGGACGCCCTGATGGTTAGGAGAGTTTGGTTAAGAGCCTCGTTGAATGTTTTCCCCTCCTGCAGACAGGCTCTGAGTCCGTCCTTGAGTGTTTTGTTGAGTCTTTCCACCCCGCCATTGCTCTCTGGGTGGTAGACTGCTGTTCTGATGTGCTTGATGGACCGCAGCGCCAAGAACTCTGTGAACTCCGCTGACGTAAATTGCACCCCATTGTCCGTCGTGATGGCACTGGGAAGGCCTCAGCGTCTGAAAAGGATATCCAGGCGGCTGATGATGGTGTGTGAGGTGATGGAGGTCAGTGTACAAACACCTCCGGCCATTTGGAATGGAGGTCATGTACCACCAGCAAGTAGAGCGCATGCACCGGCGCCTCGTGCAGTTCCCCACAGAAGTCTGCCTGGAGGTGTTTCCAAGGCGCGGATGGCTATGGGGTTGGGGTGAGGAGTGCAGTGGCCTGCTGGCCCGTCTTCCCACTCAAGAGGCAGCAGGTACAGTCGCGCACCAACTCCTCTATCTCAAAGTCTATGCCGGGCCATCAGACTGTGTCCTGGCAAAGCTGCTTTAACTTGACCATCCCCGGGTGTCCTCTGTGTGCCATGTGTAGCACTCTTGCCCTGAGTGTCTCTGGGACCACGGCCCGCTGGCCGCAGGCAAGGCAAACCGACCCCCAGCACGAGAGCTGATCCCTAAACCCTTAATAGGAAAGCAGCGCATCGTCCACTTGAGCCGGCCAGCCGTTCTGGACGCATGCGCGGAGGGCAGTGAATGTGCTGTCCTCGGCCGAGGTCTGTTGCAGCTCCTCCAGGGTGACTATGGAGCTCAGCGGCATATACAGGATGTGGACCCAGTCCTCCTCGCTTTCCATGTCGGCTGGCCTCTCCCTTGTCTCCTTTGTCAGGGAGACCGCTCTGGACAAGAGGTCGGACACTGTGTTCGCACGCCCAGGTATGAACTGCAGGTTGAAGCTGTACTGGTTGAGACGGTCGGCCCACCTGTGCAGCCTCAATGGCTTGTGGCCCGAGCCTTGGGTCGCCAGCAGTGTTGTCAGTGCCTGATGGTCGGTGCGGATGGTGAACGCTCGGCCATAGAGGTAGACATGCCAGCGTTCGCATGCCCACAGACACGCCAGTGCCTCTCTTTCCCCCACCGAGTACTTCTGTTCTGCAGGCGTGAGTGCCCGCGAGGCAAAAGCAACCGGGCGTTCCACCCCCCCATGGACTTGGGAGAGTACCGCCCCCAGTGCCACTGCCACCCCCGACGCATCGCAGGTGACCAGGGTGGGAGCGTCCAAACTGAAGTGGGCCAGCGTAGGGGGGGACGTGAGCTGCCGCTTAAGCACCTGTACCGCGTCGTGACAGGCTGGGGTCCAGTTCCAGGAGGTGTCTTTCTTGAGCAGCTGGCGCAGAGGGGCCGTCGTGTCTGAGAAGCGGGGCATGAATCGGAGGTAGTAAGCCGCCATCCCTAGGAAGGATGCGACCTGCGATGGGGACTGTGGGTCAGGCAGTGACAGGATGGCCTCCGTGTGGGACATGATTGGGGCAATGCCGTCCCTGGAGAGCCTGAAGCCCATGAACTCCACCTCCCTAACGCCAAACTTGCACTTCTCCGCATTCAGTCTGACGCCATGCTGCTCAAAGCGCTGGAAGACTTGTTCCAGGCGGGAGTCGTGTAGTGCAGTTGAAGGTGCATGTACTACCACGTCATCCAGGAAAATGGAGACCCCCTGTATGCCAGCCAGGATGAGTGACATTACCTTCTGGAAGCAGCTTGGGGCTGATGACATCCCGAAGGGCATGCGTTTGTACCTGAAGACCCCCACGTGTGTGATGAACGCTGTGAGGTTCATGCTGGCTGGTGCGAGAGGTACCTGTAGGTAGCCGTGCCGCAGATCCATCTTGCTGAAAACGGTGGAGCCATGAAAATGACTGGTGAGTTCTTCAGCCGTGGGCAGGGGATACTTGTCAGGGATGATGGCCTTGTTTACATCTGTCAAGTCCACGCAGAGACGCAGTGCACCCCCTTTTTTCCTGGTTATCACCAGGTTCGACAACCACGGCGAAGCGTCGATGGGTTCGATTACATCGTCCTCCAGCAGGCGGCGTAGTTCGGCCCCCACTGCGTCCCGGAGTGCCAGGGGAATGCGCCGCATTGCTTGGATCACTGGGGCTACAGACTGGTTCACCGTAGGCTGGTGCATGAAGCCTGACATGCAGCCCAGGCCCTTGAACAATTGTGGGTACCGGTCCGGCCAGGCGGCACCCACCTGCAGAACCCGTAGGCCCCTGGCGTCGGTCACTGTGAAGCCCAGCGCCAGGAACAAGTGAAGGCCCATAATGTTGGCCCCCTTCTACGTGATGCAGAACTCAGCGTTCAGAACAGACTGTTGGTCATACCTGACCGGGAGACGGGCAACTCCCATGGTAGCGATGGGGGAGTGGCCATATCCTGACAGGGGCTGTGTTGCTTTCCCCAGCGGCACATGTCTAAAATGTCTTTCGTAAGTGTACTTGTTCAGGATTGACACTTTAGCTCCTGTGTCCACCAAGAGTGGAATCTGTGCTGCCCCCACCTGGCATGTGCAGAGTTTGAATGCGGGCAGGGTGCTTTGCACCGAGTAGATGGGGACGGGCCCGGATGAAGAGTGAGCTGTTTGTGAGGGAGAGGACCGGCAGAAGCGTGCAATATGATTCAGTTTATTGCATTGGCGGCATCGCTTACCCTGTGCAGGGCATGAGGGGTCTCTGGCTGCATGTTGTGAAGAGCCACAGTTGTTACAGTTCTTGGGCCCAACTCTCTCTGGGCTGCCTGTCCACTCTCTGCACGTCCAAGCTGTCCCTTGCTTCGACAGCGGCCACCTCGGCCTCCGTGCCTGTGTTCAGAGCCGAGGAAGACAATGACGTCACTGGATGCTGCCCAGCGCGGCTGAATTTGCGCGCCTCAGATACGGCTGATTCTAGCTGTTTCCCGATCACCAAAGCCCCCTATAAGTCAATTGAGTCTGGCTCCAACAAGAGTCTCTCTCAGCTTATTGCAAGACGTTTTCTCGATTAATTGGTCTACAATAAGTCCATCCTCCAGAGCCCCAACATCACAGTGCTAGTTCACGTAATGCTAACACAAACTGAGCCACACTCTCACCGGCTTTCTGTGCCCTCTAACGAAACTCGAACCGGTGCATACGCCGACTTCTCCCCGAGCTGAAGTAAGTCTTCAAAGCGGCTATTGCTGCAGCATAAGCAGTCGTACCTTCTTCCCTCTCTTCCAAAGACAGCGAAAGCGTCATGAAGATGCGCTGTCCTTCTTGTCCGAGGCAATGGCGGAGGATAGCACACTTCCTTGTATCCTGCAGAGCTGAGTAGCCCACCGCCACTAAATAATCCTCGAAGGACGCAATCCATCGGTCCCAGGGAACCACTGGATCGCCGGGGACGGGTAGGAAGGGTGGTGGAGGTGGTAAATTGAGGGTAGTCATCCTCGTTCGCCAAATGTTATATCCGTATAACTCCTAAATAACCACACCGGTGTATTCCACATGCCATGCTGTTTATTGACTGACTTCACGACAGCACGCACACACACTTTACGGCAACTGCCGTTTCAACCACAGTTTCATTTAAAGGGACAGTACCAGAACTTATAGAATGAATAAGGGAAACATATTCAAACATAACACATGGTACTGCATTTCAGAAGCAGATTTAGCGATGGTGAATTGATAACATTAAAAAATAAACGTGGTGAAACTGGTCTTGCAGTTGACTTCTCTGTTTGTTTGTTTGTGTTCACAGGACTTCCTCCGGATGATGGCAGATTGACAACCTTACATCAGTGAACATGAATCTCATAACTGATTGGAAAAATAAATAAAGTTTTGCACACAATGTGTTTGTCTGTGTACTTGAATCACTTCATAGTAGGCTAGTCTATATTGTATTAAAATGATAATAACTAAGTAATTGAGTGGAAATAAGAAATAAGACATTTTAAGGCCATGAAAATATGTAATTTCCATAAAATTGAGTGGAATAGGTGATAATGCATTTTACGGCCCTGATTCTATCTTATTTCCATATAACTACTTAATTGTTTACAAGGTAATTAAGCAGAAATAATACAAGGATGCTTGGTGGTCGTTTCTTCGCAATAACATAGGAAGAGTAAATATTGCACATTACGGCCCTGATGTAGCCTAATTAGTATGAAACTACTTCGGCTGATACCGTTTAGTTACTGGCATACCTACCACCTAACTACTATGATGACACAGTAGCTGTTTCCATTAGCCTACTATTAACTAGAAACTACAGCATAATTGCACTGGAAACTGTATGGTTATTTTTGCTGCTATTAATGAGAAATTATAGTGTAATTGCACTGAAAACCCTATGGTTATTTTGCTGTTATTACTAATAACAAGCAGTTATTACCATAAAATTAGATAGAAATTACTGAGAAATTACTATGAAATTAACACCTTATTAGCGATCCGTAAAGTAAAGTGTTACCGCTTAATGCATGCAAATGATACAGGGGTGTAACATTCTCCTAAGCACCTGAGCTCACTTGAAATAGACCCAGAAGACATGGGAAACTGTCCTTTGCTTACAGAAGTCAGCAGAAGTTGTAGAAGTCCATTCTTTTTGACAATAATAGAGCATTGCACATCCTGTGAAATGGACCATCCAACTTGTGTTAGTGCTAGCTTCAAAAGTCAGCCTCCGTGATGGCATGCGGATGCAGTAGTGCATTGGTTAAGATGTTCTCACTCATCTGTAGAGTTAAATACAGTGCTGAATGGTATAAATGGGTTTTAAACAGCATGAAAAGCCACTCATGCATTATATTTTGAATGGAGATCTTCGATTACTGCCACATAGTAAGGTCAAATTGCATTCTCTACTATGTTTTAACAGTTTGGCTCCATCATAAGGAACAGCAGGTGATAAAATGGTGGGTTTTTGGTCAAGACCTGTCACACTGTAAGCACTACAGAAAGGAAAACATTGCAAAACATGACAAGGAATACACCCACCATTTAAGCTGGTGAAATCATGTCCAGGATAGGAATTAACACTGTTTTTTATATAAAATCATCTCATCGGTTAATGTATTTAACTGTTAAGTGTTGTCTTTTGTTTTGTTTTTAGTCTTCCTCGACATTTGCTGCCATTTATTGTCACCGTCCCAACTCTTTTGAGACGTGTTGGATTTATCAAATTAGAAATGAGTACATATGTCCCCTAAAACAATATTTTTTCTCGGTTTTAACACTTAATATGTTGTCTTTTCACTATTCTCCATCTAATGAATAGATTGAATGTTTTGAAAATGACAGCATTTTGATTTTATTCACTGTTTACCAAACGTCCCAACTTCATCGGAGTTGGGGTTTGTATATGGTCTCCCCCAGATTAGACATGTTTGATTAAATGGTGATTCTTGAGCTCTTCTGACAACCTTCCTGCTACTAGGCCTACTCAGTCATTTTTCTACCACGCTGCATTTCATATTGCATCCTTCACTTCACCACTTAATGCAATGCACACATTCGCGTTGTAATGCCGCCACTTAACAACAATCCACAGCAGGCTAAATGCATCCAACAGAATGACACCACCGCAGTCATCATTCCAAAAAGGCACTACGAAATGGAGTCAGATGTTGACAGCATAGGCTACTGGGACAATGAACACGACAGCTACCTGCATTGGCTACTTGATTGACAGCTGTCATGGCATGGCCCTACAAACCTGTCTTTTCACTCTAAAACAGGCCCACGACAGAGACCAAAAAAGCCCTTCTGAACAATTAACATCAGTTAATTTCAGCAACTACAAACAGCGTCACAGCGGACATGAACCCATATTGACCTTACCTTAAAACGTTGTCTTGAAAGCTGTCAATCCCAAGTTTTAATCCATGCGTTTCCATCGCCATCGTTCACGTTCCACAGTTTTTGTAATCCACATCATAGCTAGCAAGAAAGGAACTGTCTTCAAGATTAACTAAATAAAAGCAACTGGTCTGAGCCAAAAATGTAAATATGACGTCTCTACTCTTAGCTCCACTTCCTGAATATAGCCCTGTCAACTCAAGCCAATCACTGTGAAAAGCAAAAAGCTTATGGCACTTCAAATCTGGGACTTCAGTGGCTGTTAGCCAATCAAAAAATAGATTTACTGCCATTAACTTCAATAAATTTGCTTCATTCTGCAATACCTCACCACACTGTCGCAAGAATAAAGATTCTATGTCGCTACCTGGTGTCACTGTTGAGTCAGCTGACAGAGCCATTTACGTAGAAAGTGTAATACTGTTTTTTGCCACATATGAAAGTGAATGGTCCAGGGAGGCACTATTTTGCACATTGCAAAATGCAAAGGCAGAAATCAGATATTTTCTCCATCAAAGTGAGGGGGAAGGCTCCAGGTGAATGAAAATCTGGGTACGTCATGTCCCCCCCGTTATCTGTGCCCATGTGCAGTACCATAGGTGCTGTGTGTGTGTGTGTGCAGGGCCGGTTTTAAGCATAGGCCGGCTAGGCGGTCGCCTAGAGCGCCATGTGAAGAAGGGGCGCTGAAATGGCGCTTTCCGGTGCGTATTTTTGCGATATGGAGGTTTTTTTTATGAAGTTGCAATCAACAAAGCGTGGCGAAAGCGCTCCTCACGGCAAAACGCCCCTCAGCCAATAGTAATATCGCTTTCAACTGTCTCTGGGAAGTCTGTGAACCAATAAACAGACAGTCCTGAGAAAGGGGGCGGGATGAGTGACAGCGTGCGATCTATTTTGAATTTGGAGACTCACTCGAGAGACAGAGGGAAGCGCAGACAGAGCAGTGCTGCTCTGCTGGGTGGAGAATTGTTATGTTCTCATTAAACCAGTCATTGCATGATGCAGGAGTTGCAGAGGTTGTTTTGGAACTATGTGATTTAATCAGCAACCGTTTGTGATTATGGAAAGCCTAATAGTTATGAGGCTACTGTTTGGAATTAGAGGGAAAAGAGCTTTGTTTTTGATCTGAGAAATCGCTAGTTAGCATGCTAACATTAGCCAAGTATGCCAAGCAATGAAATCCAAGCAATGTAAAGTAAGACTGGTGCAATGTTTAAAACAATTTTAGCTTCCATATGTCCTTCCATCCACTTGAATAAATTACCTGCTTGTTGTAATCTTAAAAAAAAGTTGTTTCCAGACCAGAATGACATACATGAATCATGTAGGCTAAAGGGCGGGTTATACTTCCTTTCAGTGCCACGGAGTGAGCTTGTCCCAGCCATGATGCAGTTAATTTTGGTTTATGCCCTGTTTTGAAGCGCGGTCTGCGCGATGTCATTTCACGCTCAAACTGCCTTCAATACAAAGAGTAACCTAGACGTGTCGGGTTTTTTTTAGCTTCACAGAGTCGACGACAATGAAAATGAAACATTACATATTTATGTCACGTGCATTTTTGATCGCACTGGCAGCCAGCGCATAGTTTGGAACAAAGAAGTGGCTCATTTGTCGAGGATAGGTCGCACGAAGCGGAATGTTTCCTCGACCTCGGAACACTGTTCAACTGTCCAAATAACTTCGGCTCAATTCGAAACAGCGTCATAACTTGCAAGCGCACGTGTTGTCTTTGGTTCGTGTAAATAAATCAAACGACAAAGCACGGGCAACTTATTTAAGGAAGAGCTCACAGTCCGTAGACCGACGAAGGTTAGAACAAGGAAGTAGCTTGTTCTCTCGACTCGAGGACAGAGCAGGCTGGTCGAGAGGACCAATCAGAGACCTATTTTCGCCCTTCACGCCGTCGCTGTCTGCATTATCCCTGCGTCGAGACACAATTTCGGGGAGGTGCCCCAGAGTACCTGCGTGATGGGGGGGGGCTTCACTCCGTTAACTGCGCGGCTCACTGCATCATGACGCAGGGACGCTGATCTCGAGGCATAAACCACCCTTAACACAGAACCATGCACAGCATGTTTTCATGCTGACACTGCATGAAAAGAGGAATTTGTGGATGAGTTTTGCACCTTAAATTGCCTCATACCTCAAGCCACAGCATTTGCGGCTCCCCCATGCCCCCCTCCCATCCCCTTCTTAGAAGAGCCTTTAATATGTAAATGCCAGTGATCAGGTCGGGAGCTGCCCCAGTCAATTTCAAGTGGGGTGGGGTGGGGTGAGGTCAGGTGGGTGGGAGGGAGTGGGGGGTCGGCAGGCCTGTTTCTAAGATTTTGGGGTCCCTAGGCAACGGGATTGTTGGGGGCCCTAGGGCATTTTTTGGCCTTTTACTAAAATGTGTGTGTGTGTGTGTGTGTGTGTGTGTGTGTGTGTCTGTGTGTCTGTGTGTCTGTGTGTATGTTTTTTCACGCTGCCCAGTGGTGTTTTTCAGAATCACTAACCATTAAACCAGGGGTAGGAAACCTATGTCTCGAGGGCTCTTGAGGCCGTTTTATCCGGCCCCTGATATCATTATAATGTTTTGCAACTTCACATGAAATAGGCCTATGACATATTTTGCAGGCCTAAAGGAATCTTAGAAATTACATTTCCAATGCAATTAAGTTATATTCAGGGGACCTAGAAAAGGTGGGGACTGTTTTAAAGGTGTCTACCTTTAAAGATGTCTATATGTCTATATAGGCCTAAAGGTGTCTATATAGGCCTAAATTTTATGGGGAAATCCTGATTTGTGTTCATAGTACGGCCCCCGGAGGATTTTATGACCATGGTAGGAATTTGAAGTGGCCCCTCGGATTCAAAAGGTTCCCCACCCCTGCATTAAACCTTTCTACTAGCCACAGCTTTGCTGTCAGTGCATTTTATTATGATACTATAAGCTCAGAAATTAAGTTAATCAAACAATTCGATCTGTGCTATAAACATTTAAATGAACCTACAGAATAGGCTATCAAAACAGAATCATCTGAATGATCTTTCTTGGACATACATTTTGAAGTGACCCTTCGAATTAAAAAGGTCCCTCAGCTGCTTTTGAGGAAAAACATCAATGTGCTTGGCCACTCTGGTTTTTAAATGGTATTCTGAACTAAAGCAAGGATTGTTCAAGTTAGTTGAAAATAGACCGTCTCTGACGGTCCATGAGTGATGTAGTATTGCAGACAAGTGAAGCTATTTACTATTTTTTGTATATCATTCTCCCTTTCTCACCCTGTCCCTCCAGTTCAAACACATAGATAGCCCCCTTCTCATTCTCCTACTCACAAATGCACCACTATTTCCAGTCCAGAAATGAGATTGGTTTGGAATCATAGACAGCACAAATGTGTAGCTTATTAAAATTGTTATGCTGACATGCTTTGTGATGCTGTAGGTAGTGTAGATAGGCTATCAATGCAGACCTCATTGGTAGGCCTATTGTCTACACATGCATTTTACATGCAAATGTACTGTATCACTCTCCTGGCATTTCAATTCCATATTACAATTCAAACACATTGATAACCTCCCTCTCATCTGGGGTTGGGGGCACCACCACCATCACATCCAACACACCACACAGTGAAGCTACTTTCATGCGACTCAATCTGATGTGTTGGTCGCCTTGGGGGGCGCCAGAAATCAAACTCGCCTAGGGCACCAAATAAGCCAGAACCGGCCCTGTGTGTGTGTGTGTGTGTGTGTGTGTGTGTGTGTGTGTGTGTGTGTGTGTGTGTGTGTGTGTGTGTGTTTGTGTGTGTTTGTGTTCTTGTGGGGTAGTGCAGGTGCAGTCACATAGTGCAGATCAATCTGACAATCTTATTGTGTTTTGTTAAATGGTGTTTGATTAGTATGCAATGTTCAATCATTTAGGCTAGACAACCCGTAACTCCTCATATGGCTTTCTGGTGTCACCGACATGCAGGCCTGGACTGAGGGAGAAATAAGGCCGGACACTTTTGGCTTAAAGGGCCCACCCTATTAATTAGCTGCGCAGAACTGAATCACCGGTGGGCCCGACACCCTTGTGGGCCCCTATTTTCAGATTTTTTTTTTCTTTTTTTTAAACACTTAAAAAATATTATATATTTTTTATATTTTTATTATATATTTTTTAACATGGTAATGGTAAAAAAAAAAAAAAAAACACTTAAAAAATATTATATATTTTTTAACATTTCTGAAAATAGGGTCCCACAAGGAAATGCCCGGTATGCCAGATGGCCAGTCCAGCCCTGCCGACATGGAATTTGGGCTGTGCAGTATATGGAATTTATATTGTGATATCAATATTGCTGTCAAACAATCTCACATTTCATAATATCGAGTTGTAACAATATTTTCGTCATTTGTCTTTTCTGCCAAACGGTAGGTTATGCTAAGCACAATACAGTACATTCCCCTCCACTTGAGCCATTGCGAGCACAGAGCAGACTTGCTATCCAAAACTCCACTGTGTGTTTCTCCATGATCCTCCACTCATACTGCTGAAGGGAGGGAAGATTGTGAATTGTTTAGCACAATTATTTTTTCTTTAAAGGGGCTCCAGGTAGGATTAAAATTTTAATTAATCACTGTCCCGAGTCGTCCGATGGTTATGTGAATCATTAGTAAGTGAACGATGGTTCTCGCGACCACTTCCACGGTCCGCTGTCAGAAAACCCTGAATGCAACTTTTTGACAGAGTGGTCCAAAGGAGTCTCATGGGAAACACTTTTCACACGAAAAATCACTTTACAAACCGTATTTGTATCAATTTCTGGCATCCCGCGATGAAAAACATTCTCACAGCAAGTTTATTTGAACAGCATTTTTTTTCATTACGATGTAGATTTTGAGCCAGGCATGCCACGGGCACAGCGCAAACGACGTCATCCTACCTTGTGCCCCTTTAAAAGAAATATTGTCTAAAAATATTGTGATATCAATATTGACTCAAATAGTCATGATATTGATTGTCCCATACTTGAAGAGTAATCGAGCAGCCCTATGGAATATTTTCTTTTATTTAATCCATGAACAGTAGTTTTCATGTCTTCTCATATTTGTTTTATTGTTTTTATTCATTGATTTATTTTTAAAATCAGGTCTTAAAATAATGTTACACCTCACTGAGAATTTCAAGTTTCATGAAATTTGTACTACAATGCAAGATATTGACTGTGGTGTAATTACAAGCTACCGGTATGCTTGATTGACAGCACTTGGGTTGGTCCGCTTTGCACCTCGTCGTCAATAAGGCTGAAAGCAGAACTTTGACATTATCAAACATTTGTTTCCTGAGGTATGTGGACTGTTTAAACTAATATATTCTAATAAGCTGCCACGGTCCTTGGCTATCCTCTTTTAATTTTACATAAAATGAAGGGAAAGTAAGTTTGTTAGTTAGGTTTTTTTGTTATTACAGTTTTTCTCAATTGGTTTTGTACATTTCTCAAATCTCTCTCGCAATTTATATTTACATAATATTCATTTTCAAAACAGCTTTAACAAATTAAAAATCTGATAGGCATTTATAAATGGCACAAATGACTTCAACATCCTCCAAAACCAGGCTATAAAGGCGATTATGCTAATTTATGCTGATTATGCTAATAAAAAGTAGCATCCGGCAGTTTCTATGTACTGGGGACCTATACTATACATTTCTATCAAAAAACTTTGGGGTACCAAACATTTCCGGGTTCAATAGGGCCCTGTGGGCTGGCAAGTAGACTAAATGGCAAAACACCATGGATGACCTGCAAAACCAAGTCTCTTGCTCAATCCCCATAGTTTGTCTGTCAAAAGCAAATGTTTGTGTCAATGAACGTGTCAGTGCCAGCAGAATGGTTAGTCATTGTGTCATAGTGTATGGACAAGCTAGTCAAATCGATCTGTCATGTTGTCAATTGACTAGTACACTCTTGAGGATCTTTTCTGAAGCGAAATGTTGTTTAGATTGGATGGGAAATGTTGTAAATTCGACTTTATATTACATTGATCAGATAATACTGTACTAGATATACATTTAGAGTATGACCTATTTATTGACAGGTGTTCTCACTGCAAAATGGAAAAAATAGCTAACTCTAGTTGAGGTGTCAAAATGCGCCCTCTACCACCCCTTTTCACTCGTCGTTGCAGGCCCATGTGAACAAAATATGGAACTGTAAAGCAATATAAATTTGAAACAATACACTGATACCGTATAAAGTGCACTTACTGTCTTGTGAAATTCTAGGGAAATATTGTAATTTTGCGTGGAGCATAATTATAAAGGGCACATGAGGCATAGATTATAAGGGGCACATGAGGCATAGATTAATGCAATGCAGTACAGTGCCTATTGTTGTATTGCATGCCTGTATTCTCTTTCCCTTCTACTGCCTTTGATGAGAGAGTCAATATTTACCTGCGAGCAATTTACCAATTCAGATCACATTTATAGACAAAAATCCAATGGAAATTATACAGTGCTTAACACATTATGTCATCTTGGTAAATCATTTTGCATGTCAAGACTTATACTATGACCTAGGGCCAAAATGTTTTGGGGGGTGAGATAGTTTTAGGTATTCAGTGACAAAGCTTTTTGAGTGATAAGACAAAAGCAATTGATAACGTGCGAAAAGACTGAGAATTTTACACACCCATGGCATGGTGGAGGAAAGCATTTGCTTTATTCCGAAAATAATGACAAACTGATTTAATCATGTGCACAGGCACCAGGAAGTGACAATTGAACAAAAACTTTTGTGAATTATTATTCTGTTGTGAGAAATGTACAAAACCAATTGAGAAAAACTGTAAGCAATTCTAAATCATTTCAAATACCTATTCAGAAATCCCACCGAATGTGCATGCATTAATCATGCTCATAACATACTGTATGTAAATTACATGTTGTCTTATGGGTGATAAACAAATCGAAATATAGCTGTAATCGTGTATGTGTCATTTTTAGAGTGACTTTGACAATGGGCGGCTCTTCAAGTAACACTGCGGAAGAAGACCGCCTCCGTGAGGAAGCACGCATAGCGAACCAACAGAAATGGGAGGCTGAGCAGGCAAGATGTAGAATGGAGCAACAGCAACAGCAGATTCAAGCACAAATGAACAGAATGGAACAAGAAAGTCTGCGATTTGAACAAGAACGGTACAGAATGGAACAAGAGAAATATCAATTATACCAAGAGAAAACGAGGATACAAATGGAAAACCAAAAGAGAGAGGAACTAGAGAGAGAGAGGAGGTTACAACAGCAACAAGTTGAGGCGGCCCAAAGACAAAGGGAGATGGAGGAGAGAATCAGAATTCATAAGGAATACAAAGTGCAGGAAAACCTTGAAGAATTTGTCAGCATCACAGATTAAGATTTAAGTGATGAATAAGAGCATTGAATGAAACCCCAATTCCAACCCTGTTTGAAGGGATACTTGCATCAGAATTCATTGCAAATGGGCACGTACACATGAAATGAATGATACAGTAAATGCTTCAAATGTTGGAATTTGTGAAAAATTGTGACCCCCAGTATGATGAAATCTCAGAACAAATAAAAAATCCTTAACAATACAACACATATGCATTGCTGTGAGGTTATTTGATTGAAAATGTCTCTTAAAATCTTGGGCATATTGGTGCCACTCCAAGTAGGTTGTTCAGCTTGAGTGCCATGAGACAATGTAAGAATTAAATTAAAGGTGCAAGCGACGTTTGCGGTTCCTCGCACAATGTTTTTGATCTTCATTTGCAATCCCTCGCTATAGCTTAAGGGCATGACATTCCACCACATCACAAGCCCATGAATGAAATCATTTGTAGCAGATAGACTGTGAGCGAGAAATCCTATCTTGCTAGTTCGTTAAGAGTAGCGAGTGGCTACTTCATTTATGTTGATATGTACGCATGACAAAAAATGTTAAGTGCTCGCACATCCCAAAGAAACACATTTCTGCGGGTGCAGAATATCATAGAAGGCATATGGAGAAAAGGAGAAGAAATATTCGCACACCGCAAAAGCACCCTTGTCGAAATTTAATGTGAAAAAATGGCACAACGTTTCGACCAGCAAGGTCTTCGTCAGGTGTCAGAGTGCACAGTAAGTGGGCAGGTCTACATATAGACAAAGAAAATGGAATCTTGTACAAGAAGCACAACTAGCTGGTGTGGCCAGGAGTGGCACTGCAGCTATGTTATCACAGCCAAGTAAATAATGAATGGGTGCCAATGGGGCTGTACCCTTCTCATAGAACTATCTGCCCGTGTGATTTTTCCCCTGGAAACAATGGAGTCGCGTTCGATAGATATAAGTAAGTGAAAGCATTTGCCGACACGTTTGCATCTTGTCAAGTGTTACATTCGTGAAAATTACCCTTATTTCAACTATAGCAATGACATAACACGTGACAATCGACTTTACGGCACTACGCCATTTGTTTTGTAGTTTTAAGTCTGACTTCAGATGTCGATGTGTTTAAAGTTATGTTAGGATTGTTGCGGACACCTGTTATTTATTGCATTTAAGGTGGTGGAAAAGCGGCATGTGTACATGGGGTAAAGGAAATGACTGCGCTCATCCTTAAGAATAACATGTTGGACGGCGGTGGGGGGTTTTGAGGTGTGTGACCGTAGATGTCTCTGCTAGGATCAGTCAGAGTACGTCTCTCGTCAGCTCTGGTCGTGAATAGTCGCAAAGATTCCTCAGCCAGCAGGTATTAGCCGAATGCTAGCGTGTTGCAGGACAAAACTAACACGTCTTTGGGAGAACAAAGCCATGTCAGGAACCTTTAACTTCACTTCTAATACAACGTTCATGATAAGGTACAGAATGTGCATACATCTTTACAAACCAGAGAACAGAACCGTCACAAATCCCTGCTGAGCCATTTAGCCCAATAGGCTCCCATTCATCTTTTACTTGGCTGCGTTCGCCAACGGGGCTATATGGGAGCCAATGAGAGACGGCTATCTCATAGCTTAGACAATTTCTGATATAGACAACGGGGGTTGGGCCCTCAGACATCAATCAAGGAAACAACATTCTCCATAGGTCACTTAAGGTATTCAGTTAGTTCATATGGTATTGTTCTATATTGACAGATAGTAGACAAATAAAAAAAACACTACTGAACTCATTGCCATCCCATCCCACATAAGAAAAGAAACCTATAAGAACCCTCACGTTGTCTATATGTAGACCTGTCCACTTACTGTGTACTCTGACACCTGACGAAGACCTTGCTGGGCGAAACGTTGTGCCATTTTTTCACATTAAATCACGACAAGGGAGCTTTTGCGGTATTATCACATGTGAAACAACAAATGTGCAAAACAATTCCACATGTTCACTTTCTTTTCTTTTAATATCACATTGTTCAACAACAAGATTATCAGCAGAAAAACAACAGCAACAATAGAGCTCCGAAGTCACCCGGAAACATGTAGCAGACTGTAGTATTTCTTGTTAGCATTTATGGATTTTCCGGTTCCCAGCGACGACCGTGGGGAATGGGGACCAGTCTCAAATAAGGTGTGTGTGGAAACGAAATTAACGAACCCCCGCAAACTGACGAGGGTATTACAAATAGGCTGTAGGGATGACATGATTGATCATTTTGTGTCAAACGCCGACATAAATACAATGTTGCTATCTCATGGTTAACCCAGAAAACTGGCAGACTTCAGGGGGGAGATTTCACAAGCCGTGACCATGGTAACCCACGGCAAACCGCCACAAACCTTCCTAGTACGAGACTTTGGAAATACTTCTAACTAAGCTCTGATACAGGTTGTTTTTCACTCCTGGTAACACTCTTTTGATAAAACGTAAATAGTGCCATAACTGCAATTACTCCAATCGCCTTGGTTTAGTAGTATACTTTCAAAACTTACCATAGAGGAGAAGTTTGCTCATGCGACTATAGCTCACGCAAGAATGTGAGATGTAGTTTCCAAAAATTCGTGAGTAGCCAAGGTATAGCAACATTACATTATTATCGTTATGTTTAGGTTGATAAATACACACGTGTTGTTGTGCTGTTCCATTTGTTTCCAAAGGAAGGATGCGGGGATGGACGAATGACGGCTGTTAACATTTGTCTTATATTTTGTCAGCCCAATGTTAAAAAAATATATTCCTGGAAACCGGATTTCCGTGAAAATGCTAATCCGCGCATACAACTCGTCGTCACCCACTTTGGAGCTCTATGACACTAAGCTGGACATGAAATCCACATGTGCCAGAGTAGCGACAAGTATATCGGTCAACGCTATGCTGTTTTTGTAGGATATTTTGTAGGACATAAATGACTGCATATGAACTAAATCAACACTATGGTGAACAACATGATACATAAACTACAAGAATATCCTCTAGGACACTGCACGTCACTTGACATAATTCTTAACACAAGTACTTAAATATATCCGTCTAATAAGGGGTTTGTGTCGTGACAGTAGAGGAAAATGTTGTGATGCTCTCTGTGTAATATATTTGGGTTCTTCTAATAATTAACTTACAGACAATCCATATCAGTAATTACGTCAGGAGACGGACTGCAAACACAACTGGTCTTTATTCCATTTGACAGACAGAAGATAGGCCTATTTACACATCCGGGGAATATGATCTGGAAATGTCCCACCAAATGTCGCTGCGACGTGATAACCTACAGAACATGCATACCAGAGTCAAGCTGCTTACTTGTCAAATGTCAATATATTACACTCTGCAACTTTTATTTATTTATTGTTTTCTGAAGCTGTCCATGTGAGTGATGTCGGTGTCTGATACCATTGAGTGTGCAGCGCTGGGGCGGCCATTCCAGCTGGGAATGCTGTATGACTGCAGGGCGGATGTTCTCATCCCAGGTAGGCCCTATACTTTTTAAAAAATATCACACTATATTTAGTTGCCTAATTATACTCATAAGAACGAAGCAAACTAAAAACAGTTTCAAAGTCTGGTGAGTTCTATTCAACATAATGTAGCATTATGTGGTGTCACTGACCTAATTTTATGTAAGGGTTAACGTTCGGCGAGAAGGTCGCTACCGTGGAATAGCAGCACGACAGAGAGAATCTTTAGACCCCGACGCGGAGCGGAGGGGTCTTGTTCTCTCTGAAGTGCTGCTATTCCACAAAGCGACCGACTCGCCGAAAGTTAACCCGCTTATTATATGGATATACTTAAATGATTCACACATGGCGGGGACATTTCTTTAGGCCTATTTAATGTTAAGTCTAGTATAGTTTTTAATGTCAAACGATTGTTGCTGCGCAAAAACAAAACAGTGCCGTTGTGGAACACCGCTAGGCAACAGCTAGGTAGCCAAGACAACAGGTGTTGTCTATCACAGCAGCTGATTAGAGTCTTGTTGAAAAGTCGCTTTAGCAGTGAAATGTCTTGTTGCCATTGACAGCGGTCTGTTATAGACCAACCCGTCCGTTATCGAAAAATAACAGACGTCCGAACGTTGGGGAGCCCCGTTGAAATGAATGGAGCATTCGACTGATGACGTCACAACCATATAATAAATTCATTTATTATATGTATACTATGCAATCACTTGAAATTAGGTATATCATTTATTTATTAGAATTTATTGAAGGATAACTTCTGCCAATTTCGACATGCAGTTGTAATGCTCACAGGACTTGTCAGTACCTGAGATTCTTTTTTTTTCCTTCAGCCTTTTCCGAGATCCTGATCATTGTAATGGGGGTAGGCCTTTGTTTACATTTCAAAAAAACATCTTGATTGATTCCCAATAACATCCAAAAGGTTATGCAACATCAACTGAGAACTAGCAAACAATTATACCTTTTGGGATAATATTTGGAGTAGGCCTATGGTACGAAAGTTCTTTTTGATGTAAACAAAGTCTGCCTCTGCCCCCATTAGGGGCAAAACATACCAAGGCGGATGGGAACGGTCGGCTCCTGCGCCGCTGACTCCCGACTATAGTATAGCATAGTATACCGCCGGTTGGTGTGTAAGGACAGATATGTTTCAATGTATTTTCACCGACGTCGCCGGTAAAAAACTGGGCCGTTCCGCGACGCTTTACCGCCCTGGTGTGTAAGACCCCTTAGAATATGCCAGATCTCGGAAAGGGCTGAGTCGAAAAATGGAGCATCACTGGGTACTGACAACTGGTGAGCAATAGTACAACCGCATATTGAAATTGGCAGAAGTTATCCTTTACGTTTAGATACCCTGGTATGTTTAGTGTCATAGGAAGAGAATATGGATGATACTACAAAAGCTTTTTTATCAGTCATGAGTATTGTTTGGATGAATCCATTAATTGTCTAACAACTGTGTTTAATCTTTTGTATTATTGTATTGAATATTAATAACAGTAGAAACTAAGCAAATGGGCTTGGTCAAAAGTTTACATACATACACCATTGATTGGGCAGATAGCATAGATAACAGCCATCGTGAGAACCAGGTTATAGATAGCATTGCATGCATACAAACTGACACAAATGGGTCTGAATAGCCATCCTAGATGACCATCTTCACAGGCGATCTGTTTTCGTGTGAGCTGTTTGTGTAAAATGTTAACAAGTTGCTGGATTCCCACTCAGTACCTCACTGACCATTTTCATATTTTAATTCATGAGGAACTCATGTTAATCATTGTGAAATTGCTTTAATGTTGTCCTATGAAAAGATATACTCACAAATCTGCAAAAATATGAGGGATGTACTCACTTAAGTGACAATGTACCATGGGAGTCAATGCGTTAAAATTGAGACCTAAATGTAAGAATCTTACTCACCAACCATTTTCCAAAGCATTGAGCAGCTTCTTCTTAACCTCAATTTGCACATTCTGCAAAAAGAATGTAATTTTACCTGCCATGGGATTCAATGTGTTAAAAGCGGGACCTACATAGGCCTATATGATTTTTCACCAACCAATACAATTTTCTGAAGCACTGAACCTAGCTTGCCTACGCATACTACATTCTGTCAGGGTACAGTTGAGGACGATATTATTAGCCCCCCTCCTGAAATTAGACATTTCTCTTGATTTCTCAGTAAGAATTACCATTATTCACCGTTTCTGTTATTCTGGAAACAAATACACTGATGGAGATAATGTTCAATGAGTTGAATTTGGATTTTTCTATTGTTACGATGAGTTTAAACAAAAAAGGGCAAAAATGACAAGGACAAAATTATTAGCCCCCTGATCATTAATAGTCAATATGGCGCCATTTATGAACCAAAACTGACAACAGGCTCTGATAAGTTGCTACCTAGGTTGGCTCGTGCCCCACTAGGGATTTTGGCCCTTTTCTTCACTGCAAAGTGTTCTAGCTGGTCCAAATCGCATGGATGCTGAGTATAGACATTAACCACAGACTCTCAGTGGGATTGAGGACTGGACTATGAGCGGGTGATTCCAATAGCATGGTTTTAGTGTCCTTGAAGAACCTCTGAACTAATCTAAATGTATGCTTTGGGTTACAATGTTGTTGGAAGACCCAGCAATCCAGATCCAGACCCAGACTCCCTGTGTCTGAGGCTGAATAACAGACTAAACTTGATGCCCTTCCACTATGTGTAACTGTGGAAACTGCTTAGTCTCATTAGACCAAAGAAGCATTGAACACCTGCCTAGATTATTGTTATTGACCTGGCCTCACCTGAAGGTTTTTTCACCCCCAAGAAAGACAGTTGTTAGGGCTTGTCATCATATTGGGCTTTGGGGCCATCATCACAGAAGAACCCCTTTACTAAAGGCAGTGCATATCAGAGTGTTATTGAGCTTTTCCTGTGAACATTTGAAAGTCAAAAATGAGTTTTGAATGTCTCTGCTTTCATCTGATGATATTCAATTGCACCTGCTTTGATGCATGAATTCTGCTTCTGTCAGGTGAAGAAAGGGATAGGCTTTGAATCGTTATAAGATGGTTTCCACAATTAAACATGGTGGTGGATGCATCATTCTGTGGCAGCCTCAGCCACAGGAAACCTTGTTTGGGTGTACGGCACCATAAAAACTGAAAATTATGATAGAATGTGGAAAGTGACCTTGCAAAAATATGCTCATAGAGGGAGTTAAGATCTTCCCTGGATCTTTCAATAAGATAATAAACCAAAACTTGCATCCAAAATAGTTCAAATGTTCTTCAAGGATACTAAAACCATGGTCATGGAGTGGTTCAGACCTCAATCCTTTAGATAGTATTTGAAGAGTGCTGAAAATGAATGTCCATCTTCAACATCCATGCAATTTGGACCAGCTTAACTATTTGCAATGACAAAAATGGGCCAAAATCCCTGGTAGGACATGTGCCAACATAGTTAACACCTAATCAAAGTGCCTGGTGTCAATTTTTGTTCATAAATGGCACTCTATTGACTATTAATGATAAGGGGGCTAATAATTTTGTCCTTGCCATTTTTACACTTTTTTGTTTCAACTCATTGTGAAAATGGAAAGGTCCAAATTTAACTTATTGGATACTATCTCCATGGTGTATTTGTTTCCAGAATAACATACATTTATTAATAATGATCATTCTCAATGATCAATGAAGAGATATGTCTAATTTCAGGAGGGGGGCTAATAATATTGTCCTCAACTGTATGTAAAACTTGTGAGCAGCACAGCGTATTAAAATATCTTGTTCTAACTTTCATTGTACACAGGTATTACACTCTGGGATGCTGAGATGTTACAGAAGAACATCAATGTCAAACCACAAGCAAACACTGATTTCAAGATCATTGCCTCAGATTCCACAGAAGATAAGGCAGATGCTCTAGAAGTGAGTGCATCACTTGAGGCCAGCTTTCTTGGAGGATTAGTAAGTGTAAAAGGATCTGCAGAGTTTCTAAATGACAAGAAAAAATCGAAGCATCAGTCCAGAGTCACTCTACAATATCGCTGTACCACACGATTTGAGCAGCTTACCATGGACCACCTGGGACAGGGAAACTTCCAACACTGCAATGTCTTCCAGCAAGGATCTGCCACACATGTGGTGACAGCTATATTGTATGGTGCTCAAGCCTTCTTTGTGTTTGATCGTGAAGTGTCTGCCAGTGAAAATCATCAATCAATACAAGGAAGTCTTCAAGCTACAATTAAAGCGATCCCACTTGTATCCATTGAAGGTAAGGCAGAATTACAGATGACAGAGTCAGAACGTCAGCAAGCAGACACATTTAACTGCACATTTCATGGAGATTTTGCTTTGGAGAGCAATCCTGTCAATTTTCAAGATGCCATGAAGGTGTACTCACAGCTTCCACAATTGCTTGGAGCAAACGGGCAAAATGCTGTGCCAAGGACAGTGTGGCTGTACCCCTTGAAAAAACTGGACTCAGCTGCAGCCCAGCTTGTCAGGGAGATAAGTGTAGGTCTGGTTCGTCAAGCTCAACGTATCCTTGGTGAGATGGATGAAACGGAAATTCACTGTGAAGATCTAATGAAGGATGAAATTGCCATCAACTTCTCAGAGATTACAAGCAAGCTTCGAAAATTCAAGAGCCTGATTTCTGAATACAGGCAGGTTTTCCAAAAGAAACTTTGTGAACTTCTCCCAGTCATTCGAGGAGGAGGAACAACGGAGCAAGACCTGATCACAGCCCTAACTAGCAAAGAGAGATCGCCATTCCAGAATGTGCAAATGACAGGATATCTGAGAGATAGGGAACGTGAAATGAATGTCGTCAGATCCTACCTTGAGATTATGAAAGAAGTCAAAGTGGTTACATGTAGTTCCGGATTGGATAAAGTTGTGCTCAACTCAAAAAATGACTACGTGGTGGCTTTTGTGTTCTCTTCCCTTAGTGGGGGTGAATATCTACAGGATTTGGAAGATTACCTGAAGGGCGAGTTCACAGGCTCTGACACAACTTATGAAGGCAAAAGTACTTCCAGAGAAGAACAATGGTTTCACTCTGGCCAGGTAACTTCTTTCACCAGAAAAATAATTCGCCTGCTACTGGATTTTATGCAGTCCAACAAAGAAAGAGAAAATATCGAGTTCTGCATTGCATCAGTTCCAAACAAATCCATCACAGCTGCATCCATCCATGTCTATGAGAAAGGAACACTTCTTGATTCCCAGTTTCTGCTGCCCTCCAGTCCTCCCTCTCCAAAGTATGTGAGATTGGAACATGATTGTGTGCATTTACAAATCGACCCTCCAGCTACAGAAGATTTTGTGCTCTCCTATCGTATTCTGTACCAGACATCAAAGGAGTCTGAGTGGAAAGAAATAGGCACAGATGGAAAAGTAACCAGTTTTACTGTCAGTCGCCTACAGCCTCACACAGAATACAGATTCATCTGCAAGGCAGTATGTCGGCCTGGAGTAAGCCTGCCCAGTGATCCCACAGAATTCTTGACAACACGGCCATGCAGCCCTCCAGGCATACCGAATGAGAAGATTTCAGAGTCTGACAGCATTACTGTAACTTGGGATATTCCCACCGTGGTTGGCGATGATGTAACTGTCATCAGCTATGATGTTGAGTACCGACAATTTGAGGAAGATGACAGTAAGAGTAGACCATGGGAGTGTGCTAAATCCACTGGTAGGGAATGTATTTTGTATGAACTGAAGAGTAATACCACCTACAGCATCCGGGTTTTAGCCAATACAGGAACATCAGGAAAGAGCCTGCCAAGCCCTGAAGCACGCATCAGTACACTGGAATCTGGCAAGTCCCAAAAAATGGCAACAACCCAAAGCAAGAGTGATTGCTTTTTACAACAATCAATTCGACTGGAGAAGGGCAATCCCTCTGTGCACTTGCTGTCATTGGATCAAAAATACAGAGAAGATGTCGATTTCTTTCAATATATGTTTGGAAGGAAGGTGGAAGATCAGAAAAATAAGGTTATACTAATGTTGGGATCCACCGGTGCAGGAAAAACAACGCTTGTCAATGTGATGATGAATTACATACTGGGAGTGAAATGGGAGGACAGGTATCGTTTCAAACTGATCCATGAAGACACAAACCGAACACAAGCAGAGAGCCAGACATCTGTGGTCACATCCTATGAGCTCTACAACCAACCAGGTTTCCAAATCCCGTACTCACTTACCATCATTGACACGCCTGGCTTTGGAGACACCAGAGGAATGGCACAAGACAAACTGATTACTGAGCAAGTGAAGAGATTCCTGTGCAGTCCCTTAGGGGTGGATCACATAGACGCTGTGTGCTTTGTTGTACAAGCATCTCTAGCCCGCCTCAGCGCCAGCCAGAGGTACATCTTTGACGCCATCTTGTCAATTTTCGGAAAGGACATTGAGGAAAACATCATGATTCTTGTAACATTTGCTGACAGTCCCAAAATCCCAGCATTGGAAGCAATTAAGGCAGCAGAGTTGCCTTGTAAGAAGAACAAAAAGGGTCAACCTACCCACTTCAAGTTTAATAACTCTACCCTGTATGTGCAGAAGAAAGAAGCTGATACAGGTTCTGATGAAGACAGTTCAGATGAAGATGAAGATGATGATGAGGAGGAGAAAATGAAGAACATTGTCTGGTCAACAACATTCAAACAGATGAAGTTGTTCTTCAAGTGTCTTGGAGAGACAGAAAGTAAAGACCTCGCTTTAACAAAGAAGGTTCTTGAGGAACGTGAACGCCTTGAGAATGCTACTAAAAGGCTGACTCCTCAGATCCAGAGACGTGCGCTCAGGGTAGGCAGGGTAGGCACTACCTACCCTAGGATAAATTTCTTAAAAATAAAAAACTAACACATGTTTTAAAAACTATTCTTGAGAGTTTACATGCATAACAAAAACAGTAATTTACAAATTAGCTGTTAAAAGCAGGCTACAGTAACCGGAGACCGATCAAAACCCCAAGTTATCGCACGAAGCAAAGCGCTCAGGCTTGGACAGGTTGCCATGGGAACGCGTCGCGCAGCCTTGGCTGGTAGGTGAAGGCTCAGCTTTCGAATGCCAGGCAGAGCCAGGGTAGGCACGCTTTGACTCTGCCTATCTTGCCCTCAACGCTGTCAATGTAGAAGTTGGCGCATGCGTATTATCTATCACAGAGACTGTCAATGGAGAGCAAAAGCAGAGCTTTTCGCGATGGCGGGAATACTTAAGCCAATCACAGCTGCCAACATGAAAAATTGTTACAATTCAGGAAGCCTTCGTGCTTAAAGTATGATAGCAACAACAGCTAGCAAGCTACGGCTTGTTCAAACTCTAGCCGTACAGAAAACATGGCAGTCTTTGGCGTTTTGCCTTTCAGAAGTAGCAAGAAAGATGGTTCAGATGACAGGCAATAGCTGAGCCGTTTGCAATCGCTGCATTGTGGAAATATTCAACATCAGATGGGTAGCAGCTTCAAGTAGTTTGAACACACTGGGACAAAATATCTTCATCATGTCAACCACCCCGGGCTTTTAATGGAACTAAACTTGCATGGAAAACATACTCGTGATTCTGCTTTAAGGTAAGATTCATCTAATTATTAAGCTGTGGGTAGCCGAATTTTAATATGAACATGCTCAAGTTTGTCGTGGTGCCTTTTGTTGATGGGTCAGGGAGGTGTTGACATTGAAGATTGGTTGTGCTGTGGACACGAATAGACTATGTGTGTGTTATTATGGACGCGAGATTGTTTTTTGAGCGTACGACATGACTTCATTTTCCTAATGTATTATGATGATGACTTAATACACGATGCGTGAGGTGTGTGGAGCCTGTTAGCAAGTTGACGTGCAGCTGTGTTCTTTTGAAGTGCGCTGTGTACGAGATCAACGTTGGGCTCGAGTGACTGGCATGGGTGCTCACGCACTCAGAAATTGACTTGATTTGAAACACCTTGCACAACCGTTGCTGAAGTGTTTGAGAATACAATCACGCACAAGAATGAGTCTCAGAAGTGTTTTCGTTGGTTTACTCGATGTAGGCCTACCAGTATTTACTGTCTGAATGCACCGCCGCTCATGTTTGTTGAGTTCGCAAGCAACCCGCCCCCTTGCCAACTTTCCTTCTTGTCTGCGAGTGTTTGATTAGCAGCACAAAATGCGTCAACGAAGCAGGAGCTGTTACCTAGGTTGGTTTATTGCTAAATGTTCGTTTCCCCTCACATGCTATGGTGTGATTCACAGTTGGTGAACTAGACATTTTATCTTCTAAACAAAGTAGGCTACACTGCCACCCTGCATCCTCCATGTGAAACACCATGGGATTTGCAACAGAATAAACAGAAGAGGAGCAAAGTCAACTGCTAAAGCCAAAAGTTAAAGCTTTCCCCCCAAAATGCTGTGATGTTGTAGCTTTCTAAATTATTGTAAAATGTAGGCCTACAGGTCCTTAAATGTGTACAGAGTAGGCTATGGGTCCTTGAGCTACCAATTTGGCAATTTGACAAAAAAAAAAAAAAAAAGTCTAGCTGGCCTTTTCAACAAATTGAAATTATGCATTTTCACTTATTGTTTCAGATGTAAGGTCTACAGACAATGTCCAAATGTCTAATAGTTTAGCCTATTTACTTATTTAGTTATTAGAGCTGTGGTGGCTAAGCACTGATGGCATTTTATCTTATAGCCTACTTTATATTTACAGTATTTAGAGAAACATAGGCCTACTAATTTGTTGCACATTAAAGACCTTATCAGCATACTAGGTGAATAGGCCTAGTTGCCGATCCAAGCCATACTATTTGTTCAAAGTTTTTAGTCTTTTATAAAGGTTTTTAGCTGATAGTGACTCTCCAGATTTGGTTAAAATGCAGGAAATTGCATCTAAGAAATACATTTTTTTCTGGGGGAGGACCGCCAGACCCCGCGCTAAAAAATACACAAAAAATATTTATTTTCTATATTTACTGCCTACCCTACCATACCCCTCACTGCACGTCACTGCTCAGATCACAGCTGGCCTTGCCAAACTCAGTGAGATCAACAGCATCAAACATTGCTTGGAGAATGAAGATGACATCATGTCACAAAATAAGAACTTTGAGAAAGAGGTAGAAGTCCTAACAGCCAAACTGAGCAATGTCAATTTCTTTGCAACAAACTGTAACCGTTGTCTGTTCACTTGTCATTCTGGTTGTTTCCTCCCTGAAAGTGATTATGTGAGCACATGCGCTGTAATGGATGAAGATGGAAACTGCCTGGTCTGCCCAAAAAACTGCTCTTACTCTGAGCATCTGAGGGAGAAGGCCTTGTGGACATATGAGACAACAATAGAGAAAAAGACCATACAAGAGCTGAAAGACAACTTCATGAAAGCCCAAGGGCAATTTATGGACAAGAAACAGATGCTGCAGAGCTTGGAGGATGAGTTTCATGTGATTGAGGACAAACTAATGTACTTGATCAAGCTATCCTCAAACTGCATCAAGAGACTTAATGAGATTGCATTGAAAGCAAGTTCTATGTCAACCTTGGAGTACATTGAAATACTTCGAACAGAGGAGGATGAGAAAAAGCCTGGTTTTGAAGATCGAATCATTGGATTGAGGAAAATGAAACAGGATGCGGAAATCCTTGACAAAATTGCAAGAGGAGAAAATCTGCTTCCACAGGAACGCCAGAGAATCAAACAAAAACTGGACAGAATGAAGAAGACTTCAGCAAAGATCAAACAAATCAGTGCCATTCTTAAAGCTTGGCCACTTGGTTACAACTAGGGCTGGGGCTCGATTACAATTTTTAATCGAATTAATCTATAGGGTTTGAAATTAATGAATCTAATTAATCGCACTTTAATCACATTTAAATATCTGACTTCAGAACAGTGAAAAGTATTTTTTTTCACATGGATTTTCAATAATTACAATAAATAAGCATCATCTAAAAATATTGTTCATTTTTGAAAGAAGATAGAGCTCTTTTCAATTTCAGCAGGCTGTTCACCATCTGGCGTAATACTGCCCTCCACTGGTCTAATCCAGAACTATGTAGCTATATTACAGTGCGATTAAAATTAGTTATTTTTTTGTAATTAATTAACCGAAATTAACATGTTAATGTCCCAGCACTAGTTACAACACATCATGCAAAGACACACACACCTATGTTAAGCAACATTGATTATTTTCTACCAAAGTTATGCCAAATAGAGGAAGGATTTCACCATTAAGCTAAGCAAAAGAAGAGGTGATGACACAGAGCCTCAACAACCCAATGTGGCCAAGAAGACCATTCACTGGGGCAGGGGTTCCCAACCTTTTCCAACTTGGGGCCCACTCGAAATTGTCACAAATGTTCGGGGCCCACCTCTGACCCAATTACAAATAAAACTCAAATAAATCAACAGCAACACACACCAAAATGTGATTATATTTTTTAGAAAATTATTTCAAGGCCCTTGGAATACCTTTAGGGCCCACCACCCCGGCCCATAGGTTAAAAATCACTGCACTAGGGTATCTACAGAATTGGACAGACTTGGAGAGAGCACACAACAGGATGAACCACTGGTTGGTCGAACAAGTGAAATACAAAGACTGTTCACAAACTACTGTAGATTTTCTTTCCCACTTGCAACCGTGAATGGCCAACTCCATCCTCTCTTGCACTCTCACACCCCAAAATGGACTTACTGAAATATGGAAAAGCATGGAACAGCTTCAAAGAACATTGGTCCACTGCACAGGGCAAGTTTATAATACAAGATGTATTAAATGAAGAGTGATATTATCTGTGCGCAATTGCAAGAAGAAAAAGTACTCGCAGGAACTGCATTGTAGAATTGATGCAGAAGATCCTTTAATGAAAGTCAAATCTTTGATTAATGAAATGTATATTAAATGGAACATAAACACAGGAACATATTTTACTTTCCATTTTGAGTATGTCACATGAATCTAGTCGAATTTAAGAATTTATTTCAAATGAGTATGACTGGCAAATGGTCATGAGATGCATTAGATGATTAGAAAAAAATAGCATATCCTAGAAACTGCTTTTAGAACAAAGACAAGAGATGGAAATTATATAAAAATAGGAGATAAGATATCCTATTGTGGTAATCCATGTCCATGAAAAGTGTCATGATATTAAAATCTTGGATTGTATTAGTATTAACATGTTACTTTCTAATTGACTGATTTCAATCATTTACAGTGGAGAAAATCACGAAACCTCTGTATTTTAAGAAAAATGTCAATAAATATTTTGAATGATTCAACATGCTGTACTTTTTCTTTTCTTTTTTTTTTTAAAGAAAATGTTCAAAGTTCTACGTAATAAAGTGAAATGCATTTTATTATTGTATGCCTTGTGATATAGGTATAGCCCACATAATTGGTAGGCCGTTTTCCAAATGCCACTGTAGTCTTCTAAACTTAAGTTATAGACCCATATGCAATTAATATATCTGCATTATCAATATATTTTATTTAATGAAAAGCTCTACATAATGACCCCAAATTCTGTAAAATGTCTCACATTATCCTGCATGATCTCACACACAATCACATCGAGGTCGGAAGATGTTTTATTATCATTTTTTAAAAGTACATAAAAATATTATACGGTGGACAGAAAGGCACAGAAAGTGTCTCCTGCCAGTTGAAACAGAAAACAAAACTGCAAAATTCTATGAAGACTTCTTTTCAAAGGTATGTCATTTGTTACCAGGATTTCCTTATCATGTAAAAATCTGGTTGATATTTACATAATTTACATCGTTCAAATCACAGTATTCTCTTTCAGTATATTCACAGCATGTTCTGACATTGAAACATTAATAAACAATTTAAATGAAACACAACAGGAAACAACTGAAAATAAGATGACAAGCTGTGCACACTTAATATGTGTCTGTTGAGGTTTTTAACTGGTAGATTAGATTGAAGAAGCTAGTAACGGCATGAAACCATTTTGATTTGTAGTATGTGCATGCAAAATGAGCGTTTGTGCACAAACTTTGTGACCTTAATTGACCTTAGTTTACTCAGCACCCCATTAACATCCAAATGACTCGAGAATGGTTGGAAACGTTTGTGCAGGCAATATGAATGGTTTTGCACAAACCGTTTTTATATAATTTAACTTCTAATTTTTTGAAAGAAGGTGACGCGGCAGCAGGGTGCGATTTGTCAAAAAAACAGAGGGGGGGATGGTTTTTTTTTCATGAAACGTGACGTCACAAAATGAAGTTAATACGACTAACAGCTCAATATTGGATGATATCAAATGAATAACACAGTCAAAAACAAGGGGGCAAGGAGTTTTTTTTCCAACACAGACACGGACACTAAGACAATACGTCTTCATTGAGAATTTTTTTATAACGCAGGTGGACATCTCTTGCGCAAACATGTTAGAACTACACTGAAATCGCCAAGGGGGAATATCTGTAGCCTATTTCGTGGGAAAAAACACTTCAGTCACTCACAATCCCAAGCGCACTAACCCTAGACATACCCAGACATACCGAGTGTAGGCAGAGGGGGCTACTTCAACGTGTCGTCCTCATGCGTTGCAACTTTCTACAAACTTTTAGTCGGGTCATACAAATTCATTGCATGTTCAGGCGCTACTCCACCCATTCCGTCTGCCTTGACAGTAGCTTAGATTTACCATCAAGGCACAACGGTTTCATAGCCTAACATGCAGACAGAATTTCTTGAACAATTTCAGTTTTCCTGATGGCAAGGACGCACGTTTGCACACAGGTGACGGTTTCATACCGCAGTCTTAATTCAAGTAGCTTAGTTCATGACCTGTTGGGGTCTTTCATTTGTTTGTGCCTTTACAATCTCCTTATGCTCCGTTTGCAAGCATGTCCTTCTAAGCAGCGTATAGCCTACAACAGAACAGAAGAGCCGCGTTTAGCCTATAGGTTTGGTTCACCCTGATTGCCAGGACGCACTTTTGCACACAGATGACTGGTTTCATAGGCCTATAGTTCCTTATGCGGTCTTTTATTTGATTGTGGTGCATTAATTCAACTTTTCTGCTCCATTTTAAAGCTCCTCCCTTCCTAGAGCACCTGCTTTTTTGCCATTTGCATTCCGCATCCAATACGGCACCTCATCAATTAGCGAGAGGGCGCAACGCGCTCCTCTTTCGTCTACAAACCCAGAGGAAAGTGATCAGGACAGGGCGCCTTTCGCAACATCTGCCTACTGTCGGTGCGTCTCTTGCATAGCCACTCAAGAACAGTAGCCTAGGGAGTTGGAAAGCAAAGTGTTTCAAACCAAATGTCTTTAACGTTCCCTTCGTTTGCTCGCCCACTGACGCTGCGCTTATGCAATGCAATGCACCCTTTTTGCGCGCCTGTTTGTAGGCACTAGCCAAGTAGTTGGGTAGGTTGTTTTTTTATTTGATGGTCCATCAAAAAAAGGACGCTTTGGCGTTTCATTTTCGCAGGTCGTTTGCATTAGGATAGGTTCATTCCCGTAGGCCGACTAAACGCAACTTTGTTGCATATTTGGGTAGATGACGGATAGGCAGCAAAAAAACATTTTTTTCACAAAACATTGTTTATGAGGGAAAAAAGTACGTGTCTACGTAGTGCAGCAATTAATCTTTCAAAAAATCCAAGTGGTCACAATGTTGGTCTATTCATTGATTATTTATTTACGTTGATAAAGCAATTTGCTGAAAATATGTCCTTTGGTGTGACGTTAAGAAATAAATATATTAAGTAATGTAGAAATGGCTTGATGGAGTTTTATGAACATTGTTACACTTCATATTTATTGCAATTTTTTAAAGTCTTAATTTAATGAGAAATTACCATTTAAGTATTTTTTTTCCCATTAGATGTGAGATTATTAGAAACTTTTGAGGAAAAACAGGGATATCTTTCTTTTAAATGTTCAAAATTGTCCGAATTTATACTAACTTTTCATGGACGATAATTTGTTCTTCCCTAATGCAATATTCAGTGTTTATCAAACATATTGTTTAGCTCAAACAAATATTTGAGCGTTTAAAACATGTCACACCGTAGGACATTCATGTCACGCTAAAGGACAGAAATGCAAAACTGAGCCAGAAACAAATATATCAACATGATTATTTTGTCTTTTGATCATAATATAATGTTGTAGTCAATATGGACCTACACTTTACACTTATAAGTCTTTGAATCGTCGATTATCAGCCTATCGTAACTCTTAATGACAGTCATTAAATGTAACCTGCAGAGCTCATTAGACTCATACTGAAGTGTGACCTTGGCATGACCATCACACTTTTGTAGGTATGCTATGACTGTCACACCATTGAACCTGTAGTGTGTAGTGGCCAGTGCCTGTTTGGTATCTCAAGCTGGACAGCACATTTATGCTGTATATTGATCTCTCCACAGCATACTTAATTCATCTATACTCCTCTATATACTCTCTCACTGATCTTTCCTTCACTGTTACCGTTATATTTTATGGTTTCAAAGCACCATTAATGACATTTTATATCATTTGACAGTATCTAAAATCAACAGCAAATATTCATCAACAATGCATCAAAGTATAAATTCCAAAGGCCAATAAAGGAATAAGTAATTTGAATACACAATATTTATCTAGTCAAACAACAAAACAAAACAAATATGTACTACCAGTTGTTTTAAAAGCTATTTCTCAAATATCTAGTCCATTGGTGTGACCTGTTTGTCCTTTGGTGTGATACTCCAAAGTGTCACACCATAGGACTTTTACCATCACACCATAGGACTTTTACCATCACACCATAGGACTTTTGAGCTTTTGAGTTAATTTAAAGCCATGTCGTTGCCAACTGAAATACAATTTCACCTTTAGTAAGATGCATTTTCATACATCTACATAAGAAAAAAATATGAAAAACATACACTATTGTCAAAATGTATTTTATGCCTGTCACACCAAAGGACTACAAAACTAATACATCTTGTGGTAGCAAAACATAATTGATTGACTGAAGAACTCTGAGAGAAAAATCTAAAATCCACCCTTGCCATTGGCTTCTTAAGGGTCTAAAGTCACAATTTATGTACCGCTGGAGCTTCAACAATAGATAATTATCCACAGAATTAACCAAAATATGATGTCACACCACAGGACATTGTTTTCTGCGACAAAGTTTCATAAGTCCATATGGTCTCAGAAAAACAGGGAAAAAATTAAGCATTGCCACTTGCTAAAATAGACACCTTGAAAAACATGCCAGGGTTGTTTAGACAAATGACTGAGCTTTGATTATTTATTTAAAAATGTTTTAATATGGAGAACCAGGCTTGCCTCAGTCACACCATAGGACAAATGTGACATTTGACTCAAAATTAAGTATACTTATTTAAGCTCTGTATTTATTACACATTACTTTTTCACAACAACGACATTAGTTTAATCATTTAAAGCATTGACAATTTTGAAAGCATGAATTTACTTCATTTTAAGAGCCTGCGACAGCAAAATTTACACGTCACGTCATCTACCCATTTGCTGGCAGTCGGGGACCTCGTGAGCATTAAAGCTTCCACCACGTCGGGCAATTTTGAAAGTGAGTGCAATGTACACTGCAGAAAACGGTCACAACTTGCTTTACATGTCAACATTTTTGTTAGTTTATTTTGATAGGCCTATTCGCGAGCATATTTTCCAGCAGAGATAAAAACCAGAAGGGGAGCCAATCCCCCCCATCCCCCCCGGCAAATCGCACCCTGCGCGGCAGCACCCCATCAACATCAAATGACTCAAAAATGCTTGTAATTGTTTGTGCTTTGTATGTGCATGCGTGTGTGGGTAAAGTTAATGTTTGAGCACAAACCATTTGCATGCTATTTTTTAATGCTATTTAAGATTTAAAAGTAAAATATCTTGTAGACGGTTTGTGCACAAACGCTAATTTTGCTTGCACAATCGTGCACAAACGATGCACAAACAAATCAAAATACTATTCATATTTGTAACATGAGATGGGGTGCCAACTTCACACAAATACAGCAGACAGGGTTTGTCCCTCACCACGTACATGTACAGGTGCGATTTGTCAAAGAACCAGAAGGGGGGATATGTTTCAGATTTCAAGCAATATCAATGGAATTACATTAAAACATGGTTAAGATCACATACAAAAAGTGGTATAGTAAAACCAGAAGTGGGGACAATCCCCCTCATGCCCCACTACAAATTGCACCCAGTGAGTATTTCTATAGTAGACGTCTGTTGACTGCACTGCCTACTTTGAACACCTCTGAGGACAAACCAAGCTGAGATGATCAGTAGAGGTCACTGATGTGGCCAAGAGCTGCATTCTCTGTGGCACCCACCAGATGGCAGCACAGCACCAGAATTTATGCTATCTGCAGTGAAGAAGAATCGATGCCAGCCACTCTTCAAGGTACACTGTGCAATATTTTTAGCAGTTTATTTCTAGAATTCATGCTGCCCATTCACAAACGTTAACTTTTTCATGAGTACTTACCACCACCATCAATTTCTATGTATTCATTATGACTGGAAAAATAGCATTTTTCAGACATACAAAGGGGAATCTTCTCCATGCTTTCCAGAAATAGGCATGTTTAGCTGCAAAACGTACTGTACTTTGATCATACTAGTAAATATTAGTTCATTATTTAGTAAATATTCATGAAAAGATCCAATTTGGCAGTAGGCAGCACAGTTTTAATGAGCAGCATAGCTGCAGTACCTACTCTGGCCACCGTGTTACACACTGCACCTTTAAAGGGACACTGTGAGATTTTTAGTTGTTCATTTCCAGAATTCATGTTGCCCACTCACTAATGTTACCTTTTCCATGAATGCTTACCACCACCATCAAATCCTAAGTATTCATTATGACTGGAAAAATTTCACTTTTCATACATGAAAAGGGGGATCTTCTCCATGGGCCGCCACTTTGAATTTCCTAATACTGTATAGCCATTTTTAAGCTGCAAAAATGACTGTAATTTGATAATACTAGTTAATATTTGTTTATTAGTTAGTAAACTTTCATGTAAAGATCAAATTTGGCAATAGGGAGCCTAGTTTCAACGAGCAGCATAGTTGCAGTACCTTTTTTGACCATTTCCTGCACAGTGTCCCTTTAAAGCCAGAGAATATTTTTACCAAGTGAAATCTCCTGATATGTACAATTGTTGCAGTCACACACGTTAACTTCACTATGCGACAACAGCTAGCCATCCTCACAGCTGACCACCATTGAGAATGGGAAAGACACATTCCCCTTGTTTTAATAGCCTACCGCTCAGCTGTTCAAAGCTCCACTTGTTTCACCCCTGCTCTGCTTATGTTGGGCAGAGAGATCATGATGGCCGCAGACCTAGCGTTTGGTAGGCCACCAGGCACTGAATCCCCTACCAGGTCCAGCAGAGGCACATCTTGTCACCACACCAGACAAGGCAGGCAGCCGCTTGGGGCCCCCAAGCCAATAGGTAGTGAATAACAGCTTCAGGCTAACAGACTTTAAACTATAGAGGTGGCTATTTGTTGTGAATGTTCATTCTTTTGAATTTTCGCTTGGGGCCTCAACTTACCCTAGAATCGCCTCTTCGGGTTAAGGGGTTAACTGGGGCGCTTGTCTGTGTGTTTTATGGAATGTGTAGGGGATGTCATCGAAGCGAATGATTTTACCGTTAGGTTGGGAGTTGTGACTTGAATGAAGGAGTTGTGGCAATAAAAGTATTTTGACAATAAAAGTCCTAAAGAGACTACCACTCTGGCTCACGGCGGCAGTCGTGGCTCAGTGGTTAGAGCACTGGGTTGGCAACCCAAGGGTTCCCGGTTCAATGCCCGACCGAACCACGGCTGAAGTGCCCTTGAGCAAGGCACCTAACCCCCACACTGCTCCCCGGGCGCCGCTCAGCAGGCAGCCCACTGCTACGGACTTGTGTGTGTACTTCAAGGTGATTCACTAGTCCAAATGGGATAAAGTGCAGAGAAAGAATTTCCCCTAGGGGACCAAAAATTGGGTCCAATCCAAATTGGCTCCAATTGGCTTCAATTATAATTATTATTATTACAGTATTATACATTCAGACATATATCAATTTTTGTGTGCTCTTACTCCATCTGGTGTTGACAAAGTAACATAGCACTTTTCAAATTCTCTGCTTGTTGCCAACTCCTGGCTGCTCGCTTCTTCGCAACCCCCCACCTTCCCAGCACCACCTTGCTGTGTATGACATGGCATAGATGGGCCAGTCCTTGTCATGTTGCCTGCTCTGTTCATGGGGAAATTGTTTGCTCTCCTAATCTTAAATTGGGTGAGCATTCCCTATGCTGCCGGCGTCCCCTGAATCTCTGCTTTCCGTGGTGCTCATGGAAACCAGGGGACTCCTCTGAACAGAGCCATACCACCAAATTCATTAGGCCTACTATTCAATAAAGAAATTGTATTGAGAATGTCTTGTCTTGTGTTTCTTGACTGCAATGGTCCTGACAGATATATTTTTTTTATCAGTCACCAGTGTTAGGCAAGTTACTCAAAAACTGCAATGCATTACTGATTGTTACTGTATTTTCCAAATAATCCCTTACACTACAATGTTACTATATTTAAGGCATTACACTACTTTTGCATTACTTAAATTACTTTTTCCAAAAGAACTGTAGACTTTAATATGGATCGGGCAATTTATTAGTGTAAATCAAGCTCATGAGTTGTGACTTTTTCACCTCCCATCCAGGGGATGTTTTTGGCAGGATGCAGACTAAAAACTACCAGGTTCTGGTAGCTTCTTTCTTACCTACCATACTGAGTGTGTGCATGTTAGGCTATCCTGCCTCCCAGTGTATCCTGAGTTGGTGTATTTTGAGTTGTGTTTCTCTGTGTGTTTTCATTACAATATTATTAAAATTAAAGTAAAATTTAGACAAGATTGGCATGCATACCTGGAGCATGGTCCCAACAATATGGCAGTTGACAAGTGACAGTTGATCCTGAGAGGTTCTTGGTAAAGATGTAATGGGGTTGTTCGGCCCAGGTTACCCATCTTTCTTACAGTATTTCTCAATTGGTTTTGTACATTTCTCGAATCTCTCTCGCAATTTGCAAAACATAATATTCATTCTCAAAACAACTTTAACAAATGACAAAAGACAGTGGATGACCTGCAAAACCGAGTCTCTTGCTCAAAATCCCTAGTTTGTCTTTCAAAACCAAGTTTTTGTGTCAATGAACGTGTCAGTGCCAGCAGAATGGTTAGTCATTATGTCATAGTGTATGGACAAGCTAGTAGTCAAATCGACCTGTCATGTTGTCTCTTGAGGATCTTTTCTGAAGCGAAATGTTGTTTAGATCGAATGGGAAATGTTGTAAAATCGACTTTATGTAACATTGATCAGCTAAAACTGGACTAGATATACATTTAGAATATGACCTATTTATTGACAGACATCTCATTGCAAAATAGAAAAAAGCCAACTCTGGTTGAGGTGTCAAAATGCGCCCTCTACCACCCCTTTTTACTTGTTTTGCAGGCCCATGTAAATACAAATATAGAACTGTAAAGTTGTCTGGCGGCAAACGCCAAACTAAATCACAAGTGTCCAGCAATTCGAAAAGAATGCGCAAGGCAGCATGGGTACTCCCAGGCTAACTGTAAAGCAAAATAAATTTACAACAATGCACTGATATTGTATAAAGTGCACTTACTCGCTTGTGAAATTCTAGGGGAATTTTATAATTTTGCTAGGAGCATAATTATACAGGGCACATAAGGCATAGAGTAATGTAATGCAGTACAGTGAGAATTGATAAATTAGCCTACATGCCTGTTTTCTCTTTGAAATATGATCCCCTTTTACAGCCTTTGATTAGAGACAGTCAATACTTACCTGCGAGCAATTTTACGTATTTATAGACAGAAATCCAATGGAAATTATACAGTGCTCTACGCATTATGACAGCTTGGTAAATCATTTTGCATGGCAAGATTTATACTATGACCTAAGACCTAAATGTTTTGGGGGGTGAGATAGTTTTGTGTATTCAGTGGCAAAGCTTTTTGAGTGATATGACAAAAGCAATTGAGAACAGAAAAGCTGAGAATTGTACACAACCATTGCATGGTGGACGAAAGCATTTGCTACATGCTGAAAACTATGAGAAACTGATTTTATCATGTGCACAGGTAACACCAGGAAGTTACAATTGAACAAAACGTTTTGAGAATGATTATTCTGTTGTGAGAAATGTCCAAAACTAATTGAGAAAAACTGTAATTCAGCCCTTAAAGCGCATCCAGCAATGAGGTACTGAGGAATATCATACCTTTTCTGAATCTGTGCAGTCCAAGCAGTATTTTAAAATCTGTCGTTGGTGTCTATAATGTACACTGATGCAAGAGGGCATAAAGAAAGCGTACCATTTAGTTGAAAATGGTAAAAAATATTGTGTTGTCCGTTCAGAAAGCTCTAGAGCTCTAGTGACCTGTGTGTTTATCTGAGGGCTCCAGCAACGTGCTTCAATTAAAGCCTTGGACGCCCTCTTTACAATGATACCAACATGCACCAATGTCAAGTGTCTTATTCATCATGGGAATCTCAGGATCAACTGCAAATCGTCAACTGCCATATTGTTGGGACCATGCTCCAGGTATGCATGCCAATCTTGTCTAAATTTTACTTTAATTTTAATTGTGTTGTAATGAAAACTAAAACAAACCTTCAATATGTCCTTAATAAGAATTTCAGTGGTACCAGTAATATAACTCGTTCCCACGTGTTTACATCATGTTGTACATGAGCCCAAAATGCTCTATCTTTAACTTTCAGTTCTATGTAGTTACTACTACAGTAGTAGACTAGCAAGGCCATTTGGAAGTTGGTTATCCTGGCCAGGCCCGCCGACAGTGGGGGACAAAGGGGTATGTTGTCCAGGGCCCAGGGACATAGGGGGCCCAGAATTGAGTCCCCATTACATTGGGGGGGCGCTTTCAGATTACTTTGTCCTGGGCCCAGAAAAAGCTGTCAGCAGCCCTGATCCTGGCTTGTTATATTATGTAATTACATCTTGGAATGTGTAGTATAACAGATATATAATTGGTGTACCTATACCTAGGCCCCTACCTATAGTGCATCATGGTAGTCATCAAATCAACGCAAAAGGACATGTTACTCCTCTATTCATCGAGTTGCACTGGCAACCGATTGCCGCCCGGATCAAGCACAAGGCCTTGGCCCTTACAGTATTTCTCAATTGGTTTTGTACATTTCTCGAATCTCTCTCGCAATTTGCAAAACACAATATTCATTCTCAAAACAGCTTTAACAAATGGCAAAACACCAAAAAAGTTTTTGTGTTAATGAACGTATCAGTGCCAGCAGAATGGTTAGTCATTGTGTCATAGTGTGGTCCGTGTATGGACAAGCTAGTCAAATCGATTTGTCATGTCAAATGAATAGTACTCTCTTGAGGATCTTTTCTGAAGCAAAATGTTTAGATTGGATGGGAAATGTTGTAAATTCGACTTTATATTGAATTGATCAGATAAGATTGTCCTAGATATACATTTAGACTATGACCTATTTATTGACAGGTTTTCTCATTTGCAAAATAGGAAAAATAGCAAACTCTGGTTGAGGTGTCAAAATGCTCCCTCTACCATCCCTTTTTACTTGTCCTGCAAGCCCATGTGAAAAAAAAATCTAGAACTGTAAAGCAAAATTAATTTGAAACAATACACTGATATTGTATAAAGTGCACTTATTGTATAAAGTGCACTCGACTCCCGACCCGCCAGGTTGGTGGGGGGAGTAATCAACCAGTGCTCTCTCCCATCCTCCTCCATGACTGAGGTACCCTGAGCATGGTACCGTCCCGCACTGCTCCCCATGGGGCGCCACTGAGGGCTGCCCCCTTGCACGGGTGAGGCATAAATGCATTTTCGTTGGGTGCAGTGTTTACTTCTGTGCTGTGGAGTGCTGTGTCACAATGACAATGGGAGTTGGAGTTTCCCAATGGGCTTTCACTTTTTCACATGAGGCATAGAGTAATATAATGCAGTACAGTGCCTATTTTTGTATTGCATGCCTGTTTTCTCTATCCCTTCTATTGCCTTTGATTAGAGAGTCAATATTTACCTGTGAGCAATTTACCAATTCAGATCACATTTATAGATAAAAATCCAATGGAAATGATACAGTGCTTATCACATTATGACAGCTTGGTAAATCATTTTGCATGTCAAGACTTAAACTATGACATGGGGCCTAAATGTTTTGGGGGGTGAGATAGTTTCATGCATTCAGTGACAAAGCTTTTTGAGTGATATGACAAAAGCAATTGATAATGTACGAAATCACTGAGAATTGTACACAGCCATGGCATGGTGGACGAGAGCATTTGCTATATGCCGAAAAACAATGAGAAACTGATTTGACCATCTGCAGAGGCAACACCAGGAAGTCACAATTGAACAAAGAATTTTGAGAATCATTATTCTGCTGTAAGACATGTACAAAACCAATTGAGAAAAACTGTAATATAATAAGCAAGGAGCAATAATAAACAGGACTTTAGGATTACAGTAAGTGTGGGACTGGTTGGGGATAGACAATCTAATCATCACTCAAAGTGATCTTGAGTGAGCAATTATCTTGAATAAACCACCACCGCAGAAGCATCCATAATTTGCTGCAAAAACTTTATTACCTTCAAAACAGAAAAAAATCCATCCCTCAAAAACATCAACAGCTAAATTAAATTACATGTGAAGGTTATGTAAAATATTTTTAATTATTATTTTCAGAGTAGAGGAAATTATTCACAGTGCAAAAATCAGCCACACACCCTTGTCATTATGTGCCCAATGCCAAAAGGTCACTATCCAGTTAAGCAAGTATGAATTCTCTCATAATGGCATAATTACGATATGATTTCTTCCTTTCTCCATAGACTATGCAAGATATGAGGTACAAGAGGCTATGGATATCCACTGCATCACTGCAGCAACATTCATTCATTTTTCACATCGCTAAAGTGCTTCCTCTACAACATACTGTTCTGAAACTGTTTTGGGGTGAATTGAAACCAAATTCATTGAAGGAGAGGAAAAAAATCCAACGCAAAATAAAATAAATACATTAAATGAAAAAGAAAGAAGAAAATAAAAAATAAAAACAGCGAGTTGTAAAGAGCCCTAGATGTCTAAGAGAATGCCTCCATCTTATTCAAGTAAAGTCAGTCTTCGTAACGACTGCATTCGAGATGAGCATTGTCAAGGATTCAGTTAGTGAGCAGTTCACAGTCTTGATAATGATCACAACAGTAGTCCTTGCAAGAGGGGGAGTAACAAAGAACCAAAACTCTGCATATTTACATCCACATTTAAGATTCTTAAAAAGAAAAGAAAAGAAAAAAAAAGTGGGTGGGAAAAGGTTCATGTTGTCGGGCCAATACTACAAATCTGGTTCAGGAGTAAACCAGGTTAAGGTAAGAGGTAGATCATCATCGGTGCTCATGAGGACCCCCAGGCTTTTCTATTAGATGATTTTCTTGTGAAAATGAGGACTCCAGGCTCTTCTATTTACCCCCTTTTAACTGAACCTGGTTTACTCCTGAACCAGCTTTGTAGTACAGGCCCGTCGGCTCAACCTGAATATCATCATAAGAACACTTTGTCCTCCCTCTGCTCGTCCTCCCTCTCCTCCTTCTCTTTGTCCTTGCTCTTTTTCGACTTCTTCTTCTTATGCTTGTGTTTCTGTGCCCTCTGCTCCGGGTCCAGCTCCTCGTCCTGCAGGTGTTTCTTGTGCTTTTTGTGTTTCTTGTGTTTCTTATGTTTCTTCTTCTCTTTTTTCTCCTTCTTGTCCTTGCTGTCTTTACTTGTTTTGACCTTCTTGCTGCCGTCGCCCACCTGGCTGCCGGCCGAGCTGGCTACGCTGCTGCTGCGTGCGTGGCTGCCCGCGGGGCTTTGGCTGTGGCTGTGGCTGGGGGAGGCGCTGCTGTCCGCGCCGTCTCGCTCCTGCCCCCGACCTCTGACTTCCACCCTGCCGCCACCGCCGCTCTCCACCTCCGAGGCTTCGCTCTCACTCTCGCTGTAGTCCGGCACGAAGGCCGCCTCGTCCGTCTCGCGGCCCAGGTCAGAGGAGAGGCGGGCGGAGCGGGCGGCCAGGGGCTTGACCTTTGGAGGAGGAGGTGGTGGTGGTGGAGGAGGAGGATGAGGGTCTCGGTCTCTGTCGCTTCGAGAGGTGGCAGCGGCAGCTGTGCCTCTCCCGCCGTCTGCTCTGGCTTCAGGTGGCGAAGACGTGCGGTTGTCGGGTGTGTGGTGGTGTCCGCTGTGCTCGCGGAGGTCTCGGCTGGGCCTGCTGCTGCTGCTTTCAGGGTGCCTCGTGCTTTGGCCGTCTCGGCTCACAGGCCGCTCTGCTGACCTGTGCTCCTCAGAGGCGGTGCGTTTTGACTCCAACCCACTCTGGTGCTGGTGTCGCTTCTCTGTTGACTCTGTGACGTGCACTTCGGAGCTGGCCGGCCGTTTGCCTCCATCAGAGTGTGGCGGCTGATGATCGCGCTCCTTCCCTCTTGTGGCGAGAGAAGGGGATTCCCTCCTCTTGATTGGTTCTCTCAACTTGCCTTCTTTGGGTTTGGCGTCGATATGGTCCTTGCCACTGGACCGGTGGTCAGGCCTACGATCCACTGACGAGGAGGCGCTGTGGTCTCTGCTGGCCGGCTTACGAGCAGCTGGATCGGATCTCTCGGACTGCCGGTCCCTGAAAGAGGATTGGACTGAGGAGGAGGAGGACGAGGAGCCCTTTTCACTGCCGTGCTCACCACCGCTACGCTCTTGAGTCCGTTCTCGGTCAAGGTTGTTTGAACCGAGAGGTTTGCGTTTGTCTGCGGACTCGCGGTCCGAGGCGGGGCGATCTCGTTCCCTCGCCCTCTCGCGTCCTCCTCCTCCTCCTCCTCCTCCTCGCTCGCGATCCCAGTCCTTCTCTCGTTCCTTGTCGCGGTCTCTGTCTCTTTGCCGCATCTCCTGCTCTCGCTCCCGCTCTTTGTCCTTCTCTTGCTCCTTGTCCCTCTCCCTTTCTCGCTCCGTTTCCCTTCGCTCCTCTCGGTCCCTGTCACTAGGAGTAGAGTCTTTCGAAGGCTTGCCGTCTGTATGTTGGCCTTCCTTGGAGGATGTGGAAGCCTTGTCGGCGTGGGGGGACGCATGGTCATTCCCCTTCGCCGTCCCACTGCTGGGCGGTTTCTGATCGCCCTCTGACCCGGCGTGGTTGCCATTGCGGTGAGCGGATGCGTCCTGCTTGGACTCGTCGTCCTCAGACTCGTAGTCTTCCTTCTCCCACTTGGAGCGCGGCACTTGGATCAAGACGATCTCGTCCTCTGCGGCTGTGCTGCTGTCGTTAGTGTATTCTTCCAGGGTCTTGACCACAGTCTTTCTTGAATCCTTGTCATCGTTTCTTCTGATGGGACTGCCTCCGGTAGAGCTAGTGCTGGGAATCACAAAAGTTGCTTTCATAAATGAATATGCAGTTGTGCTAAAAGTAATAGCAGTGCCTTTACAAAGGTGAGCAAATGTCACAATTCTTCAAATAAATTGCCCTTTAATATGCAAAAATGCATTTAGGACAAAGCAAGAATTATTAGCATCATATATAGCATTATTTCTAAGCAAGAATTGGGGATAATTGTGAAGAATAATTAAATTCTATAAAATTTCATCTATCTTTGGAAACTCTAAAATGTTCTGTACAAACAAATTCTTGAAAATTCAACTTTGGAGAGCATCCCAATCTAATATTTTGAGTTTTTTTAAGACCGATATTAACGCTGCTTTTTTTTTTTAACATTACATTTCTTCACTTTCTATGAAGTATAACATTGAAATACTTTCCCCAATTTTCTTGCTTTGAAATAGAATGTGCACTGTCCCCAATGCATTTTTGCTCATTTAAGTACAATATTTCAAGAATTTTGACATTTACTCACCTTTGTTAAGGCACCGTTATAATTTTATGCACATCTCTATATAATGACTGTTTCAATGTTATTAAATTGTTGATTAAATTGCTTCCTACAAGACACAGTATCTCAAAAACCGCACTGCGAGACAATTGGTTTCTTGTGCCTTACCTCGTGTAGTCGACCAGGAGGGAACCCGAGCCGTCCACGGCCTGAACTCTTCGGCGCATCTTCCCCCTGGATTTCTCAGGTCTGGGCTTCTGGGCTAAATCTGCTGGCTCGGGAGAAGGTGCCATCTCCGTGCTGATCCTTTTGCCAATCTCGCGGTTGATCTTGATCTTTCTCAGAGGACCAGGTTTGATGTCCATCAGAGGTGGGATGGCCGGCTTGATCTTCTCAGGAGGCTTCTCAACCTCAGCTTTGATTTTGGGCTTCGGTGACACCCTGGCCATCTCAGGAACATCTACGCTAAGGGGCTTTGTAGAGGGCATATCGATCTCTTTGGCTGACCCGCCATCCTCTTTTCTCCTTCTTTTTTCTGGCTTTGCTTCTCCTGCCTTGACCAAATGTTTCTCCTCTGTTTTGATGCTCTTCTCGACGTCCTTTTTGGGCTTTGCCTCTTTGACAAGACCTTTGTCGGACTTAATGGTGGGGTCTTTCTTGGACTTTGAATCCTCTTTGCTCGGTTTGACATCTTGATGGTGCTTTGCTTGTTTTGGCACTTTCCGGGGCAGGAGAGCCTTCTCCTCTTTGACAGCGCTGGGCATCTTGATACCGTCCGTCTTGTGGGGCAAGTCCTCCTTGGTGCGCTTGAACGGAGGCTCACCTAAACGCTCACCCAAACGCTCCAGGTCTCCCGTTTTGTGTTTGGAGGACTTGGAGGAGGTCTTTCCGGATGATTCTTTCTTGGAGGCGCTGCTGTTCTCTGCCTTTCTCTTCACCTTCTCCACTTTCCCCTTCATCTTCTCTTTCTTCTCTTTGTCCGAGGCACTCTTGTAATGAGGAACTGCAGCGGCGTCCATGGGCTCGTCTCTCACCGGAGTGGCGTCGTCGCGGCTCGAGGCCATGAGGGGACCATCCCCTTTGCGGTCATACTTCCTGGTGTCCTCCATGGAGTCCGAGTGGCTGTACACACCGAGGAGAAAAAGTGGGTCAATTTAGTATAATAGAAACATGACTGAAACGTATGGTGAATTCAGGTAAATTGGGCCAACTGAATGGCCCAAAGTGGCCCAATTTACCTGAATTCACCTTACTTAGCATGTTAAAAGTGCACTTGTACTTTTGGTGGTAAGAAAAAGTATGTTTACAATATGCTTATTTAAAATGTACTTAAAATTAGATGTAATTAAGTTGCTCAAAAGAAAGTACACTTAGCCACCCATACTTGCAGTTGACTTTGAAGATGTTTGCCCAAGTGTATTTAGAATAATTAACTTCAAGTAACATTGACATTCATAGAGGTGTACTCCAACACACTCTTTATATCATATGAATGCATGAAAAGCGTGTTTGTAGCATAATTTCAAAAGTAGGCTTGTAGTGCACTTAAAGCTGTCCAAAAGCGGTGCCAATTTAGCATACTCAGTGTGTTGCAAGTAGTGCTCCAGCACACTAATAGTGCCATAAAGCATACTTTAAATCGCTGAAAACAGTACACTTTGTACTAAGTGTAGTCATCAAAAGTCCACTTTTTAAGTATATGTGTTTTTCACCTGTACATGTCTCCGTCGTCACCCTTCCTTTTCTTCCTGTGCTTCTTGTGCTTCAGCCCCTTGGGGTCGCCCGGCGCAAAGCCAAGGAGTGGCTCTCTCTCCTTCAGCCCTTTCAGGGGCTCCTTGCCCAAGAGGCCGGCTCCACGGATGGGCCCAGGACCAAGACCCAGACCCGGCCCAGGTCCCAGACCCGGACCCGGCCCACTGTTCATGGGATACACATGATATTTCTCTGCACACCTCTCCTGGTATGTCAAGGAGCTGGCAGCAGTGCGTACTTTTGACAGCGGGCCACCACCAGGACCACTACCTGGTCCTCCTCCACCACCACCACTACTACTACTACTGTGTGTCGGAGGAGGAGGGGAGTAGTCCTCTCGACGGTCTCTACCCCGCGCATATGGGGAGTTCTCCTTCTGGCGTAACAAGGACCCCCTGTCCCTCTCTCTTTCCCTTTCCCTGTCCCTGTCCCTGTCTCGGTCTCGGTCTCTGTCTCTTTCCCTCTCCCTCTCCGGGGTGTAGGGTTCCCTCGCGAGCAAGGGGGCCCTGCCTCTGCTCCCACCCTCCCTCTGCTCTGCCTGGGCGCTGTGGTAGGACTTCCCGTACTTGTCGTACCACTCCCGGTACTCTCTCTCCCACTGCTTGTACCTCTCCCTCTCGTAGGGGTCGGACATGTCCACTTCCCGTCCGTAGCAGGCCTTGAGGTCGTAGGGGATGGGGTCCCTGAAGCGGCCCGTGTATTTGCGGTCGCGGTCGAGGTCGAGTAGAGGCGGAGGGCCCGGCTTCTTGTTGGGAGGACTGTGGGGCCTGTATGGCGGGGGGGATCTGGAGCGTGAGCGGTAGGGTGGACCACCGCCGCCGCCTCCCATGGGGCCGCTGCCACCGCCACCGCCGGGGCCGACGTCTCGGCCACGGAAGGAGGGCGAGCGGGAGCGGGTGCGGGAGCGGTGGTACCCGTGCGAGCGGGACCTGGACCGGTAGCTCCGGCTGCGGCCGCCTCTTCCACGCCGGGAGTAAGGCGAGCGGGAGTACGAGCGAGAGCGGGACCGGGAGCGAGAGCGGCTGATGGAGCGGGAATACGACCGGGATCTGGAGCGGGATCTGGAGCGGGACTTGGAGTAGCTGTAAGAGGATCCGCTGTAGGATGAGCCCCTGTAAGACCTGGATCTGGTGGAGAGGGGGGAAAAAAAGGGGGGTAATGTTTTAGCGAAAGCCCAACTGGGAAACTCAAACTCCCACTTTCATTGTGACACAGCACACAAGTGTTCACTGCACACTGCACACAACAAAATTGCATTTCTGCCTCATCCGTGCAAGGGGGCAGCCCCCAATGGCGCCCCAATGGAGCAGAGCGGCTGGACGGTCATGGTACCATGTTCAGGGTACCTCAGTCATGGAGGAGGATTGAGGAAAGCACTGGTTAATTACTCCCCCCACCAACCTGGCGGGTCGGGAGTCAAACCGGCAACCTTTGGGCTACAAGTCTGACGCTCTAACCGCTTACCCATGACTACCCCAGTGGAGGTTAATGTTTTCCCTCCAATGCATACCAGGTAGTTTTAGCTCACACTCACAGTGCAGAGGCACCTCGCAATATTTGGCCGTCACCACATAACAAACCCACCACCTAACAATTACTTTCGAGTACATGCCCGAGGAGAGGAAAAAAAAAAGTATTATAAAACTAGAAATGCATTCAGAGAGGGCAGACCTCCGCCAAGGAAGCTGTTTAATGGAGCATTTGGCTATGCGACACCCTTTCTTTAAAAAAATAAAAAATAAAATACTCGATCCGGATTGTGAACTGGATCACCACCAAAATTTACACCAAAACAACTCCACAACATTTCATCCAAATCCATGCATAGCTTTTTGAGTCATCCTGTTGACAGACAATCAGACAGACTACTACAAAAACCTGGGGTGCATTTCTCGAAACCAAAGTTGCTTACAACATTAGTCATTTTGTTGTTTTCAATTAATTTTCCCATTGGCAACTACCGAAGTTGCTAACAGGCTAACAACTTCTCTTTTGAGAAATGCACCCCAGACCGAAAGCATAACCTCCTTGGTGGAGGTAATAAAACGAGCCAGTACCAACCTGGAATAGGATCGTCTCCTCTCCTTTTGGATCTTCCTATACTCCAGGAGCTCTTTGGCAAAGTCATTGGTGAACTTCTCCAATTTAGACTTCTCCCTGGTAATGAATCGACATTGCGAACTATTACCCAAAAACAGGAAGGAGGAGATAAGAAAAAAACTTGGAAGTTAAAAGTCAGGAAGAGAGAAATGCAACAGCAAACAACTGAAGTCACCCAAAAGCACTGCATGCTAAGCAACATGCACATTTTGGAGACGACACAGCAGAAATTATTTCAGACAATTGTTTTTTTTAACATTACATTTAGCAAACGCCTTTGACCAAAGCGACTTCCAAGGAGAAAATTTAAGCAAGAACAGGGTAAGGCACAGTGTACAGTTGCAACAATGACAACCTTGTCCAACAAAAAGTAAAGATTGAAAAGATGCATTTCTGTTTTGTAAAAAGAAAGTTAGAAAGAAACGCATATTGAAACATTGATATAAAGCAGGGCTGGACAACTTTTATGATGAGAGGGGCCACGATTTTTCATTGCCACAATCAGAGGGCCACATGACCACTGTGTGCTGTGGGTTGCTCACTGACCACCCATATTGTTTGGAAGAACTATAATACTATATACTCAAAACTCTATTGACCAACAGAATAATTACAACAGATAGATTCAGCAGTCTTTAAAAAAAATATATGGTCATTATTTTTTCTTTTTTAAATTAGGCCAGTACGGTTTTATCTACGGGCCACATTGAGTGAGGAGACGGGCCTCCAGCATGTGGCCCCCGGGTCTCCAGTTGCCCATTCCTGGGGCCTCATGTACAAAACTTACTTGCGCTATAAAAAGCTCCGTAAGTAACTTTCCATACTTTTCCAAATGTACTAATACTAACTTAGCATGAAAAAGTGCATGTGTACTAAATTTCATGTGAAATCAGACATACCACATGAATCAGCACGAAAACCTGTTTATGCATGGACTGATACATTTGAGATTTTCAGGTGCAAATGCATTTTTTTTTCAGATTTTCACTTGCGCAAAGATGCAGTAGGAACTCTACGGAGGTCTTTGTACATGAGGCCCCTGATATAAAGAAATGGCAGGTGAATTGAAAATGGCACTCACTCCTCCTTCAGCCTCCGCTGCTGCCTGTAGAACTCCTCCCGGGAGAGGAAGGGCTGAGGGGGCACGGGGTTGGCGACGGGAGGCTGGTTACCGGGGGGAACCCAGGGGGGGGCACCCACGCTGGGCAGAGCCGGCGGATACCCGGGAGGGGGCACGTTGTAGCTGGGTGCTGGCTGCTGCCCCGGGTTGTAAGGTAAGGGGTACTGCTGGGGCGGCATGTTAGGCGGCTGGGGGGGCATGGGGTGCTGCGGAGGGCCGTAGAGGGAGGGGGGAGCCACCCCGTACATATTGGGAGCCACAGGAGGAGGGGGTTGCAGAGGGGGCTGCTGGGGCTGGAGAGGGGGCGGCTGCTGCTGCTGCGGAGGTGGCGGCTGCTGCTGCACAGGTGGACCATGGGAGCGCGGCGGCCGATCACCATGCATACGCCCGCCTCGGCCAGAGTGGTGGCTGGAACGGAACGCAAGTTAACAGAATGAGTCGGCATGGTTCAGGATGGTCAGTATGTAACCGACACAGAATGATGGAATAGATAGAGATATAGAATCATTACTATTATGTAACTTTTAAGTGAAGATCATCTTGTTTTCTTAGCTTTTTGAGGCCTGTCAACATGGCATCTTTTGTGTTATTTTGAACATGCCATTTTCAGCAAATATAAGCCCTATATTTTCCATTCAAAATTCGGAGGAAATGTTGTCAGTAGTATATAGAATGAAACAGCAATGTTCATTTCACTCAAACACATGCTTTTTAAGTACTAACATCAGAAAAAAAAATCAAAGTGGTCTCAATTTGTTCTGCGGCTGTATGTACTGTATACTTACGGCTCCCATCCGGGTCGCCCACTGGGTCGTGGACCACTAGATCGAGGTGGTCCTTGGTGGCCTGTAGGAAGACAGATGGTGAATAATCAAACTAATTCACTTGGGGCTTAGCTTGAGCACAATACAAGGATACAAGGTATTTATTGGCATGTGCTCAGAATTCATGAGTAATGAACAGTTTTTTTTGCTCAGAAAGTCCCCAAAAAGTAAAGTAAAAAAAAAGTAAGTATCCGCATTAAAAATCCCTGGTACTGGACCAAAAAAGTGACATTTAAAAAAAACAAAAACGGTTTGCACGGTTCAGATTTTCGCTTTACGTTTTTTGTTTTTTAATTATTTATTTATTCAATGGCATGATGACCTTACAACCTTTCGGTCTTCCTCAGATTCACCTTCGTCATCATGACATTGAATGAATGAAAAGAAAGAAAAGAACATTAATCTAAGAAGAAGAAAAAAATCGAAAAGAATGTGCAAACCTTTTTCAAATAAATAAATAAAATCAAACTGATACGGCCTTCACTACTATTACTTATACATTTAAATAAAAATGTTAAAGAGGTTATCCAACGAGTTGTGAAGCATCAACTCACCTGATCTCTGCATGGGGGGGTGACTCTGGTGTGGAGGCCCGTGTGGAGGCCCGTGTGGAGGCCCGTGTGGAGGCCCGTGTGGCAGCCCGTGCGGCGGCCCCTGTGGAGGCCCGTGCGGCTGCCCAAGCACAGGAACATGGAATCCCTGCCGGCAGGAAGTGAGGTAATAATTAGACAACAGGATTGATGGAAGGACTTTTGAGTGTCATGACCTGAGTGTTGAGTCTTTTACCTTTGGAATGAGAGGTGGGGGACCGGACTGCTCGGACACAGTCACAGATGGAGCTGGAATCACAGGCTCAGGCTCCCTGCTGAAACAGAAATGCAATGTCAAAACTCATCAAAAACAACACATCAAAAACTATACTCAATCAAAAATCTGGTGTCACAACTAGGGCTGGGTAAATTAATCGATTCAATCGATAATCGATCGATATCATTTAAAATTCACATAATCGATTCACAGGGCACAAAATCAATTTTTTGGTTCTTTTCCTTTTTGTTTAATTTAGGTCTATGGAAAATACCCAGTAGGTATTAGTCAATTAGGCCTAGGCCTACTTATTATAAATTAGCAATCTGTTAACACTGTCAAGCCACAGCCCTTGGACATTTATATATAAAAATAGGCAACAGCATCTTTTGGGGGAAATCCTGGCACCAAGAAGGGGACGGATTGAATCGATTCGGAATGAATCGAATTGAATCGAACTGAATCGTGATTAATCGATTCAAAGCCCTAAGAATCGAAATCGAATCGATACAGGAACATGGCTGCAATACCCAGCCCTAGTCACAACACATGCCTGCTTGTGTAACGAAACCGCGCACCTGTAGATGACAAAATGACTCGCTCTCCGCCAACTCACCTGGTAATGGGCGGCAGGCTGTCCTCCTCCTGCTTGATGACGGGCCGCTGTGGAGAAGACGACATGGCCGCCGGGCTGTAGCTCCCAGCACTGGGGGAGGCGCTGCTGTTCACCAGGGGGTCTGAGCTGGATGGAGGGGGCGTGCTGCTGGAGGGCGGCGGTGTGGCCGCGGAGGAGGGCATAGCAGGCACGGCAGGCGTTGAGGAGACGTGGGGTGGGGTGTTAGCAGCAGTAGCGGCGGGCACGGCAGCGGGCACGGTCCTGGGCATCAGAGGGTCCTGCTGACGGGAGTTGGGGGGGCGAATGACCTGCACGGGGCGCTGCACACGGCCCTGGGGTGCTGCCTGCTGGGCCTGCTGAGCCTGGTTGGCCTTGCGGATTCGCTTGGTGTAGCCGGTCTCGTTTTTGAAATTGTTCACAGCCTGGCCGAGGGAAAAAAAAAAAAAAAAGTTGCATGTTGATTTATTTAAGTCATCAAAACGGGGAAGGCGGGGAATAAGTCTATGGAAAACAAAGATAACCGAACACTCAAGACACAATATATATATATATATATATATATATATATTATTATTTTTTTGGTTTTTTTTTTTTAAACATCTACAAATTAAAGATCAAATGTAACGTAGGGTTCCAGGTCCGGTTTAAGGCACCATCTATACCTTTCAGCCCAGGGCCCTATACTACGAAGCTGGTTCAGGAGTAAACCAGGTTTACTTCTGAACCAGCTTCTTATGCCTCTGTTCCACTGCCGGTTTTCTGGTAGGCCTACAGCTCGACAGTGTGACTCGGCTGCCACTTTTTGCTTTGCAATTGAGCTGTGTCTTGTCAATTCGAAAAGCAAAAAGGGGTGGCCAAGTCTCACTTTGTTGAGCTGTAGGCCTACCAGAAAAACGGCAGTGGAAAAGAGGTATTAGTATACTCCTCTCGATACGCTCAAAATAGTGGCACAAAGACATCACAGTTGTATCTCACCTGGCGCAGGAACTTGTTGGCAATTAAGGTATCTGGAGAGACGTCGGATTGGCTGCATGTGGGACAGGTGTGCTCTTCCGTCTCAAGCAAGGAGGTACGGATACCTGTTGGTACATCAGCAGACACCAAATTTAGGAAATCTCTAGCCATAGGTCATAAACTCACAAACACATTGCCATTGCTGCCGTTTTGGCACAGCTTGTACCAAAGCGACTCACATTCGTCGCAGTAGCTGTTTCCGCAGCAGGGGATGACAACAGCGTCGGTCATGAGGTCTTTGCAGAGGAGACACAGCAGCTCGTCAGGGACTGGGTCCTCTTCCTCGGAGGACGACGACTGTTCCTGGGGCAGGAACGGAGGCTTCTCCTTCTTGCCAATGGCATAGGCCTCCCTGCACAGACACACACACACCAAGGAATGGATGAATTTACTGACCAACTCACCGGGAAATTGAGGTGAAACAGAAAATGTTCTTTATGATCTGTTTTAAATTGTATTGCAAAATGGCATGCGAGAGGACAGGCGTGGATGGCTCCAGTGTTCCCTTACGCATCTATGGTGGGGATGGCGTAGCGGCCGGTGTTTGTAAGCATGGCCCCCTTCATGCTTGGGTCGTTCACCTCCACCATGAAACTCCGAGGGATGCCCGTGCTCTTCTTGATCCGCTGCGGAGCCTCGTAGCCCTTCTCCTGCTGTGGTACAAAACACAACAACAAAATGATTACTCAAGCTCCAAACACACACAGAACATTTTGTAGTGATGTAGATGCAAGACAGAACACAAATAGGAGAGTCTACTGAACGACAACAAAAGAATGCAAGTTGGACAAAATGTGAACTGTTGGACAAGAATAATAATTTAAAAAAAGCACACAAACCTTACTCACCCCCTGGATGGGGCAGTTGCGTATGTAATGTCCATTTTTTCCACAGCGGTAGCAGGTGTAGTTCGGTGGAGGAGGCCCGACCCCAAACTTCTTTGTGAAACTGCTCAAACAGAATTTGTGTTACTCTTTCTGCCTGTCACCACAACATGGGCGACTAACACTCACAATACTGAGGGGGAAAAAAAATAGAGATATACTCACTGTATTGGATCATAGTCGTGATTCGACTGAGACATCATAGCTTTAATTTTGTCTTCCTCGGATGCATTCGCCTCAGCCAGATTAGGGGTCTGTTCAGTAGGTAATGTTTTTATAGACAGAAAGGTCATGGCATGACAAGTGATCCACAGGCACTGATGCCTTTAAGTGCACGCCTTGCCAATCCTGTAAAGAGTAGCTCTATGTATTTTCTCATGCCTTGCACCTAAGGCAACCAGATGAGGGAGGGGGAGCACCTTCAGCTTTTGAGGAGCTGACTTGTTTGTTACGAGCAGGAATTGTGTGAGTCAGGCTAGTCTGCTAGCCCCTGTTCAAACTGGAAAATCACTTGTACTGCACTGGAATTACATCAAACCTCCAGCAAGGCCATGTGCGTTACTGATGCCATAACATCTACACACTATGGAATCCTATGCCTATAAAATAACTTTTTTTTTAAAAAATCCCAGATCACAACCATCACGTGTTACTTTTGTTATTTCCAACATCTCCACAGAATTTCGGTAAAATCCATTCATACGTTTTTGAGTTATCCTGATTACAGACAAAAAAAAGGCGACCAAAAACAACCTCCTTGGCTAAGGTAGACAAGCCTGACCGTCTGAACACCAAGTGACAGCCACCAAGAATGAGAGCACTGATTAAATACGATAAATGCAAATAATGCCGTTGTTAACGTTTGCCATGTTTTGGCAGAAGTGTGGCATTACTATCCAATTACTCAGTATACACGAAGCCTACACTTCCCACATAAAAACACCAAATTATCCTCCCACTCATGTCAGTCCTGCCCAGGGTCTAAGAGGTAGAATTCAACAAACCCTCGTCAAATTCTTGTTGAGCATTAAAAACAACAAAATGATTTAGCCATTTATTCACCAACACACAAACTGGCTACTTTCAAAGACTCATTACATAGGTTTTACCAACATAATTTCACATTAGGAAAAAAATATATTATAAAAGCAGTACGGTGAAGAAATGTCACATGTCTACGATAACATAACACTTCAATATGTAGACAGCAGTTTACACAACAGGAATTTGTGTACTGAAATGTCCATTGAATAGGGTGTCGGAACAAACAACAAAAACAAACAAAACACCACTGTCACGTGTGTCGATGTCTACCATTAATTGGCATTCGATCATGAAATAAAAATTAGGATCAACAAGGCAATGTCTACAAAATGGATTGGGAGGGGTATAACCAGGTGTCAGGAGGGTGATTGGAGGCATCGTGAAGGAGAAGGTCTGCTTCATACCAAGGGAATAAAAAAAATGTTGGGGCAAAAAGTAAAATATCTTCATATATACAAAGCGCGAAATAAAAAAAAAGTGCAGAGTGATTTAAAAAAAAATTAAAAAAATAAAAAATCGATCACCATTGGAATGAGGTGTGTGTGTGTGTGTGTGTGTGTGTGTGTGTGTGTGATCCATCTTCTGGCCTCGATAAATGTATGGCTTTAAGTGTACTCCCCCTCCAAGTTTTCAGAGGGACATAAAGGCTGACTCTTTACAGGGCAAGGCATGCACAAAGACCCCCAAAAAGACAGTCATCACATTAAACATTTCATAATTAACAATAGGAGGCTTCCTCTGTACGGAGTTCATGAGGTCAACTGATTTGAGTTGTTGATGCACAGAAAGATTATTAACTCTTTGAGCCAATCAATTCCCTTTTACACAAGTGTCAATTACTGTATTCAAAAGGGTACAGAATTCCAAAAAGTGATTGCAGAACATGGTAGAGAATAAATAAAAGTAAGTAAATGAAATGAAATACAATGTAATTATTTTTACAATTTTACATAAAAATAGTAATAATTGGGATATTTGATGGGTTCTTGTAGTAGAAGAAAGTTCTTATTTGCAACGTTTCTTCTGCTACATGAAGTTTCATGTCCTGCAGCCCTCTAATGCACATTCAACCTCCTTGTGAATCAAAAGTAATCACTAACACGTCATCACAGTACATAAGGCTGTGACCAGTACATGGAACTACATGGAGCACAGGAAACTGACACAGCAATGTTGTTGACAGAACACATCAAACACCCAGACAATAAGTTATCACCGATTCATTAAGACGATAATTAAATCAATCCAAAATGCATTTTTTGAGCATCAACATCTGCTACTAAGACAAAGCAGACCAGAAATGTTAAAACACTCCAGACATAACCTTTCAAAGACAATAACAAATGACAAGTTTGTATACCTTGGAGAGTTGGGCCAAAGAAATTGGGGCAGGAGAGTCATCAATCTGTTTGTGGGGAAAAATTAGAAGAAAAAAAGTTTACTGCTAGAATACATTAAGGACGTTGACTTGTCGCCCCACTGGTAGATATTGGCCATCCAAAAACGAGGCAGAAAACACACTTAAAAAGAAGTTTGTCATATTAGCTTCAAAAAGACAACACTGTGGTTATATGTACCTACACAGGAATCAAAGATAAAAATGGAAACAGTTTGAATCAAATGAAACATATTACTGCTTGTCTGGTATATCTGGTGAACCAATCATCTTTTCCAGAACGGCTACCTCTCTCAAGGCGTCAAACAGGGACAAGTATGTTAATGACAAAAGAGCATGAATACTAGCTAGCCAAAGCTCCTGGGTCCTGGGTCCTGGAAATAACATGCCCTACTAGCATGGATGGCTGCCAGTAAGTCACAACAGTGAATATTATGTTGCCAGATCCAATAAGGCTCTCATCAGTGAAAACACAGGGCCTTGCAAATGGTATCCAGTTATGTTACACAGATGTTTTATTGACAGAAGTTTGTGTTCATCATCATACACAGCACTGACGCATCACCGATCAGTTTGTGTAAAACAGTACACTTGTCAAATACCCATGGTACACATTTCTACAGCCCGGAAAGTTAACCGTATGCATCATCTATATGAGCAAGGTTGCCAGTTACGAGCTCAAAAAAACCCCTTTGTCAGACATCAAGAACACATGTACCACATGTATACCAAGAGTGCAAAAAATCAGATTGTTTTCAAAAGTAGCATATGGTATAGAAAAAAAAAACATATTTCCCTTAAAAAAACAAACCAACAAAAAATACAAAGCACCCATACAAATGTATTGATAAACAAAAGACCATGGAAATGCAGATTCAACTCCACTCTCTCCCTGAATGAATATTTTCATGGAAAATCAATTTCCTTCATGACGCAGCAACTAATAACACAGAGGTCTGTACTGTGTGCAAAAAAACTCATTAAGTACCTCATGCCCCACATACATGAACATACAGTAGTTATCAAAACATCCAGATTACTGATTGGCCAACTGTACTGTTCTCAACTTCCAAGTATAGTTTGATGTGCAAACACACAACATCCTTTGGGGGTTTAAAAAAAAAAAAAAAAAAAAAAAAACGAAGCGTAATCTTCCAGATTCTGGAGGTACAGTCTCAATATGCCGATTGCTGAATGTCGCCAAAATCAGCAATATATGGAAGAAGAAAAAAAATGTTTTTCTCCATTGGTTTCTTCATGAAACCAATGAAAAGAAGTCAATGACTACAAGTGCCAATAAAAGCGTGATTTGATGTGGGTAAAACAGACAGAATCATCATCATTCCAAAAGCAAGAGCCCAATGCTTGCTCATAAGCGTTGTTGGAGATTAAGAAGGCTACGTCAAAGGATTCATGCGCCTTAGTTGCTGCAGTTAATCCATTTAGTACATACAGAAACAGGCATGACACAGATATGGCGACCTCATCACAAGCCACTTAAAAACATGGAAAGTCACACACTGAGCTACGTGATACAAAGATAAAAGAAAATCAAACAATACAAACTTTTATTGAAAAAGGAGGGGAAGAAAAACAATGTTTACAGATTTAGCACTTAAAAGACAGACAGACTTGAACACGCCATGTTCAAAAAACATTTCAAGAATGAGCACAATTCTGTACAACAGAATTCAATCAACCCGAGTTTCAATGTGAAATACAGTGCACTGAACATGCACTTTAACAGTTAACATACTACAGCAATATTTTCAGAAAATGATTAAGCATCATTTCAAAACATTACAGTGTTATAATAAACACTACCTTCATACACCACATTGTGGTACAGGTTGAGATCTGCATAACTTGCAGTAAAATTAGTTAGTGTAACATTTGAACAAGAAGAGCACGATGTGTGTGGGGTGTGGTTTGTGAATTTAACGAAAGGGAGTGTTTTTTACATACTGCTTTGGATGATCCACTTGGCATTTCTGATCGATCACTAAAGAAAACACAAACACAGAGAGGAACGAAGAAGAAAAAAAGAGTCACTAACTTTGCATTTTAAGTGAGACATTTGTTGGTAACTAAACATTTACAAAATACTTAAATTATTGTAGCTTCACAACTTGTACTTTTGACTTGCTACTACCGGTATTAATTATTACATTATGAGACAAAAAAGTAAATTCAAGATTCAAAAGCTTTATTGTCTAATATGTTGCCATTTTAGAAGTATGTCTTTTGATTGAAAAGCTTGTGTGTGTGCGTGCGTGTTGTTTGTTAATATTCAAACTTACATAACAAATGTTTTACTTGTTGCCTTGACACCTCCAATTGGGATTCGTCTGATGATGACCGAGGAATTTTTTGGTATGAGTGCGCCATCATCTGTGTACTCTGGAAGACAGGAAGCAAAAACACCATTTAACTCTTTGAACTGAAGCTTGCGTCCGGCTCAGACCTGAAAATAGACAATACAGTGACACCTAGGCCAGTCATGTGATGTGACACCTTTCGAAAATACACCCATTGGAAGCATTCTCTATTTTTTGAGAGCTGAAAAGGTATACGTTTGATTTGACATAGGAACATTTTCCTGATTACCTCCCATGTTGATGTTTAGTGTTCAGTAGAACAAATGCCAGTTCAAAACGCATCCCTTAGCTTTTGGTAGTCATACCAAGGTTGTTTAGAGAGACAATTGTCTCCTCCTCCTCAAATAAATACACAAACAAACCAAAAACAAGCACACAAACAAGACGGGTCACCATTAACGCCGTGTGAAACATTAGGCTTTTTCACACACATATAGAGATTGTATTCGTGTGTGTACGTATGTACATTATCTTCACACATCATATGGCATGAATGATTCAGTGACTGGTGAGAGTTGGCTGGTGGCCACCACTTGCTACAGTTCCCCTTCACCATCAAGGGCCTAGTTAAGAGGTAAATCATCAAATAGAAGAGCGGCTCTTCTATTACATGATTTACCTTTTAACTTAAAATGGTTTTCTCCTGAACCAGCTTTGTAGTAATAGGCCCCAGTCATGGAGACCACACCAAACAAGGCCCCGTCTCAATCCACGTACAGCAAAACTACACACCACAGCCTGCGAGAGAGAAGCAGGAAGCTAACAATAGCAAAGAGATATCAGGCACGGCAACTCCCACGTGCCATTGCATTTTTTTCCGCCCCAACATTGTCCACATTTAGTACCAATATCATAGCGACTTCACAAAGTACCGGCGTGATCGACCCACGTCGACGCAGTAATACAATAGTCAAAGCAGGTGGGTGGAAAAAAATTAAATAAAAAATGTGTCCTCCATGCTGGGTGACGTTATCCACCATAGCCAAAAATGCTAGCGTTGACTTAGCAGCATTAGCAAACGGGTCAACATGGCATCATGAGTACAGTATACCAAAATGGATTGTTGTTAATTTAGAGGCTTACCTTCTTTCGTCTGCGCGTTGGTAATCTGCAGGTCACAGTCAGCAGCCTTCAGCTTTTCCCGGCCCATGATCTGTCTTTTCAGATCACTCAGCGTGATATGGAGGCCATCAAACGTGACCGTGTCATAGTTTAGCTTGGATGAAAACTTGTAATGAACACACGACATGTTGACAGGTCCTTGCTAGCGATTTATACAACAAACCAATGTCACCCCTCTCGAAGTTTTGCTAAATAGCCTGCATACAATGTTTAAAAAAAACCCACAATACCAGTCAGTTAGCCGTACACGCTAATACGCTGCAAACCAACCATTTTGGTTCCCCATTTTGCTAACAGCTAAACTCGGGCATCCAACATGGCCAGGCTGTGAGGGTGGCAAGTTAATACTTGCTTGCTACCCAGAACTAGCACTCTATCCAGCCAGCAATATACAAAATGGAGGAGAATTCAACAGATAAAGAAAATGTAATATTATGCGAATAAATATCCACTGGTGTGCTCAGCAACCAGCTAGCAAGTAAACTAACTCAGTGGTTGAGAAACCTTGCCATTTGTATCGTGGTGGATAAGTTCTTTTTTCAGTTCGTCACAATGAATGCCATGACAACCAATACTCTTCCAGAAGCAGACGTAACAAATGTCCAAATAAGACTTTCAAGGGTATTCACCCTGCGAAATTGATCAAGTCCAAAATCTTCCACACAATGAAATGTTGCTCAACTGTCCGTTAAGAGTTCCGAGATTGAAATTATGGACGGCTGAACTGGCGACAGGTCTCGTTTAAAGTCCCGTGAATGAAAGGCAGCAAAGTCCAATTGCCATGGTCAGTTGTTGAGCAATATCCGTGAAGCCTACTGAGCAATCCAGTCCAATGGCAACGTTAAGTCCAGATATCCAAAGCCATACGCTAACTGAGGAGAGAAAAATCCAAACGAAAAGCAATATCACTGAAAAGAAAATCAGAGGTGAAAGCTTCGTTGATTTCACAAGGCCTCAAAATGGCCTCCTGGCTTCCTTTCCAAAACAAAAAAACGACGTAACCTACCACGAGATAGCGAGCAAACTGACTACACGAAACAAAGCCTAAGCTTGAATATGTTATTTTTAATTACAATTAAAGTATATTTACAAAAGAGTAACGATATATTTCTACACCGCCCGAATGTGGGAACGTTCCCGCAACTCGTTGTCACCTTATCTACAAATATAACCTCAACAGACACTAGTTTGTATCATTGGGGTTTCCGCAGCGACCATCGCAGGGGCTACTTCTGCAAACGTAAGAAGACTACTCTAGAAACTGCGCGTGCGCCAAACAGCGACATTTTCAAATGTCACATGGGGCTGGTCCGGAAGCACCGCCATCTTGCGCCAAACCGTGCAAGCGTGTTGTCAGGCTGTGGTGTTGTTAACTTGGTCGACAACAAGGGGAACTAAAACACATTTTTTGGTCAGTCAAGATTACATTTTCTCTTGCATTTTTGTCCCTTTCTCGAAGAAGATGAGTTACGGTCGGCCGCCGCCCGACGTTGAGGGCATGGTTTCGCTCAAAGTCGACAATTTAACATATCGCACATCTCCAGAAACGCTCAGGCGCGTTTTTGAAAAATACGGGCGAGTGGGAGACGTGTACATCCCTCGTGATAGGTACTCAAAAGAAAGCCGCGGGTTCGCTTTTGTTCGCTTTCTGGACAAACGGGATGCTGAGGACGCAATGGACGCTATGGATGGAGCCTTGCTAGATGGACGCGAACTGCGAGTGCAGATGGCCCGGTATGGCCGCCCGCCAGACTCGCATTACGGCGGCGGGCGCAGAGGTGGACCCCCATCTTCACGCAGCAGCAGATCTGGCGGTGGAGGCGGAGGCGGTGGTGGCTATGGACGCAGAAGCCGGAGGTAATCTTTTAGTTAAAAGTTAAAGGTGCACTGTATATTTTCAGTAGTTTCTTTCCATAATTCATGCTGCCCATTCACAATTGCTACCTCTCTCATGCATAGGCCTACTTAACACCACCATCAAATAAGAGTATTCGTAATGACTGGAAAGTTTGCACTATTAATACATGAAAAGTGCCATCTTCTCTATTGTCCGCCATTTTGAATCCCCAGAAATAGATATTAGCTGCAAAACTTACTGTAATTTGCTCATACCAGTAAATATTAGTTTATTACTTGGTTAATATTCATGAAAAGATCAAATTTGGCATTAGACGGCACCATTCCAATGAGCAGCATAGTCGCAATACCTACTCTGGCCACCATCCTACACAGTGCACCTTTAAAGCTTTGTGCAAGAGTGCACAATATTGGTCACAGATCAATTATTTCCCCTAAGTAGTAGTCCAGGAATTTAGGCAATAGGCGCTTGCACTTGGAGGCCTCTCACTTGATGCAAGTAGAAACAAAGTTGCGCTATCCCCATGTTCTTAACTGAATGTTATTCACACACCATTGGTCTGCAGCACAAATTTGTGGCTGACTGATCTGTCTATAGTACGTGTATCTTTTCGACAGCAATATTGAGGACTAACGTCAACTTTAATTTGTCATTGACAACCTTGCGTTGTTAACTCGATGGCCACAACGTTTTTGAGGAATTGGGTTTTGCTTCTTCGTTGTTTCTCAAGTTGCATGGCATGGTTTCGTGGTTTCTCTCAACACAGCTACAGCCCACGCCGCCGCAGCCGTCGGAGTCGCTCCAGGAGCAGGAGTCGTTCCCGCTCTCGTTCGGGCAGATACAGCCGCTCCAGATCCAGGTCGTACAACAACTCCCGGTCCAGGTCGCACTCCAAGACTCCGCGCAGAAGCAAGAGCAAGTCCAAGTCACCGTCTAGGTCCCGCTCCAGGAGCCGAACTCCCGTCTCCAACAGAGGGTCCAAGTCCAGGTCGAGATCCAGAAGCAGCCGCCCTAAGTCTCCTGAAGACAACGAAACCGCGTCCTGAGCTGAGGAGAATAAAGGGTAAGGCTGTTCACCATCAGTGAGAGGAAGGCCAGTCAAGCTATCTACCGTCCAGTGAAAAGGTGTAGTGTAAAGTTGAGTAATTTGTTACATAATCAACCTTGTTTTGTTTTTTTCAGAGATTGCCTTTTCAACATTTCATAATAATGTTCTTTATTCTCTTCTTTTCTTTTTCTAAAAATTGCACTGAGCAATTTTACTCAGAAATTAGTTCTTTTCAATGCCCACCGTGTTAAAATCTCAACCCCCTCAATATCCGTTATTGGTCGTGTTTGTGATGGCACATTTCTGCGCAGTCTGCATAGCGCACATTCGCAATCTGAAATTACGATGTATTCTGGTTAGGAAATGCATTGAAATGGCGAAGTGTGCAGGCATGCTGCACTGATTGGGCAGCACTGTGTCGTCACGAACGCGGCCATTGATGCAAAGGTAGCAGTGAGGGTCCTGTCAGGGGAAAATAGAGGGGCTTTTGGAACCTATGGGGGTGCTGTCACATGCATAGATTTTGGTTAGGCGTGTTTGTGTGTGAGTGTGAATGAGCGAGAAGTGATCATACTGTGAGGGAAAGCGGGGGTGCGTTTCTCGATAGCGTCGTTGCTAACCTCAACCGGTCTAGATTGCTACGGCGGGTCTAAATGTTAGCAATTTAGTTGGTTGCAATGCAATTTCCCCATCGGCAACCAACTAAGTTGCTAAGTGGTTAACAGTGATTTCGAGAAACTGGACCTTGGCTGGAGTGTGTCTGTTTATTTGTTTAAATTTTTGTTCTTTTTGGTTATCTAAATGTGGAATTCTTTCCTCCAAGCTGCTGTGTTCCTGTATGCATAAGAGGAGTTGGGTGGTGAGCAAGTTGAGCAGTAACAGTAGTGTGAGAGCAGAGACCAATGCCCTGCCCTGCTGTGATTGGCGGTTGCTAAGGAGCAGGCCGGTGTCTTTGAGTGTTGAGGTGGTTTTGAGGTACGTTTGCAGGACAATGAACTCAACTCAACTCGTCTCAAACCAAACCCCTACCCCACCCCACCCCACCACCCCACCTTCTCTCACCCCTCCCTGATGTCAACCATCACTTTCCCAGTCACTACTATTCAATGTTAATGGTAGCCAAGACAACAGCTGGAAAGAATAAATAAATAAATGATAATAATAATAAAAAAAAATACAACAATGAAGGTGGAGTTTCACAAATGTGTTCATAATGGTGGCACAAGTCTTTTTTATTAGTATTTAAAAAAAAAAATACATCCAAGAAGTGTTGTGTAGAATAGAATGCCTTTGTGAAACTCGACTGTCAGATGCCCTGCTGATCTTAAACATGGCTCCTTGGCCATGAAAAACACAGTCACAGGTTTCTTTTGGAAGTCGTTTGTCGGTCACTTTCTCACTCCTTTTTTTCTCTTGAATGTTCTTCTTTTTTGCAGCCTGAAATGTGGTTCAGGATGATCCCAGAGATGTGAGCGGCTCCACCCGAGGTGGTACTATTCGCCAGTGGATATCGGATTTAAAAGGTTATTGCTACTTGGGTCTACATTGGTTGTTTTTTTGTTTTTCGTTTTGTTTTTTAAAATCAAAGTTTTGGCTTTTCTTGTTGCATTTCTGTGTCTCCTCAAACCTCCCTGTATTGCATGGATGACTTGTAAACTGATGCGACTGATGTCTTTGTGTAGACCATGTTGAATCAGCCATTTTTCTACGCTACACATTTCTAGTTGTGTTGTTTTTAAATACAAAATTTGACATTGGTTTGATTAAAGAACATTTTTAAAAATGCTGATCCTTTACAGTTTTTTTTCTTTAAGCGTACCAGCGTAATGCAGTGTATTGGCATTTTCTTTAGTAGATTTGACTTGTCATTTGGACAAAAGTACATTTAACTTGGACATTGTTAAAGCTCGCTCACATCTACAACGATAATCATTAAGATGGCTGACTTAATGTGACATTTTGCTTTAACAAGTGAAAGCTGTTCTCATCTGAACTATAATGACGCCATTCTGTACGATAGAGGTGGGATCACTTTCAGGGCATTTTTTCTGCACTATTAAAATAGACAGACAATTTCTCAACCAGCTCTTCAGACATCCCACCTATCTGTTGATGTTCATGTCAGGGCTCACACTGGTTATGGAATTCCTGGAATATCATGGAAGTTCAATTCCAGTCAATTCAATTGCAATGAAATTTGAACAATTTTGCAAGTCCAACCTGTACATTCATTGGAATTTTAACAGTTCTAGTGTAATTGCAAAACTTTATTTGTAATTCATTTTCCCACTTCCCACTATAAAATGTGTTGTTCTAGAATGCATACACCATAATTCTATTTTTCATGTTATTTATGGCATGCTTAAACAAGTTCCTCTAAACAAGTACAAGCAATTGATGAGACTCATGTCAGATTTTTCATACACAGAGGAACTGGTGGTGGTACAGTAAGAAATCCATGGTAAACATCTAAGATCTGAATTGCTCAAGGGGTTCACATATTTTCAAGCAGCACTGCCTATCTCTATATTTTTATCGTTGTAGATTTGAGTTGGCATTAATGCCCAGAAAATAATTCTTTTAAGAATATATCAGTAGTCCATGTGTATTTGAGTGAGTAGTTGACTAGGGGATGGGGGTTTTCAATAAAACATAATTGAAGAGCCATTTTCCAAAAAGTTATATATACATTTTCAAAAAATTGGTCAAAAGTTTTTTTTTTCCATCACCATTTTGTTCTTTGAATGTGGCAGTATTTACTTCACCTTCCAATTTTCCTGTGGCTACATTACATTCAAATAATAAAGATGGAAGGAAATGGCATGAAAAATGGACAGGAATGGAACTTAACAGCTTTTTGGAAAATTACTCTTTAATCACAAAATCTGTTGTCTACTATTCAGACTACCTAAACACTCTTTGTGCGTCTGCTGTGCTAATTTGTCATGCGGATTCACCCTGCGGGATGCCTGACTCTAATGCTCTCTCTTGTGTTATCTTTTGTGCATTAGGCGCAGTTGAGTATTGCCGTTAAGTGACTGTTAAAGGTGGCGTGTTGCCGTGCAGAGTGCTTGTGGCTGTTTCCAGTATTCTCTCTCCCCCAGTCGCTCCCGGCTGGGTTAACGGCGCAGTCAAATTACCTGGTTTTAAAGCACATCTCCTTCAGTGTTGCTGTCAGATATTTTTTTGTGACTGACATTCCTGCAATGTAAAACACCTACATATTACCATTTGAGGAGTACCATCACATACTGCCATACTGCAGTGGTTCCCAAACGTTTTCGACAACCCCCCACCACACACACACACACACACACACAGACACAGACACAGACACAGGAAACGTTGATATATTTGTTAACCATACAAGTGATTTGAGTTTCTAAGCAATTTGTGGAACTTTTGATAGCTGTTAACATGTGGTTTCCCCGTTTATCTCCTCCTCCCCATTACCTCTGGGACTCCCTAGAGGACCCAACCCCCAGTTTGGGAACCACTGACCTGTATGTGAGAGAACTAAAGCAAAAAAAAATTAAGTTCTACCTGTGTCCCAAACATGCTGAGGGATTTGAACTCTAGTTTCTCTGTTATGTTATGTGAACTGTAGAATGTTAGACTAAAACTCTAGAAGTGCTGAGAACAATCTGTACTCAAGTGTTCATGTTCTCGCTGCAACAACCCTTTTCTGTTTTTTCCCCCCTCATATACTGTTTCAGGCCAACCAGAATGGTCTGGTGCCTGTTCCCGCACCAATTACGTTATAAACTAAAGTGCGTACCTGTGAACCACCCGCATTCATAGCGGGCACTAAACTTTTCCTTTGCGGCGTGAACATGCCGCCCAGTTCATGATGAGGTCTGGGAACGGGCACCGGCAGGGTTCTCTGTTGGCCTGAAAGTACCTGCAGAGTTGAACCTAGCCAGAGTTAAATGTTAAGATTACCCCTCCTCCTGAGCTTACCATCCTGTCATGACTGTTCAGTGTTCATTAATGTACATGGACATGTTAAAAAAAATGAAATGTTAAACATGAATGCTATTAAAAGTTGTTTTTGAGGTAAAATTCCTCCAAGTATCATTTGATTGGGAAACAAGTATTAAACCATGCAGACACACCACACCGCATGACCCATTGTAAGTGCACAGACATAGCACAACTTAACAGTTACCTAACCACCTAGTAAACGCAGTAAATACAGTCCCAGGAAAAAGTTTGTACACCCATTGAAATTTCTTACATTTTTGTCAAAATTGGTCATAAAACATGGTCTGAACTTCCCGGAAATCACAGGAAGGAACAATTAGCATCTGCTTTAACTAATCCCACCCAAACATATATTATATTATCATATTTTTATTGGTCACAAGATATAAACAGTCACAGGACAGCAAGGCATAAGTAACTACACCCTTGCATTCAATTGGTTTTAAACCTCAGTTATTTGCAATAACCTTAAAGGAGAAGTCCAGTTTTTTGAACATTAAGGCCATTTTCTGAGTGGTCTGCAATGTTTTAGAGTCCCCCTCACCGTTTATTTCATGTTTGCTGCAGTCTCTGTTATTTGGCTGATTTGGATTTGATCTCAACCAGCTTTAGAATGGCCGTCTATGAGCACCTGCAACTCTGTTCTTAAAGTCACCTTAAACATTTGTTTTCGAAAGTCTACAGCTCACAAAGTGGTTAGGGGTGTTCACTAGCAGTCCCTAACAAGTTTCAAGGCGAAATATGGCTTCTGTTTCTAAAGCATTCTAAAGCTGGTTGAGATCAAATCCAAATCAGCCAAATAACAGAGACTGCAGCAAACATGAAATAAACGGTGAGGGGGACTCTAAAACATTGCAGACCACTCAGAAAATGGCCTTAATGTTCAAAAAACTGGACTTCTCCTTTAACCAGAGGCTTCCTGTAGTTGCAGATCAGATTAACAAAATCTGGATGTATTTTGTTTCTCTCCTCTTTACAAAACAGTCCCATTTCAGCAAGGTTTATTGGATGTCTGGAGTGAATAGCTTTCTTGAGCTCATGTCATATCATCTCAATTGATTTTGTCAGGGCTTTGACTGGGCTATTCTAGAATGTGTGTTTCATTGTTATGAAGCCATTCTTAAGTCGATTTGCTTCTAAAATATGGGTTGTCTCATTTTCAGCACCCATTCTCTTGCGTGCTTCAACTGTGTGACAGGCTACCTCATGTTTTTTTTTATGTAAAATATCTCTAAACTTCTGAGTTCATTGTTCCACAGATAATAGCAAACTGACAAAGGGCCTGAGACGCCAAAGTAGCCGCTTGAAATGATGCTCCCACCGCCATACTTAAGATTGGAAAACACCTTTACCAAATCCCCATCTCCAAAGTTCTTCTCCAAACATGATATTGTTGGTTCTCGTAAAGAATTCAACTTATGGACTATTTAGCAGTAATTCTGTCAAGCATATAAATGCTTTTTCGCAAAACCCAAAGGTACAATAGCCTCTGGCCCTTGTCAGTTTGCTATTATCAGCGGAACAATGAACTCAGAAATTCAATGAGATATTTTACTGAAAACACAGTTGAAGCACAAGAGGATAGGTGCTGAAATGGGACTTCAACCCATATTTTAGAAGCAAATCGACTTTAGAATGTCTTCATAATAATGAAATACACATTCTGGAATAACCCAGTCAAAGCCCTGACCAAAAAACAATTGAGATGATATGGCATGAACACAAGAAAGCTATTCACTCCAGACATCCAATAAACCTTGCTGCAATGGGGCGGTTTTGTAAAGAGGAGGGAAACCACATACATCCAAATTGTTATGTTAATCTGATCTGCAACTACAGGAAACGTCTGGCTAAGGTTATTGCGACAAACTGAGGGTTAAAACCTATTGAACGCAAGGGTGTACTTACTTATGCCTAGCTAACTGTCCTGTGAATGTATACATCTTGTGACCAATAAAAATATGCTAACATGTAAATGTTTGGGTGGAATTGGTTAAAGCAGATGCTAATTGCTCTTTCCTGTGATTTCTGGGAAGTTCAGACATTGTTTTATGACCAATTTTTGACAAAAATGTAAGCATTTTTAAAAACTCACTGAAGGGTTAATTCAAAGATATTTGATTTGAACTCTAATGGCTGATGACTTGAAAAATATGATGACTGTCATCATTTACATTGACTAGGAAAATCAGTATAAAATGTAATTTGCAACACGGAGAATATAGCTTTTCTTAAGTTGGTTTTGATATGATACTCTGAGAGGCTTTTGATTTACTTTACCATTCGTTTTTTTTCCAACATTTTTGTGTCAAAGAGCATTAAAAAATTCCTGCACGTGGGTGCTGTGGCGCAGTGTACTAAGCCCCCACACTTGGGCTTGCATGCCCATGGGGAACCAGGTTGGAGTCCGGCCTGGGTCATTTCCTAACCCATCTCTCTGCACACTCCTATCAGAAAGAAAAGCCCAAAAAGCCCATAAAAAATATGTATATTTTAAAAATTCCTGCGCAGGGAGATGCACTTTTTGTGACCAACCTAGCATTTTGCGCCAGTGATACCTGCTTTGCTCAAGCAGTAGGCTACTGTAGAGCAAAGATGCTTGAGACAAGAGGGCTTACTCACGTCATAACAGCGTAGTACGAAATGATGGCGAGGGGAGTACGGAAATGTTATTCACTATGGAACAGGTCATAGGACAGCATGAATGTCTGTCAGCTGTCCTTAATTACCCCCAGCAATTACTGCTGACCAACAGCTGCCGTTAATTGGCCACAAATTATCCATCATGGTGTCGCCCGCACTGACCATGTGCAAGGGAGTACGAAAATTGTATCCATCGCACCCACTGACCAATGACCATGCGCAAGGGAGTTAATTTTCCATCCACTCGTGTCCTCAGGCAACGCCCCCGTACTAGACCGTGGCCAATGCATTTCCCCCCCGAGAGATTGTTCTTCTGTTGAGTTTCTTTGCTGCAGAGGTAGCAGAGCTGTTTGTAAATGCTACATGCCTTCTACGGATGGAGTGAAGACAATAGCCCCATACGACTTTGTTGCTGTCTACCAGCATTGACGAAGTACGTGAGCGAGAACTTGTTGTCACGATGTGGGTGTTATTAAATACAGCGCATTTAAAGTCGACCACAAATATGAACGAGACGATGAGCTCGCACCAGTTTGCTCTACTAACACACCACGTGTGAGGAGTGGGGGGACAGGCAGTGAGGAGGAGCTGAAGTGGGGACCTGCGCAAACTTGTGTAGAGGTGTGAGACAAGACTCATATAGCCTACACACGTGAGTGAGTTGTTGACCAACCAGTTCATGGGCGCGTGACCTCGGAGGCGGTCTGCAGACGATCGTTGAAGGAGATAAGCAGCTGCAGAGGTTGCAAGATCTGACTGCAGTCGCATACATCACGCGATAGTTTGACACCATGTGACATGTCACCTCGTCAACGCAACATCACCGAAATGTTGAAGTTTGACAGGAAATCTAAACGTCAGCGTTGGACTGGCCATCTGGCAAAGCGGGCATTTCCCAGTGGGCCCTGCACCCTCGTGGGCCCCTATTTTCAGAAATGGAAAATATATATATATATTTTTTAAACGAAGGTGCGGGGCCCACTGGTGAGTCAGTTCTGCGTTGTTAATTGAGGGCCCCCTTTAAGCCAAAAGTGCCCTCGTCTTATTTCTCCCCCAGTTCAAAGCGGGTTGGTTGGGGGAGTAATTAAAGCGATGGTTCGGAGTAGAATCACCCTAATGCCATTTGAACCGTGACACCCATCCACCTTTACACCCGAAGTGTTTTCTGCCGCAGACTTACATCAACAGAGTTGCCGTGTTATTCGATGTTTATTCCGGTTAGCTTGACTCAAGCGCATATGGATACTGGGCACCGTCTCCAAACTTTCCCCACAAAAATAACATGTCATTACACCAAACTTCTGCAGTAGCACAAATATGGTCTGTACTCACGAAACGAAGCATTTGGAAGTTTGGAAATAGTCCAGGAGTTTAGTATTATCAACACAAGCTGAATAGCTTCTCTGCTGCTAAAGCTGTGCCAACGTTACTTCCGTCATATGAGACAAGCCCGTAAAAGTCTTCAACAAACTTCCAGACGAGAGTGTTAAAAAAGTTTTCACTGAATTGTGATTAAGGCTTATATTTTCAAGGCAATACTTAAAATATATTTCAAATCTTACCTACTATCAATTAGACAAGGATTTTCGTTATCAATACTGATTGGTTCTATAATTGTTTTGTTCTATTGTTTTTGTTCTATAATTCTATTGTTATGTTGGTTGCCGCTGTTGTGATTTGAGCATTCTAACAGCAGTAAGAGCCTAATGCACCCGTAAAAGGCAACCAATTCCTTACGGTGGTACCAGATCTATGTATGAAGAGAAATAAACTACATGAACTCGGACCAGCAGTTGTTGGAAGGCCATTATTTACGGGGACATTACAGTAAGGAATTGGTTGCCTTTTACGGGTGCATTAGGCTCTTACTGCTGTTAGAATGCTCAAATCACAACAGCGGCAACCAACATAACAATAGAATTATAGAACAAAAACAATAGAACAAAACAATTATAGAACCAGGGCTACTGGGTTCTTTACACTCCCACCAAATTATACGTTTTAAAGGGTGAGAGACAAACTTTAAAACATAATTTCAATGACAAAAATACAAAGATATAACAGTAACATTTTTTTTTTTTTTTTGGAGGCCTTTCTTTCTTTTTTGCTGGCTTCACTGGTTTTTTTTTTTTTGGGAAGCCTTTCTTTTTTTTTGCTGGCTTCGTGTTTTTATTTTATTTTATTTTTTTATACATATATATACATAAGCAATGATCAAAGTCTTCAAAGTGAGTTCTTCTTTCATATCAGTGTATATGTTTTAAGGGCAGCGATCCGCCTTCACCCTTGTCGATTCGCAAGTCCAGTACAGTTCTGAACTTGCTTTCTCTTGTGTGTGTAGTTTGTGTTCTTCTTTCATGTCGGTGTGTGTGTTTTAAAAGGGCAGCGATCCGCCTCACCCTTGTCGATTCGCAAGTCCAGTACAGTTCTGGACTTGCTTTCTCTTGTGTGTGTGTGGTAGGTAACAGTTTCCTGGAGTCTTTGTGCTGTGTAATGTTAGGTGTATGCTTTTCAGTGTGAGTTGTCAGTGTTTTCAGCTTCCAACAACAACACCAACTTTTGCACAGGACGCTCCACAAGAGAAAGTTTTGTGGTCTCTCTCTTATCGTTCAGGTGTTTGTCTTTTAGGAATATCTTGGCTCGTCTCACGAGTCCATCTTGGCCTTTGGTTATTTCAGAGACTCTCCCAAGTCTCCACTGACTCCTGGGTAGGGAGTCCTCGCAATCCATGACTATGTCTCCAACTTGAAGGTTTCTCTTGGTGTTGCGCCAGCATTGTCTGTTTCTGACACTGTTAAGGTACTCTCTTTTCCACCTACTCCAGAACTGTTCGGTTAGGTACTGCACCTGACGCCATCTTTTTGTTCCATACAGGTCTGTCCTGTCAAAGGTGCCAGGAGGGGGTAAGGCAGCTGTAGATTTCATGGTTACAAGATGATTCGGAGTGAGGGGCTCTAAGCTATTTGGAGTGTTAAGCGTGTCAACAGTGAGTGGGCGACTGTTAACTATGGCCATTGTTTCGTAGAAGAAAGTTCGCAGAGATGCATCATTCAGTCTACCAGGAGACAGCAGAAGAGTGGCGTCAAGGACACTTCGTACTGTTCTTATTTGACGTTCCCATACACCCCCTGCATGGCTGGCATGTGGTGCATTCATCACAAACTCACACTGTTTCTCTGTAAGAAATGTGTTGAGTCTCTCCATGTCCAGTTCTTTCAGAGCAGCATTCAGTTCATTTTTTGCACCCATAAAGTTAGTGCCTTGATCACATTTGATCTGTCTCACAGCACCTCTTAAGGCAATGAAACATCTGAGTCCATTTATGAAGGTATCTGTAGACAAATCTTCCAGCATCTCAATGTGAATTGCTCTGGAGCAGAAACAGGTGAATAGTAGGCCGTACCTCTTCTGTTCTTTTCTTCCTTGTTTAGTCCAGAAGGGGCCAAAGCAGTCCATGCCGCAGTAGGTGAATGGTGGTGAGGGTTCTGTGCGTTCCACTGGAAGGTCGCTCATTCTTTGACCTTCGATGGGCCTTCTTAGACGCCGGCATGTAACACAGTGTCGGATGTAAGTTGCAACTGCTCTGCTCAAACCACAGATCCAATATCCATTATACCTTATTTCGTTGATAGTGAAGTTTTTCCCTTGATGTTTCACTTTTTCATGACAAAGAGCAATGATGAGCTTTGCTATGTGTTGTCCCTGTGGTATGACTGTGGGATGTTTGAATGGAGTAGGAAGAGAAGACCGGCTGAGTCTCCCTCCCACCTTGAGCACTTTGTCTGCGTCCAGGAACACATCGAGATCATACAATTTGCTGGTCTTTGGAAGGTGTTGTCCATTGCTCAGTAGTTTTATCTCTTCCTTGTATGCTTGTGCCTGCAGTTGCTTGATTATGAATTGTTCTGCGCTTTGTCTTTCACAGACTGTTGAAAGGGTGGATGCTTTGTTCTTTCTTGCGCGTCGCATGAGGCGAGCAATTGCTCGTACGGCACTAGACCACGAGGAAAATTTGGTTAGTCTGTCGATGAGATTTACTTGCTCAGCTGTTTCTGTCTGGAACACTTGAGCCTTTCTGACTTCAGGATCACCGACCGGTAGCTCTGAGGGCTCTTCAGATGGCATTTCTATGTCTTTTTCCCATAAGAAGCTTGGTCCAGTGAACCAGTCTGATGCCAGTAACTCGTCTACGGTTGTTCCTCTGGAAGCATAGTCTGCTGGATTTCTGTCAGTTGGTACATAAAACCACTGTTTGGGGTCTGAGGCATGACGGATTTTCTGTACTCTGTTTGCAACAAAGGTGTGGAAGCGACGGGCATCATTGTTAATGTAGCCTAGGACGACCTTTGAATCGGTCCAGTAAAACTCCTCCACTTCTGAATAGCCTAATTCTTCTTTGAGCATGTTGCTTACTGTGACTGACACAACGGCTGCGGTGAGCTCCAATCTGGGTATAGTTGCAACTTTCAGTGGTGAGACACGTGCTTTTCCCAGGAGAAGACAACAGTGGACATCTCCCTTTTCATTGATCAGTCTCAGGTAAGTGCATTGTCCATAGCCTGCAGTGCTGGCGTCTGAGAAGTGATGTAGCTGTGTTTTGGTGACCTTTCCAAAGCCTGCCGGCTGATAGCAACGGGTTATGTGGATTTTCTCCAGTTTAACGAGGTCATCTCGCCATCTCTCCCACCGTGGCTTTAAACTTTCTGGAATTGGCTCATCCCACTTTGTTCCTTCATGGCACATTTCTTGAAGAACTCTTTTTCCATTGAGGAGATAAGGTGCAATGAAACCCAGTGGGTCGTACACAGAGGCAAGAGATGAGAGGACACCCCGTCTTGTTGCTGGTTGATTCTTTGGTGTAACTTTGAAAGTGAAGCAATCATTGTCGACGTTCCAGTTTATTCCTAGAGCTCTCTCTAATGCTCCATCATTGAATGTGAGACTCTTGGCTTTGATGTCTGTGGCAAGTTCAGTTGCCGGGATGCTTTGCAGAACAGCGTGGTTGTTTGACACAAATTTGTGTAAGCGCAGACCTCCCTTTGCACACAGCTCACGAGCCTCTTTTGCTAGACAGATGGCCTTGTCTTCACTGTCCACACTGGTCACCCCATCGTCCACGTAGAATTCTCTGGCAACGAAGTGTGATCCCAGTGGATGTGAGTCTCTGTGTTCTTTGGCCAGTTGCTTTAAACCATAATTTGCACACCCTGGTGAAGAGACGGCTCCAAAGAGATGAACTTTCATTCTAAACTCTTGGACAGCTGAAGTGGTGTCTCCATTCTCCCACCATAGGAAGCGTAGATAGTCTCGATCATTCTCAGATACATGGAATTGATGGAACATTTTTTCCACATCACACATCAGGGCAATGTGGTGCTGTCGAAAACGGATGAGCACACCTGTCAGACTATTAGTCATGTCCGGACCTGAGAGAAGGTGTTGATTGAGACTGCTGCCCTTGTACTTTGCTGAGCAATCGAAGACTACTCTAAGCTTGTCAGGTTTTTTGGGATGATAAACACCATGGTGAGGTATAAACCACTTCTCTCCATCTGTGCCTTCGAAATATGCCTTTTCTACATCACCTCTTTCAATTATGTCAGCCATGTATTTTACATAGTCCCTTTTGTAACTTTCATTTGCATTTAACTTTCTTTTCAGGTGATTGAGCCTCACAATGGCAAGCTGCTTGTTGTCAGGTAAGCATGGTCTTTCCTTGAATGGGAGGGGCATTTCATAATGTCCTTGGGAATTTTTCTTTATGTTGTTTTTTAGTTTGTCGAGAAACATTAAATCTTCTTGAGAAACTGTTTTGTCATTGTCTTGCGTGTCTCTGAAATCAGTCTCTAGAATTTTAAGAGCATCAAAGGGAGTTATGGCTGGTAGCTCATTCACAGTCACCCTGTGGCAATGACTGGTTGACAATGGATCAGAGTTTGAAAATGAACATCCAACAATAGCCCATCCTAGGTCTGTGCGTATGGCAAAGGGTTCTTCATCCTTTCCTGTAATGACTTGTCTGGGTACGAGTGTCCTTGGACAATTGTAGCCTACCAGTAGTCCTACCTCACAATTAAGCAATGGCGGTATCTGATCTGCTATTGTGGTGAGATGGCTCCATCTGCTGGCTGTTTCATGAGTTGGAATATGCTCTCTGTTGACAGGAATACAGTTTTTGGTGTAGGCGGGTGGTAGATCAATGTGCACAGTGGAATTGAAGGCTCTCACTCGCAAGCCGGATGCTCTTTCACTATTCAGAATCATATTCTCTCCTATCATGGTAGTAAGTTTCAGTTTTACTGGGTAAGTGGTAAGCTGTAGCTCTTTGCATACTTCTTGGTCAATGAAAGTGGAGTCACTTTGAGTGTCTAGTAAGGCATATACAAGTTTCTCATTTGATGGATTTTTTTCATTTGAGACCCACACTGGTACTATCATAGAAGTATTAACTGACTGACCTTGGCTGGTGACGTTAAGAGAAGTGACAGATGTTGATTCCACCTCATTGAATTGCACTGAGTTGACTTGCCTCACTCTATGTTCATCTGTTCTGTTGCTGTTGTGAAGGCAGGTGGGATGTTGTCCTTTGCACAGGGTGCACTTGTGACGATATCTGCAGTTCTTTGTTCCATGACCAGCTTTTAGACAGCTGTAACACAGTCTGTTGTCTTTGACATAGGTCTGCCTATATTGTAACGTTTGATTTAAGAATTCTGGGCATTTGGGGAGCTGATGGTAGTTGTCTTGGCAAAACATGCATGGGCTTTTGACTTTTTCCTTTGTTGTTAGGCCTATATCATTTTCATTTGCAGCTGCTTGGGTAGTAAAGACATTAACTTTGTTCCCTTTGAATTCCTTCGCCTCTCTCTTGTCGTGAGATGAATGAAGAGCGTGAAGAGAAGTTACAGGGTTGCATGCTATTTCTGCCTCCAGAGACACAAAGTCGGCGAATTCTTTGAAGGTGGGAAATGTTCCTCCTTCTACAAGGGTTTTTGTAACTTGACGGTTCCAGCGAGCTGCCAGCCAATCGGGCACTTTAAGAATCAGCTTTTGGTTCTCTTCGCAGTCATTTAGAATATCCAAGCCTTTTACATGTGGAATTGCTTGTAGACATGCGTTTAAAAAGTCAGAGAATGATCTTAGCCCTTCAGCGTCTTTAGATGATATTTTTGGCCAGTTGGATAGCTTATCTCTGAAAGCTCTTTGTATGGCAAAGGGCTGCCCATATCTTTGATTAAGCCTTTTCCAGGCATCTCTGTAAGCATCATCATCACTTCTAAAGAATGTCCCTTCGATACATTTTTGGGCTGCGCCGCTGACATATTTCTTCAAGTAATACAGTTTATCTGCAGGGGAGATGTTCTTTTTATCTATGAGTGACTGAAACGAAGCTTTCCATTCAATGTAGTGAATTGGGTCGCCACTGAACACAGTAGGTGTTGGTACTGGAAGTCTCTGTGTGGCTATGCTATCTTGAATTGCTTTTGCTAAACAGGAGACATCGAGTGAAGGCGTTTGGGTGTTTGAAGATGGAATGTCATGGTTAGATTGCGTCAGGGCGCGAGGAGTACTTTGGTTAAGTGGTTGGTGTTCACGAGAGGGCTGGAAGATCTGTGCGTCATACTCCTCTCTTACTTCTCTGTCATACACTTCGAATCTCGCTCGAGCGACCTTTAAGTCATTCATTGCTTTCCATTGTTCCATTTTTGCTGCCTCTTTTCTACACTCCTCTTCTACCTCTCTCATTTTCTTCTCCTGCTGTTCTTTCTCTATTAAACTCTCGTATTCAGCTTCTTTTGCTGCTAGATCTGCCGCTGCTTCCGCTCGTTTTTCGGCGACACTGGAATGTTTTGAAAGACAGCTGATTTCTGAAACGGATCCATACACTGACCTGGCATATTCTGGTTCGCGTAATTCACGCACGCGTTGTCCTACACATTCTGCATCGTACTCAAAAACCAGTCTGTCATTAAGCATTTGTGTGAGGTCACCAGTTACTGCTACACATGCATCAACTTTTCGTCTTATCTCTGGATCAGGCGCATAATGCGATCTTAATTCATCAAACATTTTCAGAACATCAGCTTTTCCTTTTGCTAGTTCGTCTACGAGAGCTCCATTACGTTTTCCTGTTATCTCACACTTGAGTTCTTGTCTGGTTGTACGCGCTGACACTTTCCACTGTTCATAAAGACTACACAGTTTCTTTTCTCTTTTGTTTTGCTCTTCTTTACTGTATAGTAACATTTTTTCCGTAGGAATGCGTTCGCGTTCAGAGCGTCTAACTGAGACTACATCATCATCATCCTTTGGCACAGGCCTATCGACAATTGTTTCATTGCAAAGAAAAGTGTTAAGTTCTTGCCTTTTCGCTGCCTTTTCTGTGTCCATCTCGTGTTGGGATTGCGATCTCCTTCCCCTTTCCGTGCGAGTTGACTTGACACTTGTCCGATGTGATGTTTGTTTGAATTTCTCCGATGACCATTACACTTGCGTCGATCTGGTGCTCGCTGCTTCTTTCCTCTGTGACTTTGTTGCGATCATCCAGTCGGGCAGGTGTGGACCAATTCCTTACTGTAATGTCCCGTAAATAATGGCCTTCCGACAACTGCTGGTCCGAGTTCATGTAGTTTATTTGTCTTCATACATAGATCAGTACCACCGTAAGGAATTGGTTGCCTTTTACGGGTGCATTAGGCTCTTACTGCTGTTAGAATGCTCAAATCACAACAGCGGCAACCAACATAACAATAGAATTATAGAACAAAAACAATAGAACAAAACAATTATAGAACCAGGGCTACTGGGTTCTTTACACTGATGCTGAATTCACTTTTCATTGTGCATATTATGAGCTTCGTTGAGGACTCTTACATGCTTGTCTTAGATGACGGAAGTAACGTTGGCGCAGCTTTAGCAGCAGAGAAGCTATTCGGCTTGTGTTGATAATAATAAACTCCTGGACTATTTCCAAACTTCCAAATGCTTCGTTTCGTGAGTACAGACCATATTTGTGCTACTGCAGAAGTTTGGTGTCATGACATGTTATTTTTGTGGGGAAAGTTTGGAGACGGTGCCCAGTATCCATATGCGCTTGAGTCAAGCTAACCGGAATAAACATCGAATAACACGGCAACTCTGTTGATGTAAGCCTGCGGCAGAAAACACTTCGGGTGTAAAGGTGGATGGGTGTCACGGTTCAAATGGCATTAGGGTGATTCTACTCCGAACCATCGCTTTAACCAGTGCTTCTCCCCAGCATCCTCCTCCATGACTGAGGCATAAATGCAATTTTGTTGTGTGCAGTGTACACTGCTGTGGAGTGCTGTGTCACAATGATATGATCAATGCCATGATCAATGGCAATTTCCTAGGGGGGCTTAAGGTACTATATACGGCACATAGAGCTCGAAAGTCCCGCCCCTTAGTTCCGCGTTTCACGGGACCTAAGCTGACCATCTAACAACGTGGTAGCGAGTAAATATCTTCTGATCTCAGTCATGATATGCGCTGGGCTACAAATATGCTGTTTAAGATGATAGATAAAGATTATTCATGCAGAAGTATCAATGTTTTGTTCCGAGGCCGTCGGCATGAAAAATGTGAAGAAACACAGCTTTTTAAAAAATGTGGGGGTTCGTACGAAAAATTAAGCAAAAATATCAGAAACAACATATATGGAGCTCGTGGCACAACTCGAAAGGGATCGAAATGCCATTTTAATACCGCCATTGGATTACATGCTACGATTTTCGGCTAAAAACGCCGTTGAGGTCCCATGAAATCGGGGGAAGTGACGTCACTTTCGAGCTCTATACACAGTACTAGTGGCCCATTTCCTTTTTTTCCACACTTAAAATTGTTGTAGCCATGTTTTTTATGTACCGTACGTATCTTTCATACGGGAAAGGAATACACTTCTGGTGTTTTTTTTATTTTATTTGCACACCTCACCTGGCAGGTGCGTTAGAGATACTGACCTGTATATAGAGACGCTGTGGTTCTATGAACACCATTCAACGTGTATGATGCAACTGCGACTGGTTTGCGAGAATATTTCCGCCTCAATTGCTCCATATCCTGCCTCCAGCCGTTGCTTCACTTTGAGTGTATAGAATGCCGTCCATCAGTACACATAACACACATAATTGGTTAGAGATGACCCATAACTTGGTATCGGTCGCTGGTCTGTTTGTTCGCTGGTCTTTCAGTGTCTCAGGCTGGGTGATGTTTCATGGAGCAGTACAAGACCAACTGAAGGGATGACTGTACATTAGGAGATAATTCCATTGTGCAAAAAAACATCCCCCCCTTTTCTCTTTTCATTTTTTGTTCTTATTTCCTCAAAAACAATATTGCTCGACCCTGTGTTCTCTTCCTTTTCTCCTTTTCCTGTTTTTTCCCCCCCCATCTCCCTGCAAAGGTTGGCAAAGAGTACACAGCGATACTTCTGACATTTTCACTCATTCACTTATACAGGGTGAGAATGACTTTGATGTGATCCCTACATACAGTAGTAAAGCAGCCCAAAGGGGTCAGTTGTCCCAGGCCCAGGGGCAGAGGGGGGCCCAGAATTGGGTTCTCATTACGTTGTATGTACTGTATAGGGAGGGGGACCCTATCGGATTACTTTGTCCTGGGCCCTGCAAAAAGCTGTCAGGAAAAGTCCAAGTCCTCATACTGATGTTGACAGTTTGATACTGTGGAAACTCAGGCGTGACTGGGAGCTTGGAATGGACGTGGCGGTCGCCCTGGCGACTCTCATTCTGATGGAATGTTTGTCTTGCCACCTGTGCCACCGCTTCCTTGCAGCTGAACGCACCTGGAAAGGTAAAGTCAAAGTCAAGCCAAACTGTACTCAATTGTCAAAAAAAAAACTATGTAACAGAGTTAGCACAGAAGTTTGAAATTGTGTTTGACCAGTCTCCAATGTGCAGATGAATTAAACATAAATAAGACGTTGACAATGATCATACACAAACACACACATAGCCTACATAGACGGCAGTACCTACCTCAGTGTTGAGGAAACAGTAAAACACAGATACGAAGAATCCCTGTGACAACATGAGAACAAGCGGATTACTGACAGATAAGGCTACCATGTCCAGCAATATTTGGCTCATGCTATGACGTGTGCGTTCTCCCCGTACAAAGATATAATGCATTTAATGTGTCATATAGTCCACCTCATTAAAGGATAAAACTATTTTTTTACATTGGACCCTTAATTTCACATTATAACATCATGTTCTACAAAAATATATTACCAGCGGAACCATAAAGTTTCCAAACAAGCAATCCACCTGTCATGAGTGGCAGCGTACCGTAACGAATAAATTAAAAACGGCATAGTTTGTGCTTGCAAAAAACTGCCCATAGGAAGATGTTTCATGGCCAAATGACACGCAACATACCAACTGTATCGCACGCTCAGGAGCGTAAAGTATACCCCCGCAGCCCCTGCGAGGCAGGGGGGCCCACATGGGCCCTTGACTTGAAGAAACAGGGCCCCTCCACATGATATTAGGCCCTCTTTTTTCATTTGGGGGCCCATTCTTGGTAGCTTGCAGGGGGGCCTGAAGTACTTGCGTTACGCAAGTGCGCACGCTATGTCGTCACGTGGCCACGAATTGCCGATCAATAACCTATAATGTTCGTCGTGCCGTCACGATAAAGCCCCATTTTTCGAGGTTGGGCCACACTTCCGCGGCCAATGCATTTGAATTGGCTGTCCGACTCGTGGTAGATTTACGATTGATGGCCCAATTCCGACAGAAAACTGATTGGGGAAAGATTATTAGTGAAGGGATACATTTTAGCGTACAGTATGCCCCATCACACTGTGAAGTAGGCTAAAACAAATTAAGTTGGATAGGGTGTTTTCCAATGCAATGTTTGCTTCTCTACACTCCACTTCTTCCTCACATTTTCCTGGAAGCTTGACAGGTCCATCAATCGTAAATCAACAAGTCGGACAGCCCATTCAAATGCATTGGTCGCGGAAGTGTGGCCCAACCACGAAAAACGGGGCTTTATCGTGACGGCACCACTACCGTTATAGATTATTTTAATTTCGTGGACAGAGGACGCATCTCGTGCGATAGGGCTCAACATACAGGATTGAGTAGAACAAGAGGTTATAACGTGAATTCAAGGGTCCAATGTGAAAAAAAACAAAAAAAACAGTTGCAGGCAAAACGAGCGAAGCGACGACAGGCAAAATTCAGTATTCCATTCAAGCAGCTCAATGGTCAACAGGTCGTAGCGGCGAATCAAATCAATTGATACATTTATGCTGCAGTTTTGATTGCCCGTCACTTGTAAAATTCAGTCCTCATTTTCATAATGTTAAACTTGCCTGAATATTTTTGCTCAGTTTTGCCTCTGCTGGCTCGCTTCTGAATTTCAGGAATTGAGTCAGTTAACAGAAAGTAACTGTCTTTGAACGTCCCAGTCGTGTGGATGGAATATGTGAAATATATAGGCTATATATTTTTTGGAAGGGTGTTAGATACAGGCCGAATTCTGTAAAATTAACTCAGACCCTTGGGATGCAAAATCTGTGGCAGTTTCACAGATTTTGCCAAAATTCCATGCTGGACTATTAAGGTATTGGGTCATTTCACGTGAAATCAGACACTTTGGGACCCGACCGACACGGATTTCAATCAGACTTGCTGTGCCTGTTTAGTAGCAAGGTAGCACCCCAGAACTGCATTTTTGTGAATCTGACACCAATATTAAGGGAGAAACAGACTAGCAAAGGTTTACATGTGAGGGTAGGACACTATGCATTCATCCTTGATTATATCAGTCAGTGTAAGTCACAAAAGGATGTCTGAGGTATTGTTTGAAAGCTCTTTTCTGGCTCTACAAATTACTCAAACACCATGGAATATAACAACCTTCAGAATATGAATTATGATACATTGAAAAATGAAACATTGAATATCAAAAAATCGTATATTTTAAAATGGTTGATTTGTTGTCTTAACATAGCCTGTAAGGTCATAAACAACACCTGAAAATGGGGTCTTTGGTTCTTTATTCATTTCAGAGATAATGGGACATAAAGGTTGAAATGAGTTGTAATGAAGTAGTAATAGAGTAGTGTCAGGGACAGGGCTGGACTGCCATCTGGCATAACGGGCATTTTCCCAGTGGGCCCTGCACCCGCGTCGGTCCCCATTCCAGGTACTCAAAAACTACACCGCTTCTGACCATTGTCAATGGACACAGTGGAAGATAGACCATTTTAAGCATTCAGAGAAGGCAGGGTTGAAAGAATAAGCTCAGTAAAGGATTTTTTTAAATGTTCAAGTATCAAAGGGTATGTTGTAGCTGTATATATACAGCTCCAGGCCTTTTTATTAGAATACCATGAAAAAGTTGATTTATTTCCATAATTCCATCGATAATGTTAAACTGTCATGGATTGTAGATTCATGGCCCAGTTTTTAACTATTCCAATCATTATTTTTTTTCTTTTTATATACGTTGGCCTTCCAGCTCAAAAAACCCATGAATTGGGGAATTCACATTATTAGAATATTGTTATAAAATCACATTTTTCTTCATCAAAATTCAGGTCACATTAAATCAGTTGAAATTTGGTACTTTCTACATAACATGCAATGGTCAATACTTGGTTAGGACATTCTCTGTCTTCATAATGGCCATGATGCGTTTAACATTGAAGTCAATGGCAAAAACAGTGCATGGGAGTTATGGAAGCCCAGATATCCTTGATGCTTTGCTGTCAGCTGTTCTTGTTTGTTGACCTGGTTCCCCACACTTCCCTCTTCAATATACCCGAAGATTTCCATGCCACGTTTTGGTGTTAACTCACCAGTTTAATTCTAACTCAACAGAAATTAAACCCCATTCATTTTCAATGGGGTTTCATTTCTGGTTATTTAGAATTAAACTGGTGAGTAAGCGCCAAAACGTGGCATGGAAATCTACAGGGTATATTGAAGAGTGAAGTGTGGGGTATCAGGTCAGCAAACAAGAACAGCTGACAGCAAAGCATCAAGGATATCTGGGCTTCCATAACTCCCATGCACTGTTTTTGCCATTGACTTCAATGTTAAACGCATCATGGCCATTATGAAGACAGAGAATGTCCTAACCAAGTATTGACCATTGCATGTTATGTAGAAAGTACCAAATTTCAACTGATTTAATGTCACCCGAATTTTGATGAAGAAAAATTTGATTTTATAACAATATTCGGTAACACTTTACAATAATGGTGCATGAATTATAACGGAATAATGTTGGAAGTAATGTATGATTTATGGTGAATTAACACATGATTTATGTACATAGTGATATTTAATCTATCATTAGTTAATAAGGAGTCATGACATGAGTGATGAGGACTCACCATTAAGTAAATGTGGTATATCAGAGGGAAATTCGTGGTGTGAATTACAAGGTTAACATATCATGTATTAACATGGCTGATGAAAATCCTGTCAGATCAACCCAGTCATACATGAATCCAACCTTAGTTAATGTTGCCTTTCCAGCAATAATGGAATAATGTTGTAGTCATTAAATGACACTCAGGCTAAGCGGTTCCCAAACTTTTTCCCCGCGCACCCCCTTGTACATTTCATTGTGGCTCGCGCACCCCCTTAGCGAATATTTTGGTGTGCTGATGGCCACGCAAGTATGGATTCACTGTGCATTCATGCACATTATGCACAGTTTTGAATAATCCTCTTTTCCAAGTTCTGGAGTTAAACTGCACTTCAAATGGACCCTTCCAGCATACAATTAAAAACTACTTAAAGTTCATTGATGCTGTATAAAAAAACTCTCACCATTGCTCTATTCAGCTCGCGCACCCCCTTATGGCAGGCTGCGCAACCCCAGGGGTGCACGGACCACAGTTTGGGAAACCCTGGCCTAGCCTATGTTTAGGCTACTAGTGTGGATTTCTATGACCAGCCGAAATAATCAGCCCATTGCCAATGTGCATAACAATCCTCGTGGAGCCAGTCATCTCAACCAGGCAATGGGCAACTTCAGAGAAGCTACAGAGCATTGTCAGGAACCACGGCTGTGGCGTTCGACACCTGCAGACTGCGCCTTGAAGCAACCTCCCCAGGCCATCATAGTAGCCTACACCCCCTCCCCGCAAACACAGGGAGTCACGTTTCATTCTTATTACCTGCTCCCGTCTTAATGTAACGTTTCGTTTCCCACCATAGCATTCTTTTAGCGGCTTATTTAAGGTGTCTCTCGTTCCGATGTGTGGTCATTAGCCAGCCATCACCAACGCCCTGAAGGGAGCCAGCCGAAGGAGTTTCTGTGGCGCTGCAGCGACGACTTCCACATTTAGTCAGTTTTTTTTTCCACGATTTCAATGACCTTACTTCTTTATAATGTATAAACGTATTTCAGTTCAAACCGTAACCAAATATAGGCTATTATATTAACAGGCTAGCTTACAATTAGAGAATGATACGACCCTTGTGGTAGGCCAAACGCCAAGTCACCACTTCTCAAAACTGATAATCATACTTAGACTACCCAGTGACGTGATTGTGCCCAATGAAACAGGAGGCCTCGATTCGTGCAGAAGATAAGGTACGTAACTGGGATATAAAATATGTATATGTTAGAAAACTATTTAACCTCATAGACTAACCTTGTATACGGTACATTCTAACAACATATTTCTTAAGTTTTGAGTCATTCACGTTCATTTGAAGCGTAATCCCCCCCCTACTGTGGCTAGTTTGGATGAGACGACTTGACCCTAGCTAGCACAACATAAATGACAGCTAGCTCTACACTATTTCGGCCATTCGTTAACGATCAGTGTTCAGATAACTAGCGCAAACGTGCCAAGATATATTGTATTCTCAAAAAAACGCTTGTGTTGTGCCATGGCTTATACGGTGATGACGTTTGAGATTGTAAATTTACGGGCCACTCGTAAGGCCCATAAGCTTAGATGTGTCTATGGTAAGGCCGACCTGACGAGATAGCTGCCTACTGAGGTTTGATTGGATATGGACATTGTTTATTTCAGAAGGAAAATGTTTGGAGTGGAATTGTTTGGAAGACAATCTTGGGACAATTTTGCTCTTTGGGTCTTTGTGCCAACCATGCCAGCTATCGTAGGGTGCTCTGGGAACTTCTTAGATCTGTTTACTGTATGTACAGAAATACGCATTTTGTTTACATAAAATCCCTTGTCATTTCACCACTGTAACCCAGACAGCACGAAGCATCTTGCCGACGTCAAAATCAGATCAACAGACAGGGACATCAGCCTTCTCTTGGGAATAGGCCAGATATGCCAGAACAAGAAATGGTAAGTCTATCACTACATAAGATCCATAACAAAATACTCCTAGTTAAATCTTAAATGTGACCTGGTGGCATTATTGCGTGAATGCTTATGTTGAACACTTAATAAATAAGATCCTCAAGTGTGTAGAGTTCGTTATTTATTTACATTTTCCTCAGCATAACTGTACAGCTGACACCACTGCCTTCTGTATCATAACAAAGCCTGTCACTTCCACGTTTCGTTCTTCTTATGTGACCGAAGTCACTGGCTACTGCACCAGAGAGGGTCTCTGCACTCATTGCTGGTCCTATGATGCCATCTATTGGCGAAAACGTGCAACAGCATAATTAAACTAAAAGACAACTTCTGACAGGACAACAAAAAGACAGGGAGTGAGAATAAGGGAATAACAAAAAGACAAAAATGGGGGGTCCACTACACTTGCATACCTGATTGTGATGCTGTCACTCATTTTCTAGTCTATATCTTGGACTGAAAAAGGATGCTTTGCCCCTGCGGTTGTGAAGAGGATGCTGTGGAGGTGGCAGCATGAACGTGTCACACAGACATTGGCTAAACTATAGGTTAACTATAGCTATCGGTAGGTACAACGAAATAAAAGAAACCACCCCCTCAACCCTGTTTATGCTGCACTGTACCTATTATAACCAGTTTTTATATAGACCATTATTTGAAATACTACGAGAGCCTTGCTGTTAGGATACTGTACAGCAGGGATGGGCAACTGGAGGCTCGGGCGCAGGACAGTTTTTAACCCCCTATAAATCAATAGTGTAAGCATTCAGGTATAAATAAAGAAAAAGTGAAGTATCCTTTTGTAAATTCAAGTGCGTGGTGATGTGGCCCACTGATTGTGGTAATTAAAAATGTTGGCCCACCTTATAATGAAAGTTGCCCACCCCTGCTGTACAGCCTACATCACTTGTACATGTCCTTACCAAATAGGACACTAGCTAGCTAAATGTAACTAATATGGCATTGTGAAAGTTGTATGCCGAAATGTAAACCATAATATTAAATTGTGATGGACATAATTCAACCAACATATTACATTGTGAATGTAGTTGCACAGTGATACTGAGACCGATTTATTCCTGTCTTTATTTGCCAGGCTTCTACACTTGCCCTCAGAGTTCACATATAGTGAAGTGCACAGGTGTCCAGTCAGGTTCAGACTGATGCTGGTAACAAGAGGAAAACATGCTAATTGGTAAGTGAGATCCCTGCTCAACAAAAATCCACACAGCACAACAAGTAAGCCTAGTTTGTGGTATCAAATGTAAAATGGAAGTTTCATCAAAAAGTTGTAGAACACATCTGAATAAATTGCAGGCCATCAAAGTTGTGAATGGGCAGGGAAAACACAACCAGTAGGCTTATGAATTACTTTGACTCAGCACAGCACAGCAGATGCGATGCTACCATTCCTTGGGAATATGACACAGAGGTCTACTATTCCATTGTAAATATTGACTGGAAATGTTCATGTTTCAACTGTTTAAAAAACATTGGACTCAGGGGAAAAAATCTCTAGGTGTATATAAGTGAAAGCCCACCTTTGCCATTGTGACACAGCACACAAGTATACACTGCACACAACGAAATTGCATTTTATGCCTCACCTGTGCAAGGGTGCAGCCTACATTGGCATCCCAAGGGAGCAGTATGTTGCAGTGTGGCGGGAAGGTACCATACTTGGGGTACCTCAGTCATGGAGGATGGTGGAGAGAGCACTGGTTAATTACTCCCTCCACCAACCTGGCGGGCTGGGAGATGAACCAGCAACCTTTGGGTTGTTCAGCCCTGGGCTACAGGACACCCTAACCGCTTACCAATGACTGCCCCACTTATCCTTGACTGTATAAAAAATACCACAGAGTAGCGAGTACACTTTTAAATTAAAAGGGTCAATATAGATGATAGACTTTTCATCCACAGGCAGGTAAGGCCTATATTGAAGGCAGCCAGCTTCAAAACAGACCCCACCTTCTCTTTGTCACCTGAATATAACTTAATTGTATTGCAAATGTCATTCCTAAGATTCATTTACAAAATGTGTTTTATTTCATGTGAAGCTGCATAACATTGAAATTATGTCGGGGGGCCCGGTGAAACGGCCCTTGAGACATAGGTTCCCCACCCCTGCTGTAGGAAGAGCCTGTAGACGGTGACACTTCAGACATTTGACTTTCTAGCTCTTGTCACAGGTCAGTCCATGAGCCCACGTCTTCAGGTCATGGGCCTGAGAAGAATCTACCGTTACAGGGGTCAGAAGAGATCCTCAAACTGTAAGTTAATCTCATGATGCTTTTTAACATAAACATTTGACACTCACTCTCACCACAGGTCAGTTCATGAGCCTCACTGGATACTTTTATAATATATGTGCAGCTGTGTGTCAATGGTTGGTATGCAGTGTCGCTGTTTTTTGTTTTGTTTTTGTTTTTTTACATTTTATGTACTGTTTGTCTCTTGTTTCTGTGCTGTTTCAGATGCTGACATTACTACCCCTGTACTTCAACCCCTCTGCTGCCACTGGGTCCTCAACGAGAAAATAAACTGATTCCCCCCCCCAATCCATTCCTTTTTCCACCGTCACATCACACCATGCCTATGCACATTAACACCACCAATGAGCCTAGAAAACTAGGACAACAGTGAGGATGAATTTAGAAACCGCTTCCACGTATTGTACTATTTCTGAAAAAGCATTGGTATTGGCCTTCTATCTCCACGTAGCCATATCAAAAAACCTGCCTAAAAAAAAATCAATTTTGTCGTGTTTCCGCTTAAAAAGGAATTTAGAAACCGCTTCCACGTATTGTACTATTTCTGAAAAAGCATTGGTATTGGCCTTCTATCTCCATGTAGCCATATCAAAAAACCTGCCTCAAAAAAAAAAACTATTTTGTCGTGTTTCCGCTTAAAAAGGAGAACAAAATATCCACATGTAAAATTATCCTGCTACGTGGAAATGGCACCTTACTAAATAAATAACAACTGCATAGTTATTCTGTTCAATTTATGAGTAACTATGTAAATTATGATTAACTTTTTGGCTGATATGGGACACTGCATGAAAAGAGGAATTTGTGGATGAGTTTTGCACCTTAAATTGCCTCATACCTCAAGCCACAGCATTTGCGGCTCCCCCATGCCCCCCTCCCATCCCTTTCTTAGAAGAGCCTTTAATAGCCTATGTAAATGCCAGTGATCAGGTCGGGAGCTGCCCCAGTCAATTTCAAGTGGGGTGGGGTGGGGTGAGGTCAGGTGGGTGGGAGGGAGTGGGGGGTCGGCAGGCCTTTTTCTAGGATTTTGGGGTCCCTAGGCAACGGGATTGTTGGGGGCCCAAGGGCATTTTTTGGCCTTTTACTAAAATGTGTGTGTCTGTGTGTGTGTATGTTTTTTCACGCTGCCCAGTGGTGTTTTTCAGAATCACTAACCATTAAACCAGGGGTAGGGAACCTATGTCTCGAGGGCCCTTGAGGCGGTTTTATCCGGCCCCTGATATCATTATAATGTTTTGCAACTTCACATGAAATAGGCCTATGACATATTTTGCAGGCCTAAAGGAATCTTAGAAATTACATTTCCAATGCAATTAAGTTATATTCAGGGGACCTAGAAAAGGTGGGGACTGTTTTAAAGGTGTCTACCTTTAAAGATGTCTATATGTCTATATAGGCCTAAAGGTGTCTATATAGGCCTAAATTTTATGGGGAAATCCTGATTTGTGTTCATAGTACGGCCCCCGGAGGATTTTATGACCATGGTAGGAATTTGAAGTGGCCCCTCGAATGAAAAAGGTTCCCCACCCCTGCATAAACCTTTCTACTAGCCACAGCTTTGCTGTCAGTACATTTTATTATGATACTATAAGCTCAGAAATTAAGTTGATCAAACAATTCGATCTGTGCTATAAACATTTAAATGAACCTACAGAATAGGCTATCAAAATAGAATCATCTGAATGATCTTTCTTGGACATAGGCCTACATTTTGAAGTGACCCTTCGAATTAAAAAGGTTCCTCTGCTGCTTTTGAGGAAAAACATCAATGTGCTTGGCCACTCTGTTTTTTTTTTTTAATGGTATTCTGAACTAAAGCAAGGATTGTTCAAGTTAGTTGAAAATAGACCGTCTCTGGTTAAATTAGTTCTACACCAAGCCTTTAGGTGGCAGTAAAACTAATTGGCACAATGCGAATTCCACACACAAGCCACAAAGAAGCCATCAGCCGCGGTCAACATCACCCATAGAACTAATACATTGTATTATTTCTATGAACATCACCTTCCTGATTGAACAGAACCACGCGTTGTCTGTGTGGTTTACAAGTTTCTTGGCGATATGGGGGAAAAGTTCCTCACATACCAACGGAAAATGGGCGTCATATACATGTAAGTACATTTTACTCAACTGTGGTTTAAAGTTTCAGTAGGCTACTCAAGAGCGATTGAATAGCTCCTCTGAACACAGATCCGCCATTGCTAAGTTATGGCACAGCCGTTTTACATAGCTGGTAGCTCAAGTCCCCTCAATGTGACTACACTAGTTGCTGCTGTACGCTAGTAAATTCTGATGACTTGCGAGCATCGTAATGACAAAATGCTGTGGTGAAACGGTGAATATGTTAAGTATACTTGTTGATGGTAAATTGTTTGACATTGCTCGTTCTCAGTTGCCTTCCCCCTGCCTAAAGATAGACAAAGGCTACCGTTAGCATGCTATTGCGTTAGCTCATCAACTAGATTCTGGGCACTGCTCATTTTTCACGTCTGCCCGGTATTTCGCTGATGAACTAACGCTTAGACGCCTTGCCAATGTATTTTACAGCGGCAAAAATGCATAGGCGACGTTGGAAAGACTGGTGTGCCGTCTGGGTATGTTGGTTTTCAGTGCTGGGCAGTAGCGAAGCGACTAATTTAATTACATTCTCTAGTAGCTTGGTCGTAGCGTCACTACTATGTATCGAGTAGCTAACATCCCTGTAGTAATGCTATTTTTCCTCAAGTAGCGACGTTTTTGTCCCCCATCGATTTTACTCAATGATTTTTGTTTTACTTTCTCTATCCTGAAACCTAGGCAGTCACACAGGGGTTCCAAGACCCACCGGCGTAAAATCAAGTCAAAGGTGGGATATAATTTAGTTCCATGCTACTTTGAAACGGTGGTAGATGGACACTCCCAACTGAGATCGCTCCCGGACGTGCAGTCCCAGGTGTTTCTATCACTCCCGGACGTGTAGTCCCACCCGATTATATTTCACGTATTATCATACACTGCCACATACAAGCAATTTAGGGTTAGGTTTAGGGTCAAGGTTAGGGTTAGGGTTAGAAACAAAAAAACTAACATCAAAAAGATAACTAGCTCCGTTATATGGCGGTGGGACCGATAGTCTGGCTAGTGGGAGCGAGCCGACAGGGGAGCGTCCTGCGTTGGGAGCGTCAATCAGGGAATCGTTCTCAGTAACGCGAGCCCAATGTATCAGCGCGAGCTCAATGTCGACCAGAGTGGTCAAGTTGAGCACGCCACCCCGAAATCAATGTGAAATACCCTGCCATTTGCAAACAGTAGGCAACCTGTCCTTAAAAAGTATGGGTCCTCAAAACAGCACTTGTTGCACAAATATGTGTAGATGGCCTCTTCAAGAAATTGAAATTATGTATGGTCACTTTTTCTTATTGTTTCACGTGGAGGTCTACTGACCTTGTCTAAATAATGTAGGCTAGTTTATGTCCATGTATTATATTAGGACCCAAGGTTAATGGGTTATTCTATTTACCATGTTTTCACAGGCTGCTGTCTCATAATATGGCGAAGACGAGTCACCTGAAGGCCTAACTCGCCATAGAAGACTGAAAGAATGTAAGATTAACTTCTTTGTGACCAATATGACTTGCTCATTGATACATGTCAATATGAGGTGCATGGCAAAGTATTTAATTTATTTGTCTCGCTTCTAGGAGCTGTAGAAACAACAGGGTGTTCTTTTTCAGGGTATTCTTTTTTATAGAACTGGACAGGTCATTTATTCGTTATCCTTGTTTTTGAAGTGTCCTGCAGGATGCTGTGTCCTGCAATCCTGTGTACTGTGCTACAGACGCATGTGGAGGTCAACCCAAAATGGGCACAGTCTCACCGCAGAAGAGTGAAAGAGGGTAAGCTTAACCTATAGCCTACGTCAGGGTCGGGGAACGTTTCTCATTCGAAGGGCCGCTTCAAATTCATCCGAGGGGCCGTAAAAGTCCTCCAAGGGCCGTACTATGAACACAAACCAGGATTTTCCCTTTCACTTTAGGCCTATATTGAAGGCAGCCACATTTAAACAAACACCACCTTCTTCAGGTTCCCTGAATATAACTTAATTGTATTGCAAATGTATTTTCTAAGATTCCATTACAAAATATGTCATATTTCATGTGAAGCTGAATAGCATTAAAATTATATCGGGGGGCCAGATAAAACTGCCTCAAGGGTCGCAAACGGCCCTAGAGACATAGGTTCCCCACCCCTGGCCTACATTGTCAATATGACTTGTGCTACTTTATAGATAAGTAATCAATGCTGTGCATTGCTATGTTTTGATTTATTTTCTTACATCCTACAGATCCTGGCAGGGAGACGGTAGTGTCCTGCAGAATGGTGATGGGCCAATCTTACAAGAGACCACAGAAAACTGATATAGTGTAAGATTATCCCTGTTGGGCTCAATAGGTCTTGCTTATTGACATATTTGCTATGTCAATATGAGGTGCATGGTTAAGTATTTATTTATTTGTCTCGCTTCTAGGAACTATAGAAACAACAGTGCCTGCTGCAGTATAATGAGGACACCCTGAGCAGAGAGCTCCAATAGACCCAGGTCCAGTGTCTTGGCAGGGTGAAATGGCACTGATATGGGTATGTACTAATGTCAGTTAAAATGAATGAATGAATGAATTAATTCTCATATCTGAATAATGTGAACACTGGATTTACCACACACACACACACACACACACACACACACACACACACACACACACCCTAGGCCTAGATGATTTGGACCCAAGGTTACTTTTACCACAGCTCTGGCACATCAATTTTCATTTGTTTAATAACTGGTCAGGTAATTTATTCATTCCCCTTGTTTGTTTTTTTGTTTTTTTTTGTAGTGTCCTGCAGGATGCTGTGTCCTGCAATCCTGTGTGCTGTGCTACAGACGCGTGTGGAGGTCAACCCAAAATGGGCACAGTCTCACCACAGAAGAGTGAAAGAGGGTAAGCTTAACCTATAGCCTACGTCAGTGGTGGGGAACCTTTCTCATTCGAAGGGCCAATTCAAATTCATCCGAGGGGCCGTAAAAGTTCTCCAAGGGCCGTACTATGAACACAAACCAGGATTTTCCCCTTCACTTTAGACCTATATTGAAGGCAGCCACATTTAAACAAACACCACCTTCTTCAGCTTCCCTGAATTGTTAATATGTAAGTGTTGAGTGTTAATGTTAAAGGAACAGTCCACCATTTTTCACATATATGGAGTATTTACATGCATGAATGTGCATTTCATTTTGGTCTGTGTTTTCATTATCTAGTTTAACAGTATAGTATAGCGTTTCTCGTCTCCAGTTGGCCACAGCAGCTCCCATATGGCTCAGTTCTGATTGGCCAATTGGAGATGAGAAACGCAGGCGGGGGCAATATCGCCCTATTTTACGCAACATTGCGTTGGGGGCTATATCAAAGCTATTGAAAGTATTGTGTCATGTTCTGTCTGTAATTGACAAAAAATGAGATTGGAATTGACGACTGTATCAGCTGTCAGGTCATGTCTCAGGATTGTGTATTTAGTAGCTCCTCTCTTTTTGCAGCTTTAAAACTTAAGGCCACCGCTATGGAGGGAGCGGCTGCAACCGCCACCAGCGCAGCAGCTGCCCAACAAGCTCGACCCTCCGATTCCTCCACCTCCAGCTCCTCCACCTCCTCTTCAAGTGACTCGGAGCCAGAGAGGAAGAGAAAGAAGAGGAACAAGAGAGACAGGAAAAAGAGAGAGAAGAAGAGGATGGAGAAGAAGCAGAAGAAGAAGAGGAAGAAGGACACAAGCACAGACAGACAGAAGGAGAGAACTTGCGAACACTTGCACCCTATTGCGGAGCTCGCCTTCAGGTGGGCACATGCAGAAAATTGAACAGCTTAATGATTAACAACGATTTTTAGAACCTGAACAAGGACTGCCTGCTTACCTTTTTTTTTTTTCATCTTTTTGAAATATCTAGCAGGTCCCCCTTTCTTTTCAGTTGCTGTATCTCCTGCATGTGCCCACCTGATTCACACTGTGTGGCACAGTCCTTGGTGAAGTTAAATAAACTATCACCAGGAAGATATGTCTCCCTAATTTCCATGTAATCATCAGGGCTGACCGTTGCAAGCTCCGCAATAGGGGCTTGGTTGCAGATGGTATTTCTGTCGATCGGAATTTTTTCGTACGCCGCCGTCTTGCTTAAACCCTTTCTCACCAGCCTGACCACCTCCATATAGCGGGGGGCTAGCGGGAGCTGTCTGTAAAATATCTGTATTTTGTTTGTATATTTTACAGTATCACCGCGGAAGGGCCTCTGCTACATGGCGAAGAAAAAAATAGGTCTTTGGCATTTTAGGGATAAGAAACGAGCGGAGGTGTCCCATCCTGTGGCTGGTGAGGAGAAGAGGACGGGAGAATCTTATCCCAATTGTGGTCAAGCATGTGCGTCCAGGAGCCACCCTGATCAGTGATGAGTGGCGAGCATACAGAGGCGCATTAGCTGCCATTGGCTACACTCACTTCACTGTTAACCATTCAAGATGGTTTGTTGATCCAAACAGTGGGGCCCATACACAGCACCTTGAGAGGGGTTACTGCCACACTTATTGTGTGTGTGTGTGTGTGTGTGTGTGTGTGTGTGTGTGTGTGTGTGTGTGTGTTACAATATGTGAAGGCCTATGACTTGCTTTCATAATAATAAAAAGTTATTGCTCTCTGTCTGGTGCTTTGATTGTATTTAAAAGTTCAGAAAATACACTACATCAAAATAGGCCTATGTAATGAGTTATGTGTTATAATGCTGTGACTTCACTTGGCGGGGGAGTTAATGATTGGGAAGGTTGTTAATGATTGATTAGTTGACTGTATAGAAATGGTTGATTACACACTTGTTTTCAGTATAGTAATCATGTGTTAAGTTAACACATGATTACTATACTGAAAACAAGTGTGTTAACCTATCATAATGTCATGGCTTTACTTAAGGTGGCCAAGAAAACGTGAATGAATATTGTAGTAATCATGAGCACACATGATCATGTAATGACTTTACTTGGGGTGGCAAAGACAACATGAATTCATAGTATACTACGATGTCAATGATATGTAATATATTGGGCTAAACATTAGGCTGGTCACTGGCTGATATAACCAGAAGGTATCAGATGCATGTGTGGGCACAATCACGTCACTGGGTAGTCGAAGTATGATTAGGCCTATCAGTTTTGAGAAGTGGTGACTTGGCGTTTGGCCTACCACAAGGGCCTATTAATATAATAGCCTAGCCTATATTTGGTTATGGTTTGAACTGAAATACGTTTATACATTATAAAGAAGTAGGCTAAGGTCATTGAAATCGTGAAAAAAAACTGACTAAATGTGGAAGTCGTCGCTGCAGCGCCACAGAAACTCCTTCGGCTGGCTCCCTTCAGGGCGTTGGTGATGGCTGGCTAATGACCACACATCGGAACGAGAGACACCCTAAATAAGCCGCTAAAAGAATGCAGATAGTGGGAAACGAAACGTTACATTAAGACGGGAGCAGGTAATAAGAATGAAACGTGACTCCCTGTGTTTGCGGGAAGGGGGTGTAGGCTACTATGATGGCCTGGAGAGGTTGCTTCAAGTCCGCAGGTGACGAAGGAAGTGTCGAACCCCCAGCTACGAACGCCACAGCCGCTGTTCCTGACAATGCTCTGTAGCTTCTCTGAAGTTGCCCATTGCCATAAGGTCTGGTTGAGATGACTGGCTCCACACGGCGAGGATTGTTATGCACATTGGCAATGGGCTGATTATTTCGGCTGGTCATCATAGAAATCCACACTAGTAGCCTAAATGTAGGCTAGGCCAGGGTTTTCCAAACTGTGGTCCGTGCACCCCTGGGGTTGCGCAGCCTGCCATAAGGTGGTGCGCGAGCTGAATAGAGCAATGGTGAGAGTTTTTATACAGCATCAATGAACTTTAAGTAGTTTTTAATTGTACGGTGAATTGTATGCTGGAAGGGTCCATTTGAAGTGCAGTTTAACTCCAAGACTTGGAAAAGAGGATTATTCAAAACTGTGCATAATGTGCAGTGAATGTACAGTGAATCCATACTTGCGTGGCCATCAGCACACCAAAATATTCGCTAAGGGGGTGCGCGAGCCACAATGAAATGTACAAGGGGGTGCGCGGGGAAGTTTGGGAACCGCTGGCCTAGGCTACCACCTTTATCCTGAGTGTCATTTAATGACTACAACATTATTCCATTATTGCTGGAGAGGCAACATTAACTAAGGTTGGATTCATGTATGACTGGGTTGATCTGACAGGATTTTCATCAGTCATGTTAATACATGATATGTTAACCTTGTAATTCACACCACGAATTTCCCTTTGATCTACCACATTTACTTAATGGTAAGTCCTCATCACTCATGTCATGACTCCTTATTAACTAATGATAGATTAAATATCACTATGTACATAAATCATGTGTTAATTCACCATAAATCATACATTACTTCCAACATTATTCCGTTATAATTCATGCACCATTATTGTAAAGTGTTACCCAATATTCTAATAATGCGAATTCCCCAATTCATGGGTTTTTTGAGCTGGAAGGCCAACGTATATAAAAAGAAAAAAAATAATGATTGGAATAGTTAAAAAACTGGGCCATGAATCTACAATCCATGACAGTTTAACATTATCGATGGAATTATGGAAATAAATCAACTTTTTCATGGTATTCTAATAAAAAGGCCTGGAGCTGTATGATGGCAACTAGTGGCTAGTATGTGTTGAGGAATGTATGCCGAGCACTGGAGAGGTGAAACTGAACTTCCTGCATCCTCATGGACCATCTCTATCCTTCACATATTCCGATAGACATGCTGTCATGTGATATTACTATGGTATCACCATATTATCACTAGGTGATTTGTATGATGCCATATTTTTGAGTTCCATTGTCTCTGAAATGAATAAAGAACCATACACCAACATTTCAGGTGTTGTTCATGACATTGCATGCTATGTTTAGGCAAGGAACTGGCCATTTTAAAATATACATTTTTTTGATATTCATTTTTTTCAAATTCATTATTTTCAAATTTTTAATTTTTCAATTTATGATGATTCATATTCTGAGGGTTGTTGTGTTCCATGCTGTTTGTGTAATTTGTAGAGCCAGAACAGGTTTCAAATAAAAGAGCTTTCAAATAACACCACGGACATATTTTTGTGACTTACACTGACTGATATAATCAAGGCTGAATGCATAGTGTCCTACCCTCATACACTACCGGTCAAAAGTTTGGGGTCACCACACTTTCCTCCCACAATGCTTCTTTCTGACAGTTAAGCTTATTCCTTTTCAATTTCAGTTCTGGTATAAAATCAGTGTATAGAGTTATTGTTCTCTGAAATTAATGCATGCAACAAATAAGCAATTTGATATTGGAAAAAGTAACTGTGAAGTGGATTTACTTGTATAGACAATGCATAGAATAGACCACAATGTATCACTAACTTTTGACTAATCAAAGTGTACCTTTACTAAGGTAGTGTCTAGTCTGGTGTACTAATCAAAGTGTAGACTCCTTTGGCATTAATAATAGCCAGTTGCGGTTCTACAGATTAATTCCCGGGATGAGATGAGGTCCAGAATTGCCCATGAGCTCTATGAGCCCCATGCATGCAAAAGTTGATGTCTGCTCTTGTCAATCCATACAATGCCGGATGATATACACATCATTTGAAAGAGGAGAATCTGCACTTTCCAACGATGTATGGCACTGGCTTGCACACTAAACCATCGCTGAGACAATGGATCGTGCATTCATAAGTAGGTTAATTCTGATGGCTAGAAAATCATGCAGCTACTTTGACTTGAATTTGTGGACGAGGTGGCAACTCAACAAATGTCATACACCTACCATTGGAAAGGGCAGACACTGAGCTTTCCAATAGTTCCATACATTCTCTGATAAACCAAAGACATGTCTGTAGAAAAATGGACTAGAACACGTATTTCTATGTAATAAATGGGTGAAAAAACTTGGTTAGATTTCACTCTTCTGTCCGGTTTAACCAATTTTATGGGTAATCAATCCTTTTTTCACCTGTGGCTGTTCAGTACTTTCCATTATTCCATTTCAAGCTATTTAAAATATGTTTGCGACTTGAGTTGCAAACAAATAACTGGAAAAATGAAGGTGACCCCAAACTTTTGAACGGTAGTGTATGTAAACCTTCGCTAGTCTGTTTCTCCCTTAATATTGGTGTCAGATTCACACAAATGCAGTTCTGGGGTGCTACCTTGCTACTAAACAGGCACAGAAAGTATGATTGAAATCTGTGTTGGTCAGGTCCCAAAGTGTCTGATTTCACGTGAAATGACCCTATTTAATAATCAATGGATAGGCTACAAGTTGAGAGTGCCCACCTCGTGGCTTGTATGTATAGGCTACATAAAATCGAAAGTATCCATGCCAAAAACTAAAAAAATACATCTCCACTTCCATTAGTCTTTAATTGTTCCTTAATTTCCCCCCAGGGATCAATAAAGTTACTCTACTCTACTCTTCTCTACTCGTCTTTAATAGTGATATGATGGGACCCTTTCAATTTGATTTCATAACAAAAACAATGTGATCTTAATGTCACCATCATTCTAGAGTGATAAATAAAATATATCCAAATACGGTGATGCGTCTTGCGCCTGCATCGCAAGGGGTGTGGCGTACCTGGAAGGATTCAAGGAAGGAGTTGAAGTAGATGAAGACAACCTGGGAGACGTCGCCCTCTCCTGGATTCACGAAGAACAGCATGTAGGTGAGGCCCAGAAGAGGCAGCAGCACCAAAGTGGCTTTCACAGCCTTCCTGCATGACAAAATAGATTTGTTGTTAAATAGGAATCCAATCTGAAGTGATCAATCAACCGTGTGTGTGTGTGCGTGTGCATGACAGAGAAAAAGGCAGAATGACTTACTATGTTGAGTGTGTCAAATCGTGTGTGTGTGTGTGTGTGTGTGTGTGTGTGTGTGTGTGTGTGTGTGTGTGTGTGTGTGTGTGTGTGTGTGTGTGTCTGTGTCTGTGTGTCTGTGTGTGTGTGTGTGTTCATCAGCTGGGACTGTGCTCTCATACCTGTACTGGACAGTTTCTGTTGTTGTTGAGGCTCTGAGTTTGGTCATTAGAATCCTGACTATGTTGAAAAGGAAAACAAAGTTGATCTGGAAAAAAAATAGAAGCCCTCAATAACAAGCTCCAACCACCATGAAAAGAAAATCACTGTGGCATTACAGATGAGACCAGAGATTGAATAGTGAGAAAAGACTCGAGAATGGAGTACAAAATGATCGAGGAGAGTAGAGCGGACTTGAGTAGAGAAGCCAAAGGAAATCAAGGTGTCCAGCAGCATACACAAATACACAGAATAAATTATAAATTGTACAACAGATTAAACATATTGCACACTACATCCAGTAGCCATTCTGCAGAACACACACACCCACACTTTTAGATACATTGTACATAGACTGTGTATGAGTGCTTGTATAAAAGTGGTCCATTTCTTATGCTACAAGTGAAGCGAAAGCCCAAGTGTGAAACTCCAACTACTATTGTTTTTGTGACACAGCACTCCACAGCAAACAAGTGCACACTGCACACAACTAAATTGCATGTATGCTTCACCGGTGCAAGGGGGCAGCCTCCAATGGCGCCCGAAAGGGGGCAGTGCGGTGAGACGGTACCATGCTCAGGGTACCTCAGTCATGGAGGAGGATGGGGGAGAACACTGGTTAATTATTACCCCCACCAACCTGGCGGTTCGGGAGTCAAACTGCCAACCTTTGGGCTATAAGTCTGACGCCCCAAACCTCTTATCCATGACTGCCCTGTATACTGTATATGTCTCCGCCTGTTCTCAAACTGATGTCTACGAATGACCTGCAACAGTCACTGAATTGATAGCACTGAAAACTAATGGACAGAAATGCAAGGAGAATTCACACACACACACACACACACACACACACACACACACACACACACACACACACACACACACACACACACACACACACACACACACACACACACACAGAAATGCCACCTTTAGCAGCTGTGAACAGGTGGAGCGGAAACAATAAAAGTTTTATCACCCAACTATTTTACAATGTCTTTTGATAGATCGTGTATTGAATGAGTGAGCATTTCAAAAGCTGTGTTTCTGCCTTACCATTTTGAAGTGTCCGTGTGATAAAAGAATGATTTGGGGGGAAATTCACAATATCATTAAACTGCTCACTTGTCATTTTGCACGCCAATTCGTTCGTATCAATACTTAACTCCATTTATCTCACCAATCATAATCTCTTTAAAGGGACACTGTGCTGGAAATGGTCAAAAAAGGTACTGCAACTATGCTGCTCATTGAAACTGGGCTGCCTATTGCCAAATTTGATCTTTACATGAAAGTTTACTAAGTATTAAACAAATATTTTCTAGTATGGTCCAAGTACAGTCATTTTTGCAGCTAAAAATGGCTGTTTTTGGAAATTCAAAATGGCGGACCATGGAGAAGATCCCCTTTTCATGTATGAAAAGTCAAATTTTTCCAGTCATAATGAATACTTAGAATTCGATGCTGGTGGTAAGTATTCATGAAAAAGGTAACATTAGTGAATGGGCAGCATGAATTCTGGAAATAAACAACTAAAAATCTCACACAGTGTGCCTTTAATGTAATAAGTGAGACTTCTCACCACGAGCACAAGGATGATGGGCCCTTGATAGATGTAGTCTGTGTACACTCCGTCTCGTTTCCCAAACCAGCACCTGAGATGGGAAATGTAGAGGCACATTAGTCTAATAAACTAAGCAAAGCTTGAATGGCTCTCGCCAATGAATGACCCTAATACAGTGATTCCCAAACTGGGGGTCGCAGAGGTACTGAAGGGGGGTTACGGACAAAAGGGAGTTGTGTTCATTTGTATGGTCAATAGATGTATTTGCTGTCCTGTGGATTTTCTACCAATATCAGTGGACAAACTATTAATGGAAAATCTAGCAATATTACAACATGACAACATGAATTACCTAGGTCAGTGTTTCCCAACCTTTTTTGTTGTGTACCCCCTAAGCCTCTTAGTTGTGCCATGAGTACCCCCTAATTTATGTTCTATATCACTTTCTCTGTCCTGATGTGACTGCTCCATACATTTGTTATAATAATAAAAAAAAATCAAAATACCCCCTGCAGTGTGCTCGCGTACCCCTAGTGGTACACATTCAGCATTAATATGGCTCGATTTTCCATGAGTAGTTTGTCTGCTAAGAAATCCATTGCTAGGCTAAGGCCATGGTGGGTCCAAAGTCCAAAAGGGGGTCCCCGCTGGTATAGTTTGGGAACCACTGCCCTTGTAGCCTCGCGCACCATCCTACGTACTTCCGCCAAGAGACTTGGCTCCAATACGAAATGAAATGGTAGTATTATGGGATGGTCAGGACCAGGCTTCTGCCCTAGTGTGTTTCTGCTCAAGCTTATGAGCTTAAACGAGTGTCTGGAGGATCTTCATGTTCGCCCTGCTCCGGAACCGTCATTTAGCAAGACCAATCAGGATAGCTGTACTTTCAGAGATGTAATGCAGTCAAAGTAATGTAAACGTAGTGGAGGAGGAAAAATATGTGAAACATGACATTGTTTCAGACAACAATGGCTCTGTCCTACCCTATCTCTCTCCTGCTCATATTCTGTGTCCTCTCACACTGTCCTCTCATAATACGGGCCCAAAAAGTAAAACAATAAAACCATAAAAAAGTAAAGAAAGAAAGAAAGAAACAAAGAAAATGAACTTACTTCTCATTGTCATAATATAACTTGCCAAGTGCCCAAGCAATGATGATTGGAAAGGGAATACCTGGAAACAGAAAGAGTGAGATCCTAGTAGTTCATGAAGGATCACACACACACACACACACACACACACACACACACACACACACACACACACACACACACACACACACACACACACACACACACACACACACACACACACACACACACACACACACACACACACACACACACACACACACACACAGAGACACACAGAGACACACACAAAGACACACACACACACCTTAAACATTCTGAGTTACGCTGTGTTATACTATCCTATGCTATATTGGTCATAATGACAACAGCCACTGCTGGAACATAGAGTAGGGTGGGCCTCCATGACTTTGAAAATGCATCAGGTCAAACAAAATGCCTTCAAAATCTGTGAAGAGGGAGAGTGCTGTACAGTGGTGTAGTCTACTTTTTTTGTGGTGGGTATACTGTATATTTGAGCATTTTTGTGGTTATTATACTGTATATTTCAGCATTTTTGTGGTGGGTATACTGTATATTTGGGCATTTTTGTGGTGGGTATACTGTATATTTGTGCTATTCTAAATATTGAATCAATCAATTTTAGATGGGTATACTGCAATCCCTGACATTTTCAGGTGGGTATACTGTGTATATCTGCGTTCTATGTAGACTACACCACTGGTGCTGTGGGCGCAGTGCGCTAGTGCACCCACACTATATGTAGCAGGTTCAGGAGTAATCCAGGTTAAGTTAAGAGGTAAATCATCTAATATTTTTTTTAAAAAAATTAAGACTCCAGGCTCTTCTATTAGATGATTTACCTCTTAACTTAACATGGCTTATTCCTGAACCAGCTTTGTAGTATAGGCAACAAATCACACACAACAGTACGTCACATACAAACATATGAGCTCACCCCAGCCAATGCATATGAACATCCACTTCCTGAGTTTGTCCGTGGAGTAGGTGAGCACGATGGCCGTGTGCAGGTAACAGCCCTCCCCAAACATCCAGAAGAAGTTTGTCACGTGGAAATAGTTGTACACGGCCGTCACCGCGCGACACCACAGCTTTGCAGACAACATAAAATTAAGTATATGAAAACTGTATGAAGCAAAATGAGTCATGTGTACTATGGACACATGCTATATAAAAGTGGCCCATATGTTATTTTCTTCATAAGGTTTACCAATACAATGTATGTATATCACCTAGTAATGGGTTTACCAATAGGCAAATCATTCATATAAGATTAACTATGAATCAAGCGAAAGGGAGTTTTTCCTCACCCCTGATGCCACCAGGGGCCGCACCTGAGCGCCCAATCTCTGTGTGACTATCTATGACTTATGATAGGCCCAGCCACTATGGACCTTACACATCTAAGAATCCTGGTCCTAACCTACGTTGACCTTATGACTCTACATTCTCTGTCTATCTCTTCTTCCTCTGCCTTCCTGCTTTTTCTGCCTCTCCTCTATACCTCTCCTTTTAAATCTATCTCTAACAATGTTTTTTCCCATTTGTTAAGCACTTTGAGTTACATGCCTTGTATGACACAGTGCTATACAAATACAATTATTATTATTATTATTATAACCATTGGTATTAAAGCTGGGTATCCATTCAAATTCCAAGAATCAATTCGATACTGATGGTCAAGGTTCAGAATCGTTATCAATTTGATTCTTTACGATTCGATCCAATCCTATCTGAACTCGATTTGGGTTAGTGTTACTAATAGCCTGATTATTATTATTTAATTTGGCTTAGAGCTGGGTATCGATTCAAATTCCAAGAATCGATTCGATTCCGATTCTCAAGCTTTGAAAATCGATCTTAAGGAATTGCATTGCACTTAACCTGACTACGTAGTAGCACCGAAGGTGTTGCGTCACTAGGAGGGCGCGGCCTGGCTATATTCATGCTATCCCTTGTGGATAATCATACACAGTTTCTGGTTGTAGCCCATTAATGCACGCCAGTGACACACTGTAATAGTCATTGAAAACGTGAATACCATAGTACTACACTACCATGACATAACACAGGGCCTTTAGTAATGACCTACGACTTGGTCATTGCCATTCTGGTAACAGCAAATTATTATCACTGTGTCTTAAAGGTACACTGTGCAGGAAATGGTCAAAGAAGGTACTGCAACTATGCTGCTCATTGAAAGGGGGTTACCTATTGCCAAATTTGATCTTTTCATGAAAGTTTATTAAGTAATAGTTTTGCAGCTGAAAATGGCTATTTCTGGAAATTCAATATGGCGGACCATGGAGAAGATCCCCCTTTTCATGTATGAAAAGTGCATTTTTTCCTGTCATAATGAATACTTTGAATTTGATGGTGGTGGTAATTATTCATGAAAAAGGTAATATTAGTGAATGGGTAGCATGAATTCTGGAAATAAACAACTAAAAATGTCACACAGTGTCCCCACATGGCCGCCCTGTACTCACCACATTGCTCTCATGAATGTATGGGCTCATGGTGAGCTGTACCACGAACCAGGTGCCGTTCCTGAGAATGAACGCTGTGATGAGGTTCCAGTGGATGATGTTCCTCAAACAACGGATGCTCCTGTAAAGACACACCAGACAAGAGAGAGGCAATATAAAAAAAAATGTAAAGGGATGTATGGAGAATTTTAAGTTTATATATATAGTTTATATTTTTTTTTTTTTTATTTAATATATTTTGTATTATATTGTATTTTATTGCTTAGTAATTAGCACATACGACACAAATATAGCAGTAAGGTCTAGAAAACCATATATGTTGATTTCAGGTAATTTTCTAGTTTACAGGAAATGTAAACACCCCTCAAACACCCACCCACCCACTAGCCACAGGTCTACAGGAGACTGTAGAACAGTGGTTCTCAACCTTTTTTGAACAAATGCCCCCTTGACCTCATCACAAGCCTTCCAATGCCCCTTTGACATTATCATAAGCCTGCCAACGCCCCCCTTAGTAATGAAAAATAAAATAGACTAATAACCCCCAATGGCAACTAAGCTCCGCCCCCACTCAGCTGGATCCTAGGGCTCCCCAACGCCCCCTGGGTGGCTGTAGCGCCTCCGTTGAGAAATACTAGTGTAGAAGATAAAACACATTAAGAACCCTGTCAATTGTGGTATTAGAACAAAAGCAAAAACAGCAATTGTGGACAACAGTAACTGTTGGACATGGATAAGGAAGTGAGTAAGGTCAGACACGCCATGTTGTTTATGCATGCTCTCCATGCCAATAAAAGACTCTTTTAATATGTTTTTAACGGATGAATGGTGACTTGTTCAGCCTGCTGTTAACGTCATGTTGGCCGGGCATGAATGACCATGATGCCGACAAGCAAACCCCTGTGCGGCCATTCGCAAAAGAAAAAGAACATTAAATCTACCCCTCACCGGTATGCACAGGAAGTATAAAAACTGTGACTGTTTCTTTCCAAGTCCTGTTAACCAACATGCTCTTTCCAGTGTAGGCTACTGTAGTCTATTGTCCAGGGCACTGTTGACGTGGAATACACAAAACGACTGTTTCCTTCTCACAGAGAAAGGAAAGTATTAGGTAGGCCTACAGTGTAACTGTTGCCGTTATGGTTCAACTTGCCTCTGCACTGCCTTGGCTACGCTTACAACGCTATATTGCCAATCAAACAACCACTTTTAGTTACCCGTAGCCATTCTGATGCCTGCTAGCACATGGCTGGCCTGGCTATAATGTCACCCATTTCCTAGCCAATTCCAATTTCCTGAAAGCAACCTACTTAACCCAAAACCGTCCAGCTTAACAGAACAAAAACTGCTTTTGCTGACGGTAACCGAAGGCCAAAGGACTGCCGGAGCTTAAGGATTATGCTCCGTCTGCGCCCCTACTACATGCCTACAACAATGCCTTCAAAATCTTGAATGATCCTAGCCACCCCAACCATGAACTATTTAACTATTTAACAGTTAAGAGCAGTGGTTCTTAACCTATTTTGAACAACCCCCCCCCCCCCCGGTAGGCTATTTAAGAAAAAAATAATGGGCTAATGCCCCCAAAGACAATTAAGCACAGCCCCCTCTCAACTGTATCCTTCTCAACGCCCCCCTAGAGCTCCTCAACGCCCCCTGGGGGGCTGTACCACCCCCATCGAGAAACCCTAGTACAGAGGTTTGAAAGCTCGTACCACCAGACTCTAAAGCAGTTTCTTCCACCAGTGGTGATTAGTGTTGAACGCATGCTAAAAGCCAAGGCACTTTTTTCTCTCTTTTTCACTCACACACACACGCACACACACGCGCACACGCACACGCACACGCACACGCACACACACACCACTTTCATTAATTTATCTTTTGAGGAGACAAAACACAAAGAATTTTACGCTTATACACTTTTAATGAGATGTAACAAAAGAAATCTTGAATCTTAAACATGGTCAATCACAGCATACTACTTACTCCAGCTTATCATGGTAATGGCAAAGGGATGCCCAAAGGGTCTGTGCTGAGGTCTCTTTTGTTTGCTATGTAGACCACCCAACTGCACAATCATCTGCTAAGACATCTTGGTGCCATAATAGATGATGTCTATCTTTCACTGACTAAATCCCCTCGTTGATTTTATTAATAATTTACCAAGTGGAGTTGCAGTGGTTAGTACATGCAATGGAATTTAACACAGCCCTCGCACGCACGCACGCACGCACACACACACACACACACACACACACACACACACACACACACACACACACACACACACACACACACACACACACACACACACACACACACACACACACACACACACACACACACACACAGACACACATTGCCCTCTTACCTTAGGTACAGGAAAAGGGTGAAAGCAAACAGGAGAGCCAATAGGGAGAGACAATGGCCCATGTACTTTATGGTCACCGCTATCTGATAGTGTAGCTTACTCTTCCTCTGTAGAGGAGAGAGAGAGAGAGAGAGAGAGAGAGAGAGAGAGAGAGAGAGAGATAGAGAAAGAGAGAGAGAGAGAGAGAGAGAGAGAGAGAGAGAGAGAGAGAGAGAGAGAGAGAGAGAGAGAGAGAGAGAGAGAGAAGCTTTTTTGATGCACTCAGCCATTTAAAGTTGTACAATAAAAGGTATACTGAGTAGAGGAACTGAGGTGTCATGAAATCATCTTTGGCTGCTAATGTAGGAACCACTTCTTTTTTTCCATTCCAGGTGCATGCCATGTGTAACCCAGCTCATCTTGCGCAGTCCGCCACTTGGGGCTCAAACTCGCAACATTTCAGTTACATATTCCATTTGGCATGGGCGGCACAGTTAAGGTACCACCAAAGAGAGTAGATAAGAGAAAGTCTTTCCCTTACTGCACGGACGCACCAAAAAGACAAAAGCTAAAAATGTTCGCCATTTCTGTGGCTGCTGATCAGCATCATAGCTCATTGTCATAATATTCACTGATGTGCAACTAGACATCTTCTAGATACATCAAGCCCATACTTTTCCTGGATCCATGTCACATTAGGTGAAGGCCCCTTTAGGAAACCTTTGGAGGATTTAGGATGACAATAAATGTAGGTCTCATAGTGCTGTAGATGGTGGTAGCAAACATCTATGCAAGCCATCACCAAACGCAACAGAAAGAAGAAAGAAAAAGACGGAGGGGAGAACGCCCCCTTAGGAGACCAACCCAGAGCACACTCCTTTGTATAACATCAGTGGTGTAGTCTACGTAGAACGCAGGTATACGGAGTATACCCACTTCTAATTTTTAGGGGCTTCAGTATACCCACTTAAAATTGATTGATCCATTGTTTAGAATAGCATAAATATATACAGTATACCCACTTCAAAAAATGCTTGAATATACAGTATACCCACTTCAAAAAAGTAGACTACACTGCTGTATAACATGGGGTTTGAGGTAGCCTATCTTGGGGTATCTACCTCTACTAGAAAACGTTTGGTTCAACTACAATCTGTCGCTAATGTTGCTCTCGCCCACATTACTTTTGTCTCTTTGGTCACCCGCTCCTCTATACGTAACCAACTACTTCTGCTGCTGTTGTTGATATAGGCCTAGCTGTGTTTTGTGTTCGGTGTGCGCTGTGTCTGCTGTGTTAACATAGTATTTCTTGCCCATTTATAAGCATTTGTAAATATTTTGTTGATAATTAGTTCATTATTTATTAAGTGTTTATAAAGCTGTGAATATGTAGTTATTCTAAAGTGTTACCCATATCTTTTACAGAGTGGTTACTGTATGTGACTCACCTGTGTGTTAAGTATGGCACGGCATTGCGAATAGTTTCCCTTCAAGGCCCATGTACCGTTAGCCAGGCACTTTCTGTACACATTGTCTGTGAAAGGAAATAAAGCACAGGAAGATTGACGTCAGGATTTCCTGCTCAGAATTTCAAAGTACACATCAGCAGGGTACATTCATAGCCATAGATCTGCTCTGAGCAATAGATGTCATTAGGGATGCATGATACCACTTTTTTTGCAAACCGGTACAAGTACAAGTAGGCTACGTTAATGTATGTACTTGCTGATACAGAGTACAGACACCGATACTTTTAACCCCAACATACAATGAAAATACTGCACAGCCTTGTTTTTTTCCCACATTTGATATCTGTTTTATTGTCCATTTCCATGTAGATCTAAATGTTAGTAAATGTATGAAGTGGCACCTTTTCCCATGCTGCTTTCAAGTCAATGGCATGTGATGAGATGTTGCATTGTTTCTTGCAATAGCTGTATCGGTGCTGTATCAGTGCTCGTCAAGTATTTGACAAGTACAAGCGCTTGCTCGATGGAGAGGAAAGGCGCTATATACAGTAAATGCAGTCCATTTACCATTTTACAAGTAGCCTATGAGTATAATGACCAAGCACTGGCGCCGATTGTCTGTCCATCCCTAAATGTCATGTTGACTTAACCCTGTCTATTGGAACCATTGGGGCAATTTCTATGCCTCATTGCCTTAATTGGAGACAATAAGCCATCGGATAGCTGGCAGTAAACCAGCATTTTAACTGATAGGGTGATGGATATTTCGTAAGCCCCCATATTTCTGTCTCCCAGCAGCCATTCTCCAGAAAAAAAATGAAAAACAGGTCAAATTTGACAAAAATCAGTATTACTGCTAGCACCATTGGGGCAGTCATAGCAAGATGCAGTGTGTTGCATTGTACTGTTAGTGATATAAAGAAGTCATCTTAGATCAAAGGTTGAGTGTTAAGTTTTAAGGAACTTACCAGATGTATTGTACCTGACCCCGAGGAAAAACTCAGGACAAGGTCGCGACACCAGCAGACCTGCGCGACTTCTTGGCCAACACGTACCTATTCCATCGATGGAGACCTTGCAGAACAGTTCTGCTGAAAGAACTAGTGACTCTGGAATGGTAACCAAGGTTCCATTTTATTCAGTAAAAACGGAATTACAACATTTCTGGAAATAGGCTCATTTCCTTTATGAAAATCTACCATGTTTTTTTAAGTAGTAACCATGGTTCTACCATGGTATGTTATGGTTACTCTAAGTACTCTGAACCAACCATAGTATTACTATGGCTTATTTTGTTAGGATTACCATGAAAAACGTGGTTCCTGACTATGGTTCAACCATCGTTTTACTATGAAAACTAACCATGGTTTTAAACTAGTCACGAACCATCCCCCCAAAAACATGGAAACCATGAATAACTAGGCTACTTGTGTTCAGTCATGGTGTAATGGTTAGTGAGTTGGACTGAAGATCAGAGTTGCGGGGTCGAATCTCACCCTTACCGCTCCCTACACCTCCATCCATGGCTGAAGTGCTCTTAAGCAAGGCACCTAACCCCACATTTCTCCAAGGTCACCAATACTCGGTAATATCTGTAAGTGTAAGGTGCTTTGGATAAAAAAGCGTCAGCTACAGTAAGTGTAATGTAATGAATAGCTAAAACAATGGTCAGCTTTGATAGACAAACCTTGGTTGAACCAGTCAAACCTTGGTTGAACCACAGTCACGAACCATGCCCAAAAAACATGAAAACCATGAATAACCATGGTTCATTTTTATAAGGGTTCCATATTCCCTCCAGTGAAATAATTGAGTTTCACCTTTCTTCAAGCCACCATTTAGTTTATTACTCCTTTTTATTATATTTTTTGTGCTTTCATTTACAGTGTGAGAGCAAGAGAGGGGAAGGATCAGCAAGGAACCCTGGACCGGAATCGAACCCGGGTCTTAGCATATTGGTCTACCGCGCCCATGGTGATATTACCGCGAGGATCAAGTGGGGTCTGCCCGTTTCTCTGAGGTCCAACCCATCAATATTCCGAAAATGTTCCATTGATCCTTCAGGCCATTAGTTCGACATCTCTTTGTTCCGATAAAATGAAACCCATTCTTCCGATAGGTCAATATTTCAACCCAAGGCTTTTACCAGATCTCCTTCACCTCTTGCGAAACCATGAGATGCATATAACGGCAAGTCAGGTATCCTTTTTACTTAATGCCAATGTGTACACACACGTCTTTTCAGACAAAAATAGCCACAAAAGTGAGTCAGCTCTGTTAAAATATGGATAACTTGTTGCTCAGTTCTGCATGAACTATTACAGTACTATTTTTAATAATGGTAGCCTACTAATAATAACAAGGGGGACAAGAACAACAAGAAGATGCTTTATTAAATTCGGCAGCGGGTACATTACTTGCGGCAACAATGTGACCCTGCTGCTTAATTTAATGTCATGGTTCAAAAGTTCAAAGTTCTTTATTTGCCATTTGTGCATGGACAAGTAGTCCAAGCACATAGGAAATCGTGTGCAGGTCCTCTGAGTCAATAAATAAATAGAATTAAATAGAAAAAAGAGGAAAAAGAGAAAATACATTTTCAAAAAGGTGATAAAAATCAAAGAGCTCAAAAGAATTAGAAAAACAAAGTCAGTCATTGCTGATTCGGACATTTAGCCTGCAGAAGGTGACATAAATAATATTTCGTCGGAACATTAAGCTGTCAGAAGAAAGAGATGTCAAACTATTGGGTTGTAGGATCAAAGGGAAATACTCTGAATATTTTCGGACCAACGGGGATTCGGAGAAATGACATGGCACCTTAACAAGTTAGCATGTATCATTGTTGACCCGGGTGGGATCAGTTTTGAGGTACAGGTGAGAGGTAAACCTCAATTATTGCACTCGATGGGAGGTAGGTGGGAAATTAGTATATTTTGTTACAATACATTTATCCAAGATAAAATAGTGGATGTTGTGTGTAATTCTGCATAATTCATTTTCGGCAGATTGTTTTGACTATTGTGCAAGTAATTTTGTCCCAATCAGTCTATTTTCTTGCTCAGTACTCCAGTGTACGCCAGATTCCAGTGTAATTGAGTAAAGTACTTTGGTCAAAATGCACTCAAGTGCAAGTTTAAGTACTAATTTCTCATAAAAGCACTCATAAAAGCTACTCAAGTACACTTGAGTAAATGTAATTATTTACTTTTCACGCCTAGGTTATATAGAATACTGTGAAGCCGGGGATAGAGAACATTTCTTATGCGGCAAGGGATTACACTGTGTCCCAAATTATTATGCAAATGATATCTCTAAATTGGTAGCCATTCTGCAGAAGGCTGAGAAAACTAAGCATCAACATTTCGATGGGAGCCACTTTATTGCATTGTACACATTGTATATAGGCTAATAATAATAATAATAATAATAATAATAATAATAATAATAATAATAGTTATTATTGTTATTAATAATAATAACTATTATTATTATTATTATTATTATTATTATTATTATTATTATTATTATTATTATTATTATTATTATACAGTATAGATGTTTTAAGAGAGTTTCTGTACCTGAGGTATTGTGATCAGTCTGGTTTCCATAGGACTGTGAATACACTGAACAAACACACACACACACACACACACACACACACACACACACACACACACACACACACACACACACACACACACACACACACACACACACACACACACACACAGGGTGGGAGAAGGAGAAAACCATACAAGTTGAAGTCTCCTTTTTTTAGTTTATGCAAGACCGGAGTTCTATACTTTGCAATCAAACTTTTAAAGCTCTCAACGACCTTGCCCCTGCATACATCACAGGCCTATTACAGAGTTACACACCATCACACTCTCTCTCATCAAATTCAGGATTATTGGTCCATCCAAAGACCTTACTGACCCCAATGGGAGCCAATATTTCTCATATGTTGCTCCTAAACTATGGGATGTCATGCCACCTGGTACGATCACAAGACTCTGTTTCAAAATTCAAAGGTGTGCTGAAGACACAAAAAAACACAATTTAAAAAAACGAACCTTAGTCCACATGGGCATGCAAGCCCATATATGGGAGTCTCAGCACGCAGCACCACAGCTCCCCAAATGACTGTTCATCTAGGTCAAATTCTAAGGCTGAAACAGCAGCCTAGGCAACATTTATACACAATCGTTGCCAGAGGCAATTCCAATTTTATGTGAATAGTTGTAAATCACATCAGAAGTAAATCACATCACTGACATATTGCTGTCAGTGATGTGATTTACTTGTAATTTATGGTCACGTTTCCATGTATTTCATCAAAGGGCACTCATTAAATGAAAGCGACATCAAGTGTCCTGTGCAAAACTGACGGCACTCTTTGAACTAGGATTAAGCCCAGAAGAATTGAATCAGTGATCCAGCAAATAGGCTTCAAAGAGATAAGGGTCAAATTATCGAGAGGTCTGATGTGAGCTTCAGAGAAACAGGCAGTGCCCATCAGGTAGGTGTGTCAGATCATCTTGGGAGTCAGTTTAACTGGGGGTGATTATGTGACAACACCTCCAAGTGCTCGGAGCTCGGATTCATTTGTTCGTTAAGTCCACACATGTATGGACTTCTCGTTAATTTAGTTCAACGGGATGCTCTTCTTAAAAACTGGTGTGATATACTATTGTCAGAGCATCAAATTCAAGAGCGCATCCCATGTTTCAACAAGCTGATGTAGGCTACACAGATGTGTTGTCATGTGATCTCAAGTTAACGTAACTCCACGATATTCCACCAGAGGCTATCGTAAACCAGGCATGGTGTTCTGTTCACTTGAGTCTTGGTTATTGTGCTATTTTTGGGGAAAATGACAGCACTAGCCTAGTCTTACCATACCCCCGTTCTTCTGATTGATCATGTTGCCTGGCAACGTGAGTAACCGCAGAGCCATGGAAATAAGAGTTAGGCTAATTCTGCCGTACTAAACAAAAACGCAGTAACTACGTTTCCTGGAAAACAGGAAAAAGGCTTTAAAGTTTCCTCTCTGGCCAGACAACTGTGTTGTATGGTGACACTTCTGTAGCCTATAATACTTTTTCAGGATGGAAATGTCGTTCATATTTCAGGATGGAAATGTCGACGTTCAAATCTTGCAACGCTAAAGGTGTTGCGTCACTAGGAGGGCACGGCCTGGCTAGGAAATGTACGCCCACATAAAATAAACAACAACATTCATATATCTTTTCAACACAAAAATGTAGACACTGTGTTCTTGTTTGGTATTAACGTAATGTGACTTGTTGCATTCTAGCTTGTAAGGCGCAACCTCAGACCTAAAAAAATTTTTAGACCAGATATGCAGCTTTTAGCTAGAATGTGCTTGTTGTGCGGCAATACACACAGATACAACCATGTTCCTCAAGTGTGTGTGTGTGTGCGTGTGTGTGTGTGTGTGTGTGTGTGTGTGTGTGTGTGTGTGTGTGTGTGTGTGTGTGTGTGTGTGTGTGTGTGTGTGTGTGTGTGTGTGTGTGTGTGTCCATATGACTCACAAGTGAGATTCCCTGCCATCACTGTGAGGTTTTCACAGGCGTTCTCTGCAGATGAGCAAACAAACAGCACAGTGGATACCTGAGAAGGTAGACAAGAAGAAACAGAGCAGTTACGTAATACATGAGTACATACAGTGTTTCCCGCAGAATTGTCGTTAGTCAAGGTACATTAGTCAAGTCACGGTACAAGGGCATTAGTCAGCATCGGAGACAAGTCACCATCATCAGTGGACATGCTGTGCTGTGCAGTTTCATTTGAAATGTGATCTTAAAACTCTTAAAAGTATATATATTTTTGGCTAAGCATCTTCTGTAATTTACAACATGAAATCTTTTCAGGGGACCTAGTCGAGGTGGTAGGTGTTTCTTGTCAAAGTGGCCGCCTTAGCAAACAAGTGCTGGGGGAAACTCTGACATAGATAATACATGAAGGGGCAGCTGTGCCTAGTGGTTTGGAGAGATGGACAGAGATGGACTTTAGATCAGAGGGTTGCAGATTCAAATCCCACCCTTCCACTCCCTATCTCACTCCATGTCAGCAGTGCCTTTGAGCAAGGCACCCACACTGCTCCAGGGACTGTAACCAATATCCTGTACTGAAAATACCTGTAAGTCGCTTTGGATAAATGTGTCCGCTAAGTGTGATGTAATGTAATGTAACATGAAAATTGAGGATTAAAGGTCCAGTGTATAATTCGAGTAGTGTATTTAAAAACTTATGCTACCCATTCACCAATTAGAATTTATTTTTTGTTGAAAATTAATATGGACTGCATATTGTATATGGTATAATGACTTAAAGTCTGTATGTGTTTTTGGGACACCCTTTATTGACTGTGTGCCTCACCATTCTGCCCGCATTTTATTATTATTTATGGTCCACAACTAATCTACTGTTATGTAAACACATGACAGTTTTGCAATATCTCTGCACGATTCACTAACTCTTTTCCCCTATACGTCATGTTGCACGCCCTCCAAGAAGCGAACCAGTTCATGACATACAGACAGACTGGCCATCATAGGGCCTTGTATAGAGTCACTGCATATGACTATGTTTTGTTTATACAAGCCTACTAGACACCGAATTCTAGAAAATGTGTGAAAATCTGTGTTAGAGATGATCCTCCTCCCTGGTTGTGTTTTGTTAGGTACATGTGACTGGGTTTCAAACCCAGAGTGATACGTCGAGCGAAACTGAGAAAGTCGCCATCATGAAATATATTTTTCTTTTTTTGTTGTGATTTTCATTTTTTTTTGCAGAATGTGCATGAGGAATTGAAGAATCCACTCACTGCTTCCGAAAACAGTTACCAAAAAGCTAACATGTTGTCCTTAAAAAGGGCTAACTTCATGTTTTCTTTTTTTCAATGGGCAAGAGAAACATTTAGAGAGGTGGTTTCTAAAGGTTTTCTAATGGCCTATGTGTGGCTTGTTTCCTTGTGGCTAGACACATATGCGGTCTTTCACATATACCAGTAGTACTACTGTTTCGAGAGACATGTAAGAATGGGACCATTCTGTCTGTAGGAGCGGTAAAATGAGAAATGGTGGGATTTGTTGTCTTCTAGTTGCCTGGTTAACACCAGACCTAATCACAAGTGAGATTAGGTCTGGGGAGTTGCCTATTGTAAATTCCGTATGGGGCCGGAATACTTGGCTATTATGACACACTGCCCTGCTCTCTGATTGGGCAGAGAAACTGTTAAGGTCGGAATGCTTGGCCATTATGACACAGATCCCATGATCTTGTACGTTATGAGTCATCCTCGCCATACTGTCTTTCAGATCGAAACGATTGTGTAGAACTAAAGGCAGTATGGGAGTTCCCAGGCTAGTCTTCTATTAGGCCTATTCATGCCAATAAAAGAAAGACGGTAGGCAGCACACCCCCGCTGGCCCACCTAGCCTACTGTATTTCCTGGTAATTGAAACCACTGTTGAGTGAATTGTGGTGGCACTACTCGCAGCACTCCAGCGATATCTAGGTCAGTGATTCTCAAACTGAGGTCCCTGAAGGTATTCCTAGTGGGCCTTGAAATCATTTTCTAAAAATCAAAATCATATTTTTATGATGTGTCGTGGCTGATATATTTGAGTTTTATGCTTTATTGTGTCTCAGGTGAGCCCCGAAAGATTGTGAACATTTCAAGTGGGCCCCAAGTTGGAAAAGGTTGGAACCCCTGATCTAGGTCATTGCCAATGTGCAGACAGCAAGTACAGTGGAATGGAAACCTTTACATTCACGACAATACAATTGAGGGCGGCCCTCTTTTTTTCTTTAAAAAAATATCGAGCACCAAAACAACACAATGCAACACCACTTCATGGTAGGCCTACCTCCAGGTCAAAAGTCACTTATAACGACGTGAATCAGACTGAAATGATGAAATAACCCATTCATACGGGATGCTGTGTATTAACTCAGGTGTCTAGAGCAGCATTAACTCAGGTGTCTGCATGTACACAGCATTCAGGCTCATGAGATTTGAGTGATTTTTTTTTCATTAAATATGTGGGTAGAGCTGCATGAACATATTCTAATGCAAGATGAGGGTCTTAGCTTTTAAATGCACCTCATTTAATGTTTTATATGCTTCGGAGGCTATTAGAGATATTTAGGTTTTTATAGGCTGTGGGCACCTTTTCCCAAAAAGGGATTAGGCATTTAGCAGGCATTTTTTGAAGGTGCCTCAGGCTAAAATGGGATCAGATTAATGGTCTATGGACACCGCCAGCAGAGTAACTTTTTTTTAGGTCGTTATTAGGCTACCTCTACACACTCTACCCATTGCTTCTTAAATTTCCACAACAGTAGGCAAAATTGATTCACAATCAGTGTTGCTTCCTATCTGGACGGATGTAGAAGATGACTTGGAGTTGCATTTCTTTGTTTTGATGCTCCCTTTATTGTTTGAGCAGTGTATACTCACAGGGGCATATTGGCAAATTGTGGGCCCTATGTACAATCAGCTCTAATGGACCCCCAGCCATATATCTACCTACATAAATCAGACACTGTGTGGGTCCTTTTTGAAACCCCTGTAGAGTACATTGGTGCATACGTACAGTATATAGGCTACTATATATATATATATATATATATATATATATATATACTGTATATATACATACTGTCAATCAGGCTCCTGCTTGTACTATATATATATATATATATATACTGTATATATACATACTGTCAATCAGGCTCCTGCTTGTACTATATATATATATATATATATATATATATATATATATATATAGTACAAGCAGGAGCCTGATTGACAGTATGTGCATACATAGCTAAAACTTGATTGTCATGGCAGTCTTTGCGAGACAGCATCGCAGCATTAGGAAGCAACTTTGACAAGCTCGAAGACGGTGTTGGAGAATGCTGGAGAACCAGAGTTGCCGCCTGTCCAGTATGCAAATGATAAGTGACTCAGTTTCATTCCCTACCCTATAACACAAGAGGACATCAAGGGAAGTTAACAGTAAATGTACTGTACCGATTTTAAAAGTGCATATTGTATTGGTTTCATAGGCGTGTGCACAGATAGGCTAGGAAGGAGGTGGTGCTGAAGCACCTGCCAATTTGTCCTCCTGGACAAAAAGTGACTGTTTTGAAAGTTCTTTGTTCAAGATCAAGAGTTTAATGTCATTGTCATTAAAGGCATCAAAATTGTGTATGGAGCATAATGTACATAGGCAAGTGCCAAGCACAAGTGTAAATTAATTTAAGACATTTTGTACATTTTGTGTCATTTTACCCAATTCTTCTCACTACTGCAGACATCATCTTTGGATGCTATTTTAGAGATACAGCCAAGGGTTAGAGTTACTATCTAGGTTGTATGTAAATTTGATTTGCTAAGGCCCCAGTTCCAGCTGAAGAAAAAAAGCCCCATGGCATACAACATAATAAGCATACCATAAGACTGAACACCATCCAAATAACTGCATCTACATAAAAGCATGGTGTGGGCATGGAGAATCGGGATGACTGGAAGCAACGATGGAAGGCTCGTCTGAGAACGACCTAGAGAATGGTGGGGGGGGGGCTGTGGCGCAACACGCTAAGCCCCCCACATTTGGGCTTACATTGCCCATTGGGATCCCGGTTCGAGTCCGGCCGGGGTCAGCTCTACCCCATCTCTCTCTCACAACCGTTTCCTGTCTCCTCTCATACTGTCCTGTCATATAATAAAGGCCAAAAAGCCCCAAAAAATACATTAAAAAGCATGGTGTGGCATCATAGCCTGACAGGCCAGCCCATTCCTTTTGAATTACTTCGTAACCCACAAATGGTCTGATTACGCTTCTCTGGGGAGGGGTTTCAGTCGGTTTTCAGACGACCTGTGTTATCGGCCAACAAGTGAACACATTTGGTAGCATAATAACATACTTCATGAATGTCAACTGTCAGCGACTGGTCAGAGCTCATTTCAAATTTCTGGAAAGCGTAGTTGCTAACTACAGTATGTTAGCTACTTCGTTGGTTGCAATGCAATTTCCCATTGGCAACTACCGAAGTTGCTATCTGCTAACAACTACGCTTTCCAGAAATGCACCCCAGAGCTGTCTGTATTGCTGAGTTCACTCCTACCCACCCAAGTGATCCAGGGCAGCGAACATCCAGACCTAAAAAATGAATTACGTAGTAATTAACGTGGCCTGGTAAAGCCAGGCTAGCAGCATCATGCTTTGGTTGCCTGATTATCATAGACTTGCTATCGTGATTAGAAGCAACGCCGCTGAAGGTGTTGCGTCACTAGGAGGGCGCAGCCTGGCTAATGCTTTGGGGCTGTTTTTCTTCAGCTAGAACTGGGACCTATGCCAGGGAGGAGGAGGGAGGAAAGATGAGGAGACCTTTGGCCTCCTGTTAGAAAGATGAAGATGAAGAGGAACTTTATCTTTATGCACACGCCTAAATCAACAAAGGAATGGTATGAAAAGTTCATTATACACCGCACACTGGATACTGTTCTTTTTTTCTCTTTATTTTTTGGAAAATAAAGACAAAAAAAGAACAATGTCCAGTGTGCAATGTTTAATGAACTTTTCATATTGATCACGTTTTCCTGCCTTACACCTGCACCTGGACAGCTGAAGGGTTGTGCACAAGGACTTTCATGCACTTCCAACAAAGGAACGAATGGAATGGATCAGAATAAGATTGAGGAATGGCCCAAACCTGAATCCCAGGACACATCTGGGAGGTGATTTACAGAGTTTAAGGGTGTGTTCATCTACGTTTTTTATTTTATATTTTTACTTAAAAGATTTTAGTTTGTTTTTCAATTTCATTGCACTGGTTATTTGCATTCATGGTGGAAAAAGTTGGGAAATTAATTGCTGTCATATTTTTGTACATCATGAGAATCTGACATTTGAAGCGGGGTGTGTGACTTTTTATGTCGACTGTACATTGAATGCGTCGACAGACACATTTTCTGTATTATCTGGTAGTCCTTCATTTCTTATGTCGAACAATTGACAATGCACCTAAACTCTGTTACTCTGAATCTATGTTCTGTAAAATTGGGCTTTGGGTTATTTAACCGCACATCAAGTAGGCCAGGGATGGGCAACTGGAGGCCCGGGGGCCACATGCGACCCGCTTTCTCACTCAATGCAGCCCTTTTATAAAAAGGTAACTAAAAAAAAAATAATGACGTTATAATTATACTGCTGGCCAGTAGAGAATACTCCTATTTCTTCTAAACAATATGGGCAGTCAGTGAACAACCAACTGCACCTCGAAGTAGGGGTGGGCGATATGACGATATTATATCGTGAATCGCGATATTGAGTAAAATATCGTCTCGAATCTGCCAAAGTGGAGAAATCGTATAGATCGTCTTGCAGTGAGGATGTTTATTATCAGTTTCAGAGTGACGTTTTCTCACTTGTGTTGTTGTCTTCACTTTATTCTTTACATTATTGTATTCCAATTGTACAGTTTATGAGAGTATCATCAGTGTGTTAACATTTTATTGACTGCAAATTACAAATTGCAAGTATATGAAAGTTGTTTTTTGTTTTTATTTTTTTGGATGGAAGATCGTGATAAAATATCGAAATCGTGATTTCATGTTAAAAAATCGTGATACAACATTTTTGCCATATCGCCCACCCCTACCTCGAAGTCTGTGAGTTGCCGTCAGATCCCCGGCCATGTGGTCCTCCGATTGTGGCAATGAAAAACTGTGGCCCTCCTTATCATTAAAAAGTTGCCCATCCCTGAAGTAGGCTTTTGCTGAATCCTTGCCAACAGTTTAGATTTTCTCTTTACCATTCTAGAAATATGTGTGTGAACATGCCACAGACTAACATACCGTATATCAGTATAGCACAAGAACAGTGTTGATGTCTGAATAGATTTAGGTAATTTTGTCTTGATAGACTATAGGTCTATATAGGGTGTGCCCATTATTGACACTCCCTTCGTAGCATCTTACTGCAGATGGGGTCGCCGGCGGGCCTATTCACTATTGACTGAAAATACTTAACTAAATCATAACAACATTGCTATGACAGTACCGAGAGCCTGAAGTAACAGATTCAGACAGCCATTACAATTTTGGTGACAGTAAGTTTATAACATAGGCGCTGCGCTAAGGGGTCAAGGCCTCCGCACACCAGTTCGGACAGCACTGTGAAGCATTATCAGTTCTGACCATTTCGGTTTCCTCTGTACACTGGCGCAGGCGTGCTATATAGTGTAATGAATGGGCAATATCATCGTCACAGCAGAGCATGGATAGTCAATGGGCAACTCCAACAGAATATAACTCTGCCGGCACTTGGGCGGCCGACATCCGCGGACATCAGCGCCAGTGTGCGGGGTTGTATTGATAGCAAGTTCAGAGGAGTAGATGTGTGCACATCCCACCCGATGGGCCAGGTGCAGGACAATGAGAGTAAATCCAAGTGAAAAAGAAGTCCGCGACACTGCTTGTCTACTGTGTATTTAATAGAGCAACGTCTCGACCTTCAGGTCTTCATCAGGCAAAGTGGTGTATTTGATAGCAAACGAGGCAAACCAGGTTAGTTTCTGGCCCGGAAAAAAAAGAAAGAAAGAAAGCAGTGCTCCGCACTTTGTCGGAACTGGTGTGTGGAGGCCCTTATTTGTATTCCATTTGCCTTTACAGTAAACAGATACCCATTTCCTCCCACGCCACGTCAGGGTCCAGTCTTCTAGGAGGAGATTACTCAAGTCGCCAGACAACATGACCAATCAGCAAATGCAGGAAGGACATGATGGAGGGTGAATGATGATGACACATTACACCCAAGCAGATTACATGCCGCGTTCAAACGTTAGTGGTTGGGTAAATCAGTTGCACATTTCAGACTTCAACAGAGTTCACTCCTCCCATCAATATTTGTGAAAATGTCAAGTGGGCCCCAACTTGGAAAGAGTTGGGAACCCCCCTGGGCTAGCGTGTTGGGGCACAGTGCACAAACGGGCTTGCATATGTCCATGGGGACCGACGTTGAAGTCTGGCCCTGGGTCATTTTCCAACCCCTACAGGCCATTTCTCTCTCCCCATCATTCCCTGTACACCTGTTCAACTATCCTGCCGTAATACAGGCAAATTCCCCCACCACCACTGAAAAAAAATACAGACCAAAAATAGTGACACATTAATGGAGAAACAATTACCCAAAGAAGCATCAGCAAAAATTAATCCCAGGATTACTACCAACAGTAGTCCTATATTTAGTGCACTGTGTTTCTAACATTCTGGTACAGATGGACCAAGAAGTAGAACAAACCACAACAGCACAACAGGGCTTTATTAATAACAACAACAACAATAATAATAATAATAATAATAATAATAATAATAATAATAATAACCATCATAATCATAATCATATTCATATAATATACATATGATAGATAGATAGATAGATAGATAGATAGATAGATAGATAGATAGATAGATAGATAGATAGATAGATAGATAGATAGATAGATAGATAGATAGATAGATAGATATGCTTTTATCTCACCTGCAGGGTTAACATGTACCTCATCCTCGTAGAGTCATGAGTGAGTAACATACTCCCCACTCCTGTGGAACATTTGTTAGAGTGAAAAACCAGCGTGACTCCGACCCTTCCATCAACGCGTGTTTAACTCCATGCTCCTCATAGTCCTACTCCTACTCAGTGGGGTTGGCGTCTTGCTCTTCGGAGAGGGTTATAGTTGCTTCAGTCTTTATAAAACATATAGAGCTTAATAGACAACTGAACCCCGCCTTATATTTGCGCGGGCACGTCACCCCCCTTTTCCCGAAACTAGGCAGCAGTGCGCACGTATAGGCTAAGCTTTGCCTCACATTTTTTTCAGAAAGGAACTTATCCTGTATGCTCCTCGTTATTATACTGCGTGAGGTATTAGGCTACCCAAGTACCCGATTGTTCATCATGTCCAGACGGGATACATGCCACAACATAGGCTATGTCCACTTGCCGGAGTGTTGTTTCTAACTGTCCAAAGTCAGATCCAGCGGTCATCTGCTGTTCGTCTCCTGCTGTCAGTACTCAGTGGCGTGGGAATAACGTGTCCTGCGGAAGCATCAAGAAAAGTTGCGACTAGCAGGTTGCGTCATGGAGCTCGAGCTGTGCGCACGCACGGTGCACGCACGCAGTTATCTGTACTACAGCCAGAAAAAAAAGAAAAGAAACATCAAAATATTTTAGTCCGCGTTTTAAATCAGCGTTTTCCACGCCGTATTTGACAAGAGCACAAGACTCAAGTCCACTTTCTTGCTCACAGTTCGGTGTGAGAGATGGATGTGTTTTGTTGTCGAATACTCAGCGTCAGAGGCTGTTTTAATCCAGAAATGATCTACAATCTGTGGCACTATGAGCTGCAGTCACAAGCTGGCCATATTAGAGGTGAACTGTGTAATAGGTTTAGTAGGCCCTACTTTATTTCCAGAATTCATAGGCTACTACCCATTCACAAATATACCTTTTTCACAAATACTTACAACCACATTCACATTAAGTATTCATTATGACTGGCAAATTTTAACTTTTCACACATGAAAAGGATCTTCTCTTCTCATGTCTGTCATTTAGAATTTCCAGAAATAGACATTTTTAGCAATAGGCCTACTTTGACTACTGTAGTCTACTTTTGTCATACTAATAAACAGGGCCCTAAATTAACTTTTTTCACCACCAGCCAAAATGACTAGAAGATGTTAATCTCACTAGCCAGACACACTCACTTGCCTTTTCTACCAAAGTGAAATTTCACCAGCTTTTGGCTGGGTGGCTGGTGTTAATTTAGAGCCCTGCCAAATTTGAGCAACTTTGACAATAAGCAGCTCAGTTACAGTGAGCAGTTGATGCAGAAATGGACAGCGCTATAGGCCTACTGCAAAATAGTGTAGTAGACCAGGGTTAGCCTGATTATCATGATTCAGCATTACAATGATAATTTCCCAAACTGCATGGTTGACCCGCCTCCCTTGGTTTGCTAATGGTTGTTTTCTTCCTGACAAAATGGGAGGAGTGCCCAATTTTTTGGGAGCTCAGAAACGATACTTGTATTGCTGAGGTGTTGCGTCATAGGCAGGCACGGCCTGGCTAGGCCAGGGTCAATGGCGCCGGAACGAGTTTTGAAGTGGTGTTGCTTTTTTGTTTTCTTCATTCTTCACGCTGCTCCACAGCACCCCTGATATGAAGTTAGCAACTCTAGCCATGTTTTTCAAATGGAAGAATGCAGACTTTGTTATAGACTTTGCAAGTTTATTATTGTTTATTAAAGCCTGATATCACATGGATGCAGCTGTTCTGTAGTGGTCTGCTGTTCTGTCTTATTATGTTTTTACTAACACTGTCCCTTGACCTAATTTTAGGGCAGTGGTTCCCAAACTGGGGGTCGGGGACCCCTTAGGGGGTCGCAGAGGTGCTGCAAAGGGAAGGGGTGGCGGGGTGACAGAAGGGACTACAGTACATCTACACAGTTAGTTACTACATTGTTAGTAATATTCACTTCAATGGGCAATCATGTGAAAACATTTTGAAGTCCAAAAGGAGGTCCCAGCAGAAAGAAAGTTGGGAAACAACTGACCTAGTTTAACCTCCACACGCAGTCTGTGTAATCCAGTGTTTCTCAACCTTTTTTGAACAAATGCCCCCTTGACCTCATCATAAGCCTCCCAACGCCCCCTTGACCTAATCATAAACCTGCCACTGCCCACTTAGTATTGAAAAATAAAATAGACTAATGCCCCCCAATGGGAACTAAAAAACGCCCCCACTCAGCTGTATCCTTCTCAATGCCCCCCCAGGCCTTCCCAACGCCCCCAGGGGGGCAGTAGCACCCCCGTTGAGAAACACTAGTGTAATCTGTCTGAAATCCAAGCACAGCTGGAAAACACATTTGGAGAGGACAACATCGAGTATCATTTTACGGGCTCAATATTGATGACCTTTCACCCAGAATCTATCTATCTATCTATCTATTTATCTATCTATCTATCTATCTATCTATCTATCTATCTATCTATCTATCTATCTATCTATCTATCTATCTATCTATCTATCTATCTATCTATCTATCTATCTATCTATCTGAAACATACCCAAAGGAAAAAAATATGACATGAAGTAGTATATCTGAATAGGCCTATATGATAATATCTGAAAAATATGTAGGCCTATACAGGGCCTATACATTTTCTTATATGGTTAAAATATTTACTTTCTATTTCACAAACGCACACAGGCACAGACGCAGGACTTTCACAGACACATTCCGACCACTATTGTGCCTTTCTGAGCACTGCACGTTTCATTTACATGACCTACCTGTGTGTGCAGACAGTATCAAATACAAACATTTAAATCTCACAATAACAAACCGTTGTGTGTTTTCTGTAAAGTCCCATCACCAACATGGCTTGGTTTGCCAGGAGAGACAGAGACAGAGAGGCAACACAGGTTTATACTCAGAGAGAGAGAGAGAGAGAGAGAGAGAGAGAGAGAGAGAGAGAGAGAGAGAGAGAGAGAGAGAGAGAGTGCGTGTGCGTGCGTGTGTGTGTGTGTGTGTGTGTGTGTGTGTGTGTGTGTGTGTGTGTGTGTGTGTGTGTGTGTGTGTGTGTGTGTGTGTGTGTGTGTGTGTGTGTGTGTGTGTGTGTGTGTGTGTGTTTAAGAGAGGTAAGATTAACATTACATTAACAATCTCTTAAGCCATTTTCCAATTTTGTGCCATGTAGCTTAGATGCTGTTTTTTTCTTTTTCAGATCAGCATGGTGCTTATTTTTGCTTACTGGTATATGTAAGTCTGAAGTCTGAATCATACTTGGCCAGCTCATCCCCTCTGTTCTGATTAGTGTTTCAAGCATTAGTACAACTATGATTCAGGACGAAATAAGTGTGAAACAAGGACACCTCGACCACACAAATTCTTTGAGGACTTAATTACAAGATCAGTTCAGTTCAGTTTACTTTATTTGTACCCGTACCCCTTGTCCTAGGACCTAGGTAAACTAGTTTTGCAGTGTAGCCTCTTACTGCAGCAGGGGTCGCCGGCGACCCTATTCACTTGCTGAAAATGCATAACAACAACATCATAACAACATTGCTATGACATTACAGAGAGCCATAGTGCTGCGCTAAGGGGTTAAAAGAAAGATGGGTGTCCTTACATATAGGGTACAAGACATATGACACATACAAACATGGAATCTAAAGAGTACCTATAGGCTATACACAAAAATATATAGGCCTAATACAGGGACAGTGTAGACATATAAACATAAAACACGAGTTCATTATGTATCTCTACTAGAAAAAAAACACAACCTGGAGTGCTTAAAACTTAAATAGGCCTAGATATTGGGCTCTGTGGAATACACTTCTCCCTGTAGTATTGAGTCCATGCAATGCTTTGTTATAGAGCTGTTTGTTTGAACAACACTTCAAAGACAAGGGAAGTGTTGGGAAAGCGTACACTCTTCCCCCTCTAAAAATAAACTGACCTTGTACTTGGGGCTGCGTTTGTTTTCTTCTGTGACTAATCTTGCCGTCTATTGTCTTCTCTGGCATTAATTTAAGGGAGGTGGATAACAGCTTCAGCTCCATTGACCTCTCAACAGCCCCGGGTCAGTCAAAGGCTGGGTGTGTCACAAGTCACACATACATTTTGCTGTGTAAGGCCGGGGGTATGCTTGTGGAGTAGAGTACTTTTATTAATCCCGAGGGGAATTAAGGTGTCTTACTGTTTACATAGATGCATAGATCAAAGACATACACAAAGACCTAATAGACACATAATTGCACATTGCAGTAAACATACAGCAAACATTTGAGTATAGCAAAATGCCTTATCAGTTGACACACCCACGCTCTCTCTCTTACTCATACATACACACAAACACATACACACACACACACACACACACACACACACACACACACACACACACACACACACACACACACACACACACACACACACACACACACACACACACACACACACACACACACACACACACACACCAATGATGATCTCTGTTGTTGCAGGATACGTGAGCGCATGCACTTTTTTGCATGAACGCGTTGCCATGCGAATTTTATGTCAATGCTGGGCACGGTAGAGCACCTGTCACAATGTAGGCCTACGCAGATGCGCACATATGATATATTATATTGACAAAACCGTGAGGGGCAATCTTCCAAACTTCCATGTTTAGTTCGTAGTAGAGTCAAAAAGTTGTGGAAAACATTACCCAATGAAAGCCCAGCTGGCTATCTGTCTGCTAGATCAGCAGTTTGCAACCTTTCTTGAACAAACGCCCCCTTACCTCGTCATATACCTCCCAACGCCCCCTAGACCTCATCATAATCCTGCCTGCCAACGCCCCCCCTTAGTAATGAAATATGAAGTAGACTAATGCCCCCTGATGGGAACGAAGCCCCGCCCCCACTCAGCTGCATTCTTCTCAACGCCCCCCAGGGCTCCTCAACGCCCCCCTGGGGGGCTGCACCGCCCCCGTTGAGAAACACTATAGATGATACCTCCAGTATCGTGCAAAGTGCTCCAGTTGTCCTGAAGCAAGTATGTGCTAGTGTTCTAGGACTCTGATGAAGACGCATGTCGAAACGTTAGTCTTACTGCACTGAAAAAATAAATAACAAAAAATAGACATCCGTGTGGCACCAGATTTTTTCCCCATTTGCACTTATTATTTAGTCCTGCTCTGGTTGCACCGGATTGTCAATTTAGAAGCGCGGAGTGCGTATCTCCTTTGTTTTTGCAATTATGTGCACTCGGTTGCATGTAGCTTTAGGTACACAGCAAGCATGTCCCTGACCTTAGTGTAGTGTAGTGTTCAACGCTTTATGGAAACAATGGGACCAAATAGTGTATACTCTAGTAAATAGTGTATACTCTAGTACTCTCTAATGCTGTTGCGTTAGCACTATGACATTAATTAGTTTGATTTTGTAGTGTTAATTTAACACTGTGTCAAATGTAGGGCTCATTTTAGAGCATACTGTACGGTCCCATTCGATAGATTAAGTGAAAGAACAATTGGGGAAACTCCAAACTCCAACTCTCATTGTCATTGTGACACAGCACTAAACAGCACACAAGTGAACACTGCACACAACGAAATTGTATTTATGCCTCGCCCCTGCAAGCGGGCAGCCCTCAATGGCGCCCCAAGGGAGCAGTGCGGCGCGAAGGTACCATGCTCAGGGTACCTCAGTCATGGAGGAGGATGGGGGAGAGCACTGATTAATTACTCCCCCCACCCGGTGGGTCGGGAGTCGAATCTGCAACCTTTAGGCTACAAGTCCTTAACGCCCTAACCGCTTACCCATGACTGCCTAAGTCTCTCCGCATGATTTCCTGTCCACCCCTTGTCCTCCCTCAAGTTCAGTGTTGGATCAACAACATTTCCTGGTTAGTGTTTATGAGCTCGTGTAGTGTGGGCATCGGTCTGTTTTTGGTGATCTGCTCTTGTGACTTGTTGCCGGCTGGACTGGACTGAATACCGGTAAATAGAGGGATACTGTATTGTCCGGTACATGTTGTATATGTATATGTGCCTTACTACAGCAGCGTAAGTCTACCCGTTAGCCGCCCCTTGGCAAAATATAGACACGGGGCCCTTTAGACTTACTTTTATTGCTATTTAACTCGGCGGGGCTGACTGTTGGGGGCCCACTACAATGGGCAGATTGGATGGGGCCCTAGGAAACTGCTTCATTCACTTATTGGTAAAACCGGCCATAGGAAAATGAGGAATGGGGTAGATTTGGATAGGGTGCGCACATCCAAAATCCACATCCATTTAAGGATGTGCCATGTAAGGATTGTATAGCCTGTATGACTCACTAGTACGTTTGTTTTTTTGTATGAATTTATGGGCTAGTGTGGTGGGTATGTTTCTTTTTTCTTTTGTGCTCTAGTGTTGCGATACAGTGGCGGAGTTATATGGAGGGCAAGCAGGGCATTTGCCCCTGGGCCTAGGGCACTCTTGTATTGGTGGTGGGGGCCCTATTGGGACCTTGGCAGGCTGTGTGGGGGCCCTATAAGTGTTTTGCCCTGTGCAATTGTTCCGCCATTGTTGTGATGTGAATTGCTGCTGCCTGGGCTGATCGTGCTCCGGTAGCTAGCCTATATAGAGGCCTGACAATGCGTCTGTGTGGCGAATAACAACAAGGCTGTAAATTCAGCCCATTATGACAGGCGACTTGAAAGGACTGGTGTTTATTTATGATCACCCACAGCTGCCATGACAAAGCAGCAACACAAATCAAAAGCCGTGATCTGTTGTAAATGTGCTTTTTTTTGCCAACGGCAGCAATGGCAGTGTCATAAAAGGATGTTGTGTGTTATGGTCATCCACCACACGCAACACTGCCTGATCAAAAAAAAGTCACCACTTCAAAAAAGGTCAGACACACTCATATTTCGTTGGAGCACCTTTAGCTTTGATAACGGCACATGCTCACTGTAGCATTGGTTTGATCAGCTTCTTTAATGTTGTCCATCCAGTTTAGCATTTACATTTATTACAATATGGGCAGTTACTACGTTTTGGGTTCTTACAATCCAGTGTTGCATTAATGTTTCACCAAGATGGTGCACTGATGATGGTGGAGTCTGAGTACTGTGCAGCACCATAAGTTTGCACAGATAGGGACGAGGTGGTGCTAAAGCACCTGCCCCTTTGCCCTACTTGACAAAAGTGCCCTTTGAAAGTTTTCTTTTGAAAGTTTTTTTTTGTCACAATGTACTTTGGTCCATGTTGACATGATAATCAACAAATGCTTCATGATCAAAAGCATGTGACAGTAATGCCCCGGTATAATATGTAGCTTATAGCCAAGTAAGGCAGCCGCCCCTCACCTCCCTTCAGCACCTGCCCCCCAAAATGTCTGTGCACGCCACTGTGCAGCGCATTGTAAAGACTGTCCATGGGGTTATGGTCTGGACTCTGTGGTGGACATTCTATTTCTGAAAATGACGTCTTATGCTCCCTGAGCCAGGGGTTCCCAAACTCAGACCATGACGAGGCATATACTTGTCGATTCCAGCCAAGACCCCCCGGTCACGCCAAAAGGCTTCTCTTCGCTAAAGCATTTTTGTCATGTCACACCAGCGCGCCACTATCTCACAGCAAACAAAACAATGGTTCATGTGCATCTCTAAAATTCTGGGGAATCGAAACTATTTCACCCCCACAACGCGGGGGTGACATGATAAAAATGCTAAAGATGATAAAGAAGCCTTTTGGATCCACACACTGAACACAGTGGAAACCCATGGACTAAAGGAGGAACTTTCTTTATCATGTTTTCTGTAATTATGTCTATTGAAACACTGTCCCCCTGGTTGTTTGATTTTTTTTGGGGTCTTTTGCTCTGAAAATGTATTTCACTTTTATTTCACTTTAAAAGTCTTTTACTGACAACAAAAAATGTAAGTGCCCTCACTGATTAATCACTGCATATCCCCACCCCCCATGAACAACCAATGACTATGCACAAGGGATGGATGATGTCTTTATTATGTCTGTAGTATCTCCAGTATGGTTTGACTCTGAAGAAGACGCAGGTGCGTCGAAACGTCAATCACTTTGTGCACCAAAAAATAAAAAACCTTGAATAGTATGCTGTGTGCTCCGGTCATCCCTGGGTCTAGTCACTGAGAAGTAGCCCAGTCTGTCTTCATTCTACGGTCTGACTCTGGACTGTGAGCACCACAAGGGCTGAAGCGCAGACATCCTTCCTTTTTAGATATTAGATGACCTCTAGAAGAGATAAAGTGGAAACGTCAGGCCAACTTGTTTGTGTGAAAATAAAACTGCAGTTCCTCCTTTTGCCCATTAGCCTAGCCATGATAGAATGAATTAATTTGCACGATAGCACGGCTATTTGCTTATAGGCCTACACTGAAAAGAATGGAAATCAGGGGTTGTTGAATGTTTAAGTAATTATTTAGTATATTGAAAATGATTGTTTCATGTTCCTTCTCCAAACATGTATAAATCATGTAGAACTATTATATTCAGGACGGTGAACAATTTGTTAGATAAATTCATGCTGAGAAAACATGAAATTGTTAGGTTTTTTTTTAATCTCCGCCCAATCTGATTCTAAACACGTCATTAAAAACTCAAACGAGGTTGAGATGCTGCCTGGGCCCTGTTCTAGCGGTGACGTCACGCAACGCTTTTGCCTCAGCTATGGTCGGCAACACTGACTTGTATAAGTCTGTGGTCGGCAATCAGGAGAAGTAGATCCACAATTTTTCTGTTTCTCTCCTGCTTGTACAAGAGATCATTTGTGGGAAGAATGTTGACAGTTGGAAGAAAAAAGATGATTCTAAGCACACTTATCCCGTGAGTGCACACCCACCAACTTTCCTTTCTCATCTGCCTCGACAAGAGGAACTACTGAATCGGCTGTGGAGGGAACAACGTTTACACTTCGGAGATTATTTGACGACGGAAGGATTTATTGGCAAGGTAAAATTACTAATATCTTTCCGAAATGTTGAGTTTGAGTTGAGTTCGATGGAACATTAGGTTCAGTTCCCCATATTGTGTAACACGGTGTCAGTAGGAAGGCTGGCTAAAAAATAACGTTCGCAGTGTTAGCGTGGCTAGCTAACTGGCCATTGAGACTCATCTGGCTCATCATTGCCAAGGACATACCGGTACACGGTAGTTATGTCTGTTAGCATCGTGAAGAACTTTTTTTCACTTCGGAGATTAAAAGACGAGTGAAATACTTATTTGCAAGGTAAAGTTACATTTTTTTCCGAAATGTTGAGTTCGAGGGAACATTAGGTTCAGTGCCCCATATTGTGTAATACAGTGTTAGCAGCGAAGGCTGGCTAAAATTAACATTCACCAGTGTTAGCATGGCTAGCTAAATGGCGCGTAATTGCCAAGGACATGCATGTCATAACGGTAGTTCTGTCTTGTAGCAGCTAAATGCACATTACTTAATGTCATTATCTTTCAGTTATTTTTTATGTATGGTGTGAATGTACTAAACTTGGTCTTGCTTGGTAAGTTAGTCTTGCTTGATTATGGTACTGGGGTGCAGCAAGTAGATGGTATTCATGCACATTTTCAGAATGTTCCATGCACATTTAACACATGTAATGCTTTAATTTTGCATCACTGTGCGCATGCAACAGTTGGTCAGAAAAAAAAAGATATGACTGTTTTCGTCTCTCTCTCTCTCTCTCTCTCTCTCTCTCTCTCTCTCTCTCTCTCTCTCAGGTGAATGTGGCGTTGTAAGGGGCGCTCATAGTCGTTCCAACAAGACACGATTTGCTGACCCATTATAAGCGCAAACTCAGGACTTCGGTCGCCCTGCAAGGTATTCATGCATGTTTTCAGAATGTCCATGCACATTTAAGACATGGAATGCTTTAATTTTGCATCACAGTGCATGCAACAGTTGGTCAGAAACAAAAAGATTTGACTGTTTTCATCTCTCTCTCTCTCTCTCTCTCTCTCTCTCTCTCTCTCTCTCTGTCTGTCTGTCTGTCTGTCTGTCTGTCTGTCTCTCTCTCTCTCTCTGTCTGTCTGTCTGTCTCTCTCTCTCTCTCTCTCTCTCTCTCTCTCTCTCTCTCTCTCTCTCAGGTGAATGTGGCGTTGTAAGGGGCGCTCATAGTCGTTCCAACAAGGCACGATTTGCTGACCCATTATAAGCGCAAACTCGGGACTTTGGTCGCCCTGCAAGGTATTCATGCATGTTTTCAGAATGTTCATGCACATTTAAGACATGGAATGCTTTAATTTTGCATCACGGTGCATGAAACAGTTGGTGAAAAAATTCAAAAAACGGAAAAACTTGACTGTTGTTCTCTCTCTCTCTCTCTCTCTCTCTCTCTCTCTCTCTCTCTCTCTCTCTCAGGTGAATGTGGCGTTGTAAGGGGCGCTCATAGTCGTTCCAACAAGACACGATTTGCTGACCCATTATAAGCGCAAACTCGGGACTTTGGTCGCCCTGCAAGGTATTCATGCATGTTTTCAGAATGTTCATGCACATTTAAGACATGGAATGCTTTAATTTTGCATCACGGTGCATGAAACAGTTGGTGAAAAAATTCAAAAAACGGAAAAACTTGACTGTTGTTCTCTCTCTCTCTCTCTCTCTCTCTCTCTCTCTCTCTCTCTCTCTCTCTCTCTCTCTCTCTCTCTCTCTCTCTCTCTCTCTCTCAGGTGAATGTGGCGTTGTAAGGGGCGCTCATAGTCGTTCCAACAAGACACGATTTGCTGACCGATTATAAGCGCAAACTCAGGACTTCCGTTGCCCTGCAAGGTATTCATGCATGTTTTCAGAATGTCCATGCACATTTAAGACATGGAATGCTTTAATTTTGCATCACAGTGCATGCAACAGTTGGTCAGAAACAAAAAGATTTGACTGTTTTCATCTCTCTGTCTGTGTCTCTCTCCCTCTCTCTCTCTGTCTGTGTCTCTCTCTCCCTCTCTCTGTCTGTGTCTCTCTGTCGCTCTCTGTCTCTCTCTCTCTCTGTCTCTCTCTCTCTCTCTCAGGTGAATGTGGCGTTGTAAGGGGCGCTCATAGTCGTTCCAACAAGGCATTTTGCTGACAGCAAGGCGATTTGCTGACCCATTAGAAGCGCAAACTCGGGACTTTGGTCGCCCTGCAAGGTATTCATGCATGTTTTCAGAATGTCCATGCACATTTAAGACATGGAATGCTTTAATTTTGCATCACTGTGCGCATGCAACAGTTGGTCAAAAACAGAGACTTGACTGACTGTTTTTATCTATCTCTCTTGCTCTCTCTCTCTTGCTCTCTCTCTCTCTCTCTCTCTCTCTCTCTCTCTCTCTCTCTCTCTCTCTCTCTTTCTTTCTTTCTTTCTTTCTTTCTCTCTCTCTCTCTCTCTCTCTCTCTCTCGCGCGCGCGCTCTCGCTCGCGCTCTCTCACGCTTTTTGAAGTAGACGAGGTATGCCCTATATTAGTGTTTCTCAACGGGGGCGGTAGGGAGCTCTAGGGGGGCGGTGGGAAGGATACAGCCGATAGGGAGAGGTGCTTAGTTTCTATAGGGGGGCATTCTTTTTTAATACTAAGGGGGGTGTTGTCAGGCTTATGATGAGGTCAAGGGGGCGTTTGTTCAAAAAAAGCTTGAGAACCACTGTCCTATATGAAGTTAGCATAGAGTTTGGCATTATAAGTTGTATGTGATTTGTCTCTTTTGTGTCTTCAGATAAATGCTGAATTCAAGAGAATAACTACAATGCCCTTGCAGTCGAGATTCCTGTCCCAGCTAGACATATTGTCTGACAAGCTGCTGAAGCTGTTCAAAAACAGAGGAGGACAGATTGACAAACGCCTAGAGAACATTTTGGCTTGCATGACTGAGATTAGAGAATTTGAGAATTTTGGGATAGTGCTGATTAGTGTTGACATAGAATTCCATGAAATAATAATTTATCCTTCCTTGATGCAGGATGATGATGTTGATGGGGGATGTGAATGCATCCTGAAGGCATTGTATGTGTTCCTTGTTAAAATTCCATAAAATAATTTATCCTTCCATCATGCAGGATGATGATGACATTGATGGAGGACGTGAATGCATCCTGAAGGCATTGTGTGTGTTCTTTGTTAAAATTCCATAAAATAATTTATCCTTCCTTGATGCAGGATGATGTTGATGGAGGACGTGAATGCATCCTGAAGGCGTTGTGTGTGTACCTCAATGAAGACCCCAAATGTCTACTTCGCGCGTTTGTGGTGAGTACAAGCAGTGTGCTGTGCATGTCGCAAGGTGATGATGTTCTCTGTGCCCCTTCTCCGTCTCAGTCTTTTTCCCCTTTCTCTGTCTTTCTGTCCTCTCTCTCGCTCTTTCACTCTCTCTCCCCTCTCTCACACTTCACTATTTCTGTCTCTCTTCTGCCACACTGTCTCTCTCTGTGCCCTCTCTCTCTCTAACCTCCATAGTGCAGAGCCTATGTTTTAACCTTACTGTCACTGAAATTGTAATGGTTCTGTCTGAATCTGTTACTTATGGCTCTCGCTACTGTCATTGCAATGTTATGGTAGTTGAGTACTTTCAGCAAAAAGTGAGCAGGCCTGCAGCCTACCCCATCCGCAGGGGCTACGTTCCCTTTTGCCCAAAAACAGGGTACGGCGTAGAAGTAGAGTTTTCCATGAAAGGGATGTTGGGAGTTCCTTCTATAAACCACCAACTCCAAACACTAACCCATTTTCCCAACAAACTCCAACTGAACAACTGTTCTTTTGTTTGATCATCTTTTTCGTTTGACTGTTCCCTCTGCAGGCACAAGACGAAATCCAAGTGCAAGAGGGAATGGAGGAAACGACTGTAGGGATCTACATCGTCAAAGCAGATGCCACCAGCAAAGCAGATGACATTGGCATCATTTTGGAAGGCCAGCAGGTGTTGCAGGATGTGGATAATGTGCCATTGGCTGTCGCGTTGTTGTTGTCGCGGCCTCAAGCGCGCTTTTGAAGTCCTGCAGAAAATTATCATGGAGGTGGAAGGCACCATGCTGTCCAAAAAGGTTCAGGTACTGAAAAACCAACTCATTCACCACACACACACACACACACACACACACACACACACACACACACACACACACAATCGTACTGGAAGAGACTGAGCCTCGGAGCAAGCATTCAAAACACACACACACACACACACACACACACACACACACACACACACACACACACACACACACTCGTACTGGAAGAGACTGAGCCTCGGAGCAAGCATTCAAAACACACACACACACACTCGTACTGGAAGAGACTGAGCCTCAGCTCAGAGCAAGCATTCAAAACACACACACACACACACACACACACACACACACACACACACACTCGTACTGGAAGAGACTGAGCCTCAGCTCAGAGCAAGCATTCAAAACACACACACACACACACACACTCACACTGGACGAGACTGAGCCTCAGAGCAAGCATTCAAAACACACACACACAATCATACTGGAAGAGACTGAGAGAGCAGAGCAAGCCCGAACGAAATGAATGACTTGGCTAAGTGTTCTGTTGGAAAAGTTCAATTTGCATATTGGGTCTCACTTGAAGTCATGTCCCTGGACTAAAATTTGACTAAGGTCTACAGAATTTGTGTGCATTTAGGAGGTCATTGCTTTTTAGATACTTTGCCAAGAGTTCATTTTCAACATGTGTCTACGTAATGTACCTGAAGGGTCTTTCATGATCTGGCTGTTCAAAATGAATTGGAAATACATTGGAGTTTTCATTGTGAAGTAGCCTAAAGTTATGTCCCTGAACTAAAACTTTACTATTGTCTACAGAATTTGTGTATCTATCTATCTATCTATCTATCTATCTATCTATCTATCTATCTATCTATCTATCTATCTATCTATCTATCTATCTATCTATCTATCTATCTATCTATGCAGCTCCCCATTGACATTTCCTTTTGTTCTCTCAAAGCTGTTGGCAAGTGCTTGTATGTTTTGGTACAATCATAATGAATGTTTTGAAATGAAGGTGCCTTTTATCTTCTTGGATGTAGTTTTGTGTGTGCATTTAATGCGCTCTCTCTCTCTCTCTCTCTCTCTCTCTCTCTCTCTCTCTCTCTCTCTCTCTCTCTCTCTCTCTCTCTCTCTCCAAAATGACTTGGCATATTGGGGGTGTCGGTCACTTTTAACTGAATGAGTTAAGCTGTTGCGTACCTTTGGAAAGTGTATTTGATGAAATAATCATAATAAAAAAAACTGAAGTTTTAAGTCAGTTTAAGTCTCTTCATTCTCAAGTATAAAAGCATGTAAATATTGGTTGACCAAGTAGCAATATATAACAATAAACATGATATATCTGTTTACAGTGTATGACCGTATATGAGCGTCTGATCAAGTAGCAATATATATAGGACATAAAAACATGGTTTTATACATAAAATAAAATATTTACATCAAAACAATTTCTGTGTAAAGTTAGCACAGAAATTGTGTTTTTATGTAAATGTTTTATATATTTTATAAAATCATGTTTTTATGTGCCATATATATTGCTACTTATCAGACATTCATATACTGTCATATACTGTAAACTGATATCATGTTCAAATGACATGAAAACATTATTTTCAGGAAACAGGATAATAACATGTGCAACCGATGTCCATGATATTATCATGTAAATGAAACATGAAAAAAACATGTTTCTTGCAAAGCAGAAACATGTATTATACATGAAATAAGAACTGAAATAATACATAAAATATTAACATGAAAATATCATGTTTGTTCTATAAGCCAATATCATGTTTGAATGACATGAATACATTATTTTTAGGAAACATGAAAATAACATGTGCAACCGATGTCCATGATATTATCATGTAAATCTGAAATAACTTTTCTTTCAGTGTAGTATATCATTTTCATACTGCCTGCGTTCATCACTTCAGTCCTGCATTCAAATCTTGGATAGGTGTGAAACGGGAAGATTTAATTGACTGCTATTGCCATTATAACTACCGTACATAAATCCATTTGTCAACAAGGAATTGTTAGTGGGTAGGCATATGAGTCTGTTTACCTTCCAGCAGCGTTCTGTTGTGACAGACTCAGCCCTGAAACAGCCCCTGAGTTGGGTTGTCTCCGTGGAACCGGCAGTGGAGGAATAGTCATTTCAATGATGGATTGAATAAGAAATAGGCCTACTGTGCAAAATGGAGAAGAGGCGGGACCCGACTTCAGATTAATAGGTTTTGCAAATTTGTGTCTGCGAAATTCCAAAAGGCAAGTCTTACAAACCCAGAGTTCTTTTTTTGCCCCGAAACAACCAACCTTTTGGACACGACAACAGCTCTTCGGAACAAAAAAAAAGACAACTGCACTCCATCATGTTGCTGCATGTAAACAAATGTTTAAGGTGATTTTAAGAACAGAGTTGCAGGTGCCCATAGACGGCCATTCTAAAGCTGGTTGAGATACAATCCAAATCAGCCAAATAACAGAGACTGCAGCAAACATGAAATAAACGGTGAGGGGGACTCTAAAACATTGCAGACTACTCAGAAAATGGCCTTAACCCCTTAGCGCAGCACTATGGCTCTCTGTAATGTCATAGCAATATTATTATGATCTAGTTAAGCATTTTCAGCAAGTGAATAGGGTCGCCGGTGACCCCTGCTGCAGTAAGAGGCTACTGTTAAAAAAAGTGGAGTTCTCCTTTAATGAAAATGAAGTAGGCCTACTTTTTCATTTTATGGTGAATTGTATGCTTGAATAAACATCAAGTCTATTGGAAATGACGATTTCCCAAATTACTCTAAATAGTGTGCAATGATTTTTGCCGTGAAGCCATATTTGAGTGGCCATCAGCACTCCAAAACATTCACGTAGGGGGTGCGCGAACCACATTGAAATGTACAAGGGGGTGCGCAAGGAAAAAACTTTGGGAACCACTGAACCCATAGAATCTAATGTAGGAAAATGATTAAATTTGGCGCTCACCTTCTACACATAATCAGGACTACTCACAAAAAATCTTTAGTTCCCCACCCCCAACGCTCTAATGCCACCAGCAGATTTCTCGCATAGGGTGTCTGCAATAAGCAAAAAAAGCTCACATATCAAAGTTGGTACTACATTTCTGCTTGTAAAGACATACCATGCGTGCCTCTGACCATCTGCCTAGTCAGTACTTTCTGTTGCCGTGGCGACTTAGGCAAGTTTACTGCTTGGACCCGCATTGCTGCTTGCAGTTATATTTCACAAATGTTATTGTCTTGGGTGAATATTTTCCACCATAATCAATTTCTAAGCACTATGGTTTGGAAATGTAACTTTTCACACGCTTCATGAGTACATGGATCTTCTCCATGTAATAAATGACATATTGTACATGGATCACATACTGCATGTTTAAACTGTAATATAGGCCATCAACCACAAAGGGGCGCCATTTTTAACATTACATTCCATTATGTCACAGGGGTGACTTGGAATTCGTGGGGGAAGAAATCATTGTTGGACATTTGCTTTACAAGGGGGAAGGATTTTAAAGACGGACCGTGGGATGTAAACATTGGGTTCTTCAAAGAAAATGGAATCTTGTACAAGAACGACAACTAGCTGGTGTGGCCAGGAGTGGCACTGCAGCTATGTTATCGCAGCCAAGTAAATAATGAATGGGTGCCAATGGGGCTGTACGCTTCTCTTAGAACTATCTGCCCGTGTGATTTTTTCCCTGGAAACAATGAAGTCGCGTTCGATAGATATGAGTAAGTGAAAGCATTTGCCGACACGTTTGCATCTTGTCAAGTGTTAGATTCGTGAAAATGACCCTTATTTCAACTATAGCAATGACATAACACGTGACAATCGACTTTACGGCATACGCCATTTGTTTTGTAGTTTTAAGTCTGACTTCAGATGTCGATGTGTTTAAAGTTATGTTAGGATTGTTGCGGACACCTGTTATTTATTGCATTTAAGGTGGTGGAAAAGCGGCATGTGTACATGGGGTAAAGGAAATGACTGCGCTCATCCTTAAGAATTTGGGCACCTTCAATTAACATGTTGGACGGTGGTGGGGGTTGAGGTGTGTGACCGTAGATGTCTCTGCTAGGAGGATCAGTCAGAGTACGTCTCTCGTCAGCTCTGGTCGCGAATAGTCGCAGAGATTCCTCAGCCAGCAGGTATTAGCCGAATGCTAGCGTGTTGCAGGACAAAACTAACACGTCTTTGGGAGAACAAAGCCATGTCAGGAACCTTTAACTTCACTTCTAATACAACTTCCATGATAAGGTACAGAATGTGCACACATCTTTACAAACCAGAGAACAGAATCGTCACAAATCCCTGCTGAGCCATTTAGCCCAATAGGCTCCCATTCATCTTTTACTTGGCTGCGTGCGCCAGCGGGGCTATAATGGGAGCCAATGAGAGACGGCTATCTCATAGCTTAGAACATTTCTGGGTTCTTCCAGGGGCTGTTCACTCACGGAACTTCCTATTAGCCACAATTGGCTAACCCTAACCACGGGACAGTGCAAAATGAATGGGTGTCAATGGAGTTTTTTACCATTATATTTTTTCTGATTTTTTATAATTTTTTGTCCTGAAATATGAATATTAAGTTCGAAGCTAGAAATAATAAGACCCCATTTGAGTAGCGTTTCGATTATTTTGCGCCACTAGATTATTATATACTGGGTCACAAAGCTCAATTTTTATGGGGCCAAACCCATAAACATTAGCACTATGCTAGCGAGTACAGGTTGAAATCTTCTAACCAGCTGTAAAACTACACACCTGAACGATTTGTCAATACAGCCTATTGTTAAACAACAGTCATAGTGCTTACCAGGAATGTTTTGTTGATAATATTTGTGACTGGAAATGGCAGTAGCAATGTATTTAGCATGGGTTCCCCTTTCCATTCCATACATGTTCCCACATGAAGGACTGGCCTACGCTCGTTACTGCAGAGTGCATGCAAAGCTATCTGGCTACAATGGGAACCAATGAGACTGAGCCTTCTCCCCTGTGTTCTAATTTCTCTGGTTCGTCTCAAAACCTAGGAGAGTGCACTTCCAAATGTATTAGCCTAATTAGTCACGCCAAGTCATTGGATAGTTTTTGGTGAACTCACAGAATATCCAATCACTGGGTGTGACTAATAAAGAGTATCCAATCACTGGGTGTGACTAATTAGGCTGATACACTTGGAAGTGCACTGTCCTAGGTTTTGAGAAGGGCCCATTGTGGGGTTACTGATTGCTTTTAATGCACACACTAATGAACAGGACTAATTACAGGTGGGGATCATGGACTGGCTGGATGGCGATTGGGGCACACGTGTGGGGGGAGGCCTTTATAGTTAGCAGGTGTGGAGCAGTGGGAGGACAACACCAGAGACTAGAGGAGAATGCTGCGAGGAGAGCACCGGTGGAGGTGAGGAAGTCTCCCTGCCCGTAACCGGGTGGAACCAGAGAGAGAGGCGACGGGCCGTTTCGAGATGCACCAGCGCGGAGCCCACGGAGGGAGCGAATGGCATATTGCCTACAATGATGGTCCGCGTCCCAGCCCAGGTCGCCGGTGGTGATGTGCGTAAAGAATGGGGACTCACTAGTTTGACGCCATGTCGGCCAGGATGGGCGGGATTTGGGTTGTGCGGATGGGCGGGATTTGGGTTGTGCGTACTTGTTAGTTTTGGGAGCTTGTGCTCAGCAGTAGTGCTGGGTGGTTTTGTCGATACACAAAAACATTAGGCTACTTTAATTCTCAATCGGCGTGCACGAGGGAGGGAGCGTCCCTCCCCGACCAAACCTTGTCACCCCGTGACAGTTGCAGTTTGATAGAATTTGACATTTGACTATGTTACACCCTATTTTTTTGTCAAAAATTCTACCTACTGTATCCCGCAGTGATAAGATTTTTTTTTAAATCCTGGATGCAGATCGTGATCCGGATCACCATCAAAACTGGATCACTTGTTCCTTTGTCATTTCCAACAACAAACAAAACATTCATCAAACTACTTGTAGAGCTCAACTTTCACCGTCACTTTCTCCAATCTGGACACACTAACATTCCACAAGGCAGAGCAATTGAATCTAAATCTACCGTCAAACAAATGTATCTGTTGTGTTCAGTATAGTAGGATTCAGAGCCTTACGTCATATGGATCCTGGAAGAAACTCTTTGTGAATCGTCTCTGGATGTGCTAAGGCTCTGATACGTGACCTTTGGTGCCAGACTGACATGAAAGTGAACAGGGGCACCGCACCAGGTGGCGACAGCCTGGTCCTAGATAGAAATTAATTTATAATTTGCGTATGTGTTTGTGTCTGAGGGTGTGGGTCATGTAGAACCTGATAATGCAAATGAAACACATCTGATTTTATTCTGCCCAAAACACAAATACCAAAAAGTACATATTTTAAATAAAATACAGCTTATCACATTCCATTATGCTTAACTACCTCTGTGCAATTCCAACTTCTATTCACGTATTTTAACCATTTCAACAGTTGTGTTGTAATGTAATGTGATGTACTCTTTTTTTATTTTGTATTTTGTATCTTTTTATTACTTTATTTTCCATAGGATAGTGAGAGAGTGACAGGAAATGAATGGGGAGAGAGAGATGAGGAAGGATCGGCAAATTACCCAAGCCGGAATCTAACCCGGGTCGCCTTCGTAGCAGCCCAGTGCCCTACTGTTAGGCCATGGTAGGGCCTAATGTGATGTACTATACATTTGTTTTTTGAATCAACTGCTTCCTATAGTCTCTAAACTGTGGTTCTAAGTTCACTCTAAAATCCTAATGATTGGATTATTTGCTCTGAATATGCAGCTTGCATCCTCTTCATCCTTTCTTGCTCTCTTTATCCTCTCTTTCTCCACTCTCTCAGGGCTCTGTCTGGTAACGCTTCCTCAGGCGTATCCCAGACACGTCTACTCCACGCTCTCTCAGCAGGTCTCTGAGCTGGGAACACACAGCACAACAACATAAAGTGTATGACATGGTAACAGCCTACACTGATGCTGAAGCCAAGACACAGAACACCAGTGTATGGCAAGGAAACACTTCGCACATAGCACAACAAGGTACAATGTATGGCATATTAACACTAAACACTGGTGATGTTCTCAACACACAGCACAAGAAATGCAATGTATGACATGTAAACACTGAAGTAGCACTCCTGCTTTACTGTCTGAGCACCAACCATAGTAGTCCTGCTTTACATACTCACTGGCTTCAGGATCTGCTCCTCAACCGCAGCCTCATTCAGATGCTCAGCTGAGGACACTGCCAGGCGCATGCCCAGAACATGATCTATGAGAAATATGATACAATATATGATACAATATGATACACAATGTGTTACACAACAGAACAAACAAGAATACTATAGCCTAATATTGTGATAGTCCCCTGGGGGCGTTTTGCCCCTCTGCATAGGGGGCGTTTTACCCCACAAGCTGTTTTTTTTTTTTCAAAAAATGGTCAAGTTATTAAAATGTAATTGTAAACAGCCTATATGCTCTGAAACTACAAACTTCACTCTTCTTCTATCATACAATACTGCAATATAATGCTTAACTACATTTTTATAAACACGTGTTTACTCATATCTGAAAATTATATCAATACCATGTAAATCGTTTCCCTTCAAAAAATACTTCGTTTCAGTCATTTGCTCTGGATAATTTGTATATTCCCGTTGTCAACGTAATGCATAGAAACAGTGAAAAATTATATTTAAGCCCTCTAGTGGTTATTTAGGGAAAACAGGTGGGGGGGCATATTGCCCCGTGGGGACGTTTTACCCCACCCTACCCTAATAAGAAATCAACTCCACCATTGTCTTTGCTATAATCATAATATCTATAGTCATAATATGTTGTACAATCCAAACCACGATTACATGAAGTCATAATATAGCATATGAATGAAAGTTGTATTAATGAATAAAACTTGGTGTGTTTTGAATTAACCCTAGTTAAAACATGTAGATCATTCATAACATACAATTCAGAGTGATATGAATTATTCTTTAGGCTATATTAATTAATATGAAAGAAAACCAATAACCCAATTAAGTGAACAAGGTGTATACAAGCCTTGCTCTCTCATTTGAACAAATTAAACATATAGTAGGCCTAATCGTCACTAACTGACATTGGGAGGGAAAGTGGAAAACAGCGATCCTAGCGGTTACGTTCCAAACACCAGGGTGATCCTATTGAAACTCCCATAAACAAGTTTTTAAAAAAATCCCACAAAGATATGACTTGGAACTATAACACCAGACACATTTTTCAGCGTACACAATAGCATGAACTACTACCTGTGAAAATAATAAGTCATTTTTTGCCCTTTTAAGAAAAATAGAAATTGTGCCAATCTGGTCGGAAACGGACTACAGCTCCCAGCATGCTGTGCTTCGCGCCTCGTTGACAACACAGAGAAACAAATGAACGCGAACGAACGCAAGTTCTTCGCATATCTTCACATTCTTGTAATCCTATGAGTTCCACATTGTCTTTTTATTACACATATATACACGCGATCATTTTGGTATGGTTTTAAATTCTCTAGTAGATATGATGGCTTCTGTGGTGATGAGTAACCACCTCTCTGGCTCATGTTTGGCTATGCTAATTTGGCTATGCTAATTACATGGAGTAAACAAGCCACACATGCCAGTCAGTGTAGTTCTATATTAGCTTTGTAAAGAATATTAAAATCAGCTCAGATCAGTGAAAAACCGAACATTTTACCACCTGATTCGATAAAACGGGCCAACATGCCCATAATATGACTGCCACTACTTCTACTTCGTCGTCAGGGCCGAGATGTAATTTTTCAAAGAAAAAAAACATTCATTTGTTGCAGGGGGTTGGAACGTTGCCAGCAGGGGGCGATGAGATTACTTTCCCTCCCTATTAGCCTACTTGGCACCTGTGTGCTCATGATTCAGTAATACAAAGACCTTATTAAAGGGGTATGCCACTATTTTGGGACTCAGTACTGTTAAAATCCCTGCCCTAGGTTTATTAAGGAGGAAATTGGTCCTATTTTTCATGTCAGTGGCTGTCTTGTTTTAGACTCCCTCTGCGAGGCGAAATGTAGCTAAGCTAGCGAGAGTCAATCTAAACGTGTAGCACCACCCCCTACACATGATTTGAGAAACATTTTTAAAATCCTAATTGACTCGCGTTACATGCTTGTTTATACCGAGTACACATAGCAAAAAAAGGTATCCTAATTGCCGTCTTGGCAGTTGGGATTGTTGGGACTATTTTTTGCTGACCGCGAGCCCTGCGGAGTTTTACATGCCGAATTACTGCTGCTCCACACCAGCTGACGAGCTGGGCTGTATAGTATACAGTATGAATGGATTTGCATGAAACTTTGTGGAGTTTTTGGAAATGACCTAAGGAACAAGTGAATACATTTTGGGGGTGATCTGGATCACAAATCAGAATTCTTCAAAAGATTCATCACTATTGCTAGCCAAGAAATCTAGACGCCCCTAGTGACCGTAACTTGAATTGCGGGACAATGCGTATTTTGACATTCCAGTTTCCAACTCCACAAAAAGAAGGCAGAAAGACTTAAAAATAAAAATAGGATGTGACATAGTAAAATTTTCTATCAAACAGCATTCCTTGGCAAAGGACTGCACTCTCTGAATGCAATTCTAGTTTAGATGGGCAATCGGTGGAAATAAATAAAAGGAAGAAAAATCCGCACTCACAAACTGCGTCTCATTATTTATTTATATTACCACCATGTCCAAAAAGCAAACGCGTTTCGGCTAACAAGCCTTCATCAGTGCATGGTACCATGAAGTAAATATGAAATGAAAGTAGAAGGGTGCTGCGGTGGCTGACAGTAGGTTCATCTGTTTGGGGGTACCCACTTTGCTGTGGCTGAGGTGAGACGGTAGTTTGGTCTGTTTGGGGCCAAGAATATGAACCATGGATAAAAACCATGCAGGTTGTTAATTCATTTAATAATTGGTTTATTGAAAAAAAAGATGGCAATAGGTGAAAATAAATATAAAAGTGAAAGTAGAGGGGTACCCACCTCGCTGGGGCAAAGGTGTGGCAGTAGGTTCAACTGGTTGGGCTCCAGGGTACGAACCTGCAAACATGGAAAATCATACAATCTGTGCTATAATCAAGGCATTGGTGCAACGACAGGTTGTTCAGTTCTTTATATTGTGATGTACAGTATGTCAATGAAGGAAATTCAAGTGACAATTTAAATTAATTCCTAAGTTTATACCATATGGTCATATTCAGCCATCATGGGTTCTGCTGAATTCACCTCCTTATGTAATGTATGGAATGTTATCATGAGTAATTGCTGTACTCTCCTCTGTGTCCTTCAGATTGATAATGACATTTGTCATATCGGTTGTATGTTGCTGTGCATTACTTTTCAGTGTGTTTTTAAGAAGCAAAGCCATGGCCTGATAGGTAGGGAGTTGGACTTGGGATTGGCATGCACAGCTCACAAAGTGTATGTAACAGTGAGCTATATATGGTTATTTTATGTGTTAAGTATGTGTGTTATGTCTCGTGGGCAATGTCTTTATTTATGCATGTGTGTATGCTACTTGACACCTTAATTTCCCCCTGGGATCAATAAACGTTACTCTACTCTACTCTACTCTACTCTGCAACAGCCCAATCTGGCAATACTGCTCATCACAGTACTGTAGCCTATATGGGTCATAACTCATAACACTCCAAATCAAAAAAAATAAAATAAAATATGAAAAGAGTGGGTGTTCTTTAGACATTCAAGTGAATGGATTGAAACCTCATTTCAAGAGAAGTGGTATCCTTTCAGATGACTTTGTCCCAGTCCTGAACAGAGCTGTGAAAGTAGTGTCTATTGTCCCTTGCTGCTGAAATAATTCACTTCTGATAAAAAGGTCCGCTTAGAGTAATATCAGTCTGCCCTCAATACTCACAGCTGAAATGTAATGCTAGCAAACAAAATGCAGAGTTCGGTACTTCTCGCTTGTGCATTAGCAGTGAAAACTGCGGGAACGTTTAGCGAACGTCCTACTGCCTAATAGACAAATGAGCGAGTAGCTAGTAACTAGCAGCGATGTGTGTGAGTGAGGCTTTAGAGCAGGGGTCCCCAAACTTTTTTCTCTGGGGGCCACATTATCGTTCCTGACTGTGATCAGGGGCCGGGATCAATCATGTGGGCTGTATACTAGGCCACTGCCTGTTATAGCCATAATTTCTAGTACAAAATAGTTAATCATTACAAGTGATTTGTAAAAGAAGTGAGTACTTAACATGTTTTCCAATTTGAAATACCACAGGTATTCCTTTTAATTTCTATTAACCATGTAAAATAGCAAGGAAAGGTTAAAAAAATATGGTGATTGACAGTTTATGAGTGATAAAATAGAAATGATAGGCCTGTTGATATTACAGTGAGATGAGAAACTTCTGGTGATTCACACTAGGTTAGTGAAAATTAAACTGTAGGAAGGCCTGTTGATAAATAGAATAAAATGTTTAAAAATTATTATTTTTTCTGTGAGAATTGCTTCTTTGGGACAGTTCAAATGGTGAGGTGCAGAGAGGTGGAGGGCCGGTCAAAGGGGCTTGGCGGGCCGCATCCGGCCCCCGGGCCTTAGTTTGGGGACCCCTGTTTTAGAGAGATAAAAAGGCCTCCAACAGTGACTAAACTGGCAGTGACAGTAGCTAGCCATTATGGCTAGTAAACACGGCCCCATTCCTTCGTTTGGCCACCCCAATAACTAGTCGCTGTGGTGGTTCCCGTCTACCGTTACGTCTTTTTTTTTTTTTTTGCAGAGTCAGACAGTTGTGCGCCAAAGCGGTTTCATCCTAAAGTAGACAAAGCTATCCATAGGCTAGTATAGGCTTGATGTTGTTGCCTACTACAACTTAAAAAAACAAACATTTCTTCCAAGTGCTATGCCTTTTAGGGGGAATTGAAAATGTAAGAGAAGTGAAAGCCCAACTGGGAAACTCCAACTCCCATTGTCATTGTGACACAGCACTCCACAGCACACAAGTGAACACTGCACACTGCACACAGCAAAATTGCATTTATGCCTCATCCATGCACAGAGGTGTCAAAAGTAAAAGTTTAAAAAAAGAAACGCAGTTTCCTTCCAACACAAGTAACTTATCTGAGTAACCAGTAGACCAGTGTACTTGTCTTACGATCAACTAACTCTGCACCAGTTAAATCAAGTTTGTGGTGGGTCCTTGTGAGGTTTTCAGTGTTTTTCAATAACAACACAGTCTATCTATCTCATTAGGTACAGTCAAAGTCATTAACCCCTTAAGACGCGGCTTCATAAATTTGTTGTTACCAGTATGGTAATGACCAAGTCGTGGTGCATTACTAAAGGGCCTGTGTTGTGTCATAGTATTGTAGTGCTATGGTAGTTACATTTCAATGTCTATTACAGCGTGCCACTGGAGGTATTAAGGGGTTAAGCTGGCTTGCAGAGCAAGGCCCGATTCTAGTAATCTCTAAGTAAAGTTTATGCTTGCTTGCTTGCTTGATTCTCTTGTGCAGGGCAGTAAAAATAGAAAATGGATCTCCTCCTAGGCCTTTCGAGATAGAGACACTGTTCAAACTAGGGATGCAAATGATTAATCGATTAATCGACTTTAATCGATCAATGTGTTAATCGATTAAAAAACATTAATCGCAATTAATCGACAATTCAACCTACAAGAGACCCAGGGGAAATGGGCATGTGATGAGTGTGTGTGAAGAGGGGTGTGAGTAGCGGGAATTTTTAAAACCTTTGGATTATAGAATTGAAATAGAACTAATTTAAATGTGGTATTTTATCTCAATTTTCAATTCAAATTTTAATATTTAGTAGTTTTTTTACGAGAAACATTGAGATTTCGGGGAGGAAACGCCGCTTAATCAATTAATCAATTAATCGTAAGTCGATCGATAAGGCTATCAACTAATGATTAATGAATTAATCGATAATTTGCATCCCTAGTTCAAACACTAAAACGACCGGCTCGGCTTGGAGATCATTTGTTGTGCTATAACGTGTCCGTGTCTCTTGTCGTTTTCCTGTTTTTGGCGATTTTGTGCAAGTTTGGGTCCCCATTGAAAACAATGTTAGAACCTTCATGAACCAAGGTTCCGCCACTCTACAGATTAGAGTGTAGGAGGCTTTTTCGTTCATAAAACATCAACACTTTCACCTAGAAGTTTAGTTGACGCGTTGTTAGCGAGCTCTATTGGATGTCTCCAAATTGTCAAAGTTTCATATCCCAACTCCCATTAGCTTTAAAATTGCAGGTGTGTAAAAACGACAGGGCTTTTCCATGGCTTTTCCCATTGAGTCTTGAAGTGCCTTTTTCAAGAGGTCAGCGCATGTTCCACAAGAGGTCCATTTGTGACTGAACCGTTTAACCTATAAACTTCATTCAAGGACTGTTAGAAAGATCACATGTATGACTTCAATCTGTTGAAAGGACATGTGCCAATTCCTTTTAGTTTTTTAGCAACATCAAGCTAAAGACAAAGAACTGTTTCTGATTCTGCCCTCTGCCTTAGCGCACCATACTAACTGCCATTCAGTCAATCAGAACAGGTGCAGCCAATATAGGGTTCCATCTCAACTGTCACTTTCTCTCATCATTCTATTCTTAACGACCAGCTGCTCTGCAGTTCTAGAAGTCTATTGTTCAGCTCTTCAATGCAATGTAATATTGTCTTGCTGTAATGCTCTTTGTAGGCATCAGCAATATGGAGGTTGGGAGTTCAAATCCCACTCGGACTCATGTTGATTTTCAAAATGATATCATATGCAGTGTTCCTTAGCCAATTTAAAAAATACCATGTATGTCATTTAGTATCAATGGCAAAGGGGCTGGATTACAGATATGGAGGTTGTGAGTTCAAATCCCACTCGGACCCATGTTGATTTTCAAAATTATATCATATGCAGTGTTCCTTAGCCAACTTAAAATACCATGTATGCAGGGCTCTAAATTAACTTTTTCCACCACCAGCCAATTTGGCTAGTGGACATTTTTTCTTACCAGCCAAACAGAAGTTCAACTAGCCATTTTTTAAAATCTCGCCAAAATAAACTATGCGTTAGGCTAGTTATTTTTTTTTTAATTATGGTAATTTTGTTTAATTTCTACAACACAGATACACTATATATAGGCCTGCATACTATAGGCCTATGCCTACATAATAAGCATAGGCCTATTATAGGCTATATATTTTTTCATTATTTTTTAACTTCTGTTTATTTTTTACTTTCATTACTTAGGCCTAATCAATTTGATTAGTTTTTGTTCAATTCCTCTGAAAACAGCTGAATCACATCACACAAGCCACTCACATAACAGACCTTTAACATACAGTAGCCACACAGCCAAACTCTCGAAAACCTCACATACGCACACCCCAAGGAAGGAGAAGAGATGAGAGGAAAAGGAGAGGAGAGAGGAGGAGCTCTTCTCTTATCTACCATGCGCAACAAAATGACAAGAAGCCTAGTTTAACTAAAAGTAAATAATATCACGGGAATCTTCGCTTCCTTTGTTACTTCCACAGCTTCGTCGTTGGTTGCTTTTTTGTTATTTGTCTTCTTTCCGATGGCGTGGGCTTTCTAACATAGTTGCGCCAGGACTCGGAACATTTCAGAAGACAACTGAACTGACAGCTACGCTCACACTACTCTGACAGTCAGCTCTCCTCCTCTGCCCTTTTCGCTATTTCATTCCACAAGCACTCCTTTTTTAACGTCACTATTATTACGGTTACAATTACTACTAGCATTCACCAACACACAGAACCTTGCTCTAACCCCCGCCACATTCTCATCACTCGCACAAAACATAGGCATAATCTGCGTTAGTCATGTTATTGAAACGGTCAGGGCCTCGCTGCTTCAAAAAGGCAGCCTGTTAAAGCAAGGTTCAGCCTAGTAATAGGCTAATAGCAGTAGTGACGTTAAAAAGGTTGTAGCGAAATCGACGAGAGCATAGGAGGAGAGCTGCCTGTCAGAATAGTGTGAGCGTAGCTGACAGAAGGCTGGTCGTCTGAAATGTTTTCAATGCTGGCGGAAATCTCGCCTTAAGGGCTCTGCATACTTAACGTGCGCACGTTCGTCATAGCAGCGGTTTACCGTTCATAATTTACTGTACTCGGGCGCTACTGGCCAAATTGGCGGGTAGGTATTTGTTTCTACTAGCCAAAATGAATTTTCACCTGTGTTTGGCGGGTTGGCGTGTGTTAATTTAGAGCCCTGCATGTATGTCATTTAGTATCAATGGCAAAGGTCCTGGATTACAGATATGGAGGTTGTGAGTTCGAATCCCACTCGGACCCATGTTGATTTTCAAAATTATATCATATGCAGTGTTCCTTTGCCAACTTCAAATACCATGTAGGCTATGTCATTTAGTATCAATGGCAAATCTGCTGGATTAAAGATATGGAGGTTGGGAGTTCGAATCCCACTCGGACCCATGTTGATTTTCAAAATGATATCATATGCAGTGTTCCTTAGCCAACTTAAAATACCATGTATGTCATTTAGTATATCCCCAAACACTTTCAAGATGGCTGAATCCAAGATAGCTGAATTGTTTGGCCCATAACTTCTGACTGGGTGGATGGATTTTTTCCAACATTTCTTTTAGCTTTATTTTCTCGATAGTACTTTGTTTCATTGCTGCCCCAAAAGGCAAGTCCGCTTCCAGCATTTTCTGTGAGAATGCAATCTAGTTTAGTTTAAGTCCTTTCACTTGGCGGCCATCTTGGCTACGCTTCAGGGATACTATTTCAAGTCAAGTCAAGTAGGTTTTATTGTCAATTTCTTTACATGCACTGGTCATACAAAGAATTTGAAATTACATTTCTTGCATTTGGGATACTATTTCAGATTAGTCATGCGCGGAATTTCATGACATACGTTCTGCTTCACGGTTGGTGAGATCAAATGGCCGCGGACTCTGTTGCAATCCCATGCGAGTAGCTAACCGATGTGAACCACACACGTCATCAGCAACCGACCGGCCGAAGCGGATTCTCAGGGAATGCTGATTGCCTTGGAGCAGTCATTAAAGGTTGCGTCGAGGCGGCGAGATGATTGGAAAAGTGATAGCACAGCTCAGCAAGCAATTGACTCTTGTTACTGGACAGGTGGGATATGTGCAAGCACGCGCCATCTAAGCGCAGCGAATTGCACCCGTTCATTGCTACGGGCGTTTTCTGAAGTGTTCAGTCTCTTTATTAGACTGTCTCTGGTACAGCGGAGTAAATGCTGTAACAGCTATGCAATGCCATGTGCTAGTGTTGTAATTACACTACAAAAGTACTTTTACTTTTGACACCTCTGCCCGTGCAACGGGGCAGCCCCCAATGGCGCCTCAAGGGAGCAGAGCAGTGCGGTGGGACGGTACCATGCTCAGGGTACCTCAGTCATGGCGGAGGATAGGTGAGAGCACTGATTAATTGCTTCCCCCACCAACCTGGCGGGTCGGGAATCGAACCGGGCAGTCATGGGTGAGCGGTTAGGGCGTCAGACTTGCATCCCAGAGGTTGCCAGTTCGACTCCCGACCCGCCAGGTTGGTGGGGGGAGTAATCAACCAGTGCTCTCCCCCATCCTCCTCCATGACTGAGGTACCCTGAGCATGGTACCGTCCCACCGCACTGCTCCCCATGGGGCGCCACTGAGGGCTGCCCCCTTGCACGGGTGAGGCATAAATGCAATTTCGTTGTGTGCAGTGTGCAGTGTTCACTTGTGTGCTGTGGAGTGCTGTGTCACAATGGGAGTTGGAGTTTCCCAATGGGCTTTATTATTATTTTTAAAAATCTTGGGGTCCTCATTGACAGTGACCTAAACTTCAACAGTCACATGAAAGCTATTACTAAGTCTGCATTTTATCATGTAGGCCCCGTTAAAGCGATGGTTCGGAGTAGAATCACCCTAATGCCATTTGAACCGTGACACCCATCCACCTTTACACCCGAAGTGTTTTCTGCCGCAGACTTACATCAACAGAGTTGCCGTGTTATTCGATGTTTATTCCGGTTAGCTTGACTCAAGCGCATATGGATACTGGGCACCGTCTCCAAACTTTCCCCACAAAAATAACATGTCATTACACCAAACTTCTGCAGTAGCACAAATATGGTCTGTACTCACGAAACGAAGCATTTGGAAGTTTGGAAATAGTCCAGGAGTTTAGTATTATCAACACAAGCTGAATAGCTTCTCTGCTGCTAAAGCTGTGCCAACGTTACTTCCGTCATATGAGACAAGCCCGTAAAAGTCTTCAACAAACTTCCAGACGAGAGTGTTAAAAAAGTTTTCACTGAATTGTGATTAAGGCTTATATTTTCAAGGCAATACTTAAAAGATATTTCAAATCTTACCTACTATCAATTAGACAAGGATTTTCGTTATCAATACTGATGCTGAATTCACTTTTCATTGTGCATATTATGAGCTTCGTTGAGGACTCTTACATGCTTGTCTTAGATGACGGAAGTAACGTTGGCGCAGCTTTAGCAGCAGAGAAGCTATTCGGCTTGTGTTGATAATAATAAACTCCTGGACTATTTCCAAACTTCCAAATGCTTCGTTTCGTGAGTACAGACCATATTTGTGCTACTGCAGAAGTTTGGTGTCATGACATGTTATTTTTGTGGGGAAAGTTTGGAGACGGTGCCCAGTATCCATATGCGCTTGAGTCAAGCTAACCGGAATAAACATCGAATAACACGGCAACTCTGTTGATGTAAGCCTGCGGCAGAAAACACTTCGGGTGTAAAGGTGGATGGGTGTCACGGTTCAAATGGCATTAGGGTGATTCTACTCCGAACCATCGCTTTAAGTATTAACAATTAAAGACCAAGGACAATAGATTACAGACTACGCCAGCCCCTAGGGGGCACTGTTTGACACAAGACACACCAGGTTCGTTTGAGCTTGTGGCTGGGTAAGAAACACTCGAGGGTGGAGTAACTTGCATTTATTCTCGTTCAACATGAATAAAATCTCTGTATTTACACAAGAGGCAGTGGGTGCTCCACTAGCCAATAGGATTACAAACAAACACACAATAAATACTTAATGTCCATATTAACATCCTGGCAACATGACATCACAGTACTAATCAAAGCGGTCAACACCCATACCATACAATTCACCTCCGGAGGTCAGAAGGCCACAAGGAAAGGGAGCACAGAAACCTGCGCGCCTGGTGGAATATCTCCCCAGGTGAAAAAAGGCCTGTAGCCAGGAGAATTGGCAGAACCCTAGGAACCCCAATCAGCAAAACTTTAGAAAGATGCCACTCCGTTGCTACCAGGACGCATCTGGATTCCGGTGCTCCCTGTACAGACCGCGGGCCGTGGCTGCACTGAGGCTTTTATACTGCAACCTATCAGGGCTCCAGTTCACTGATTGGTTGGCTGGAACGAGGGTGAAAGAGAGAGAGTAATCAGAGGCTATGCAACATGGAGCGAGGGCAAACGAGGTAAATTATGGACCAATCAGTCAATCATTGCATACAAGTGAAACTCATTGTGCTTTCACACCAACCTACTACTACTACAAATCAGTTTCAAAACACCACTACAGCTCTACACTAGTCATTTTGAGGACCACACACATTAGGACACAACAAATGTTTAAAACTTGTGATTAGGCCACCACACACCAAAAGTTAAACAGGCCCCTCATTACATATCACATAAAAAACGTCTCTAAATGTAGGGGCCTGATGTCTAAACATGATCTGGAGAAGCTAATACATGCCTTCATTTCTAGAAAAGTTGATTACTGTAACAGTCTTTTTACTGGCCTCCCCAATAAGACCATTAAACAGCTTCAACTTGTACAAAATGCAGCAGCAATGGTTCTTACAAAGACAAGGAAGTTTGACCACATTACTCCAATTTTAAGATCGCTGCATTGGCTCCCAGTAAGCTACAGAATTGATTTTAGGGCAATGCTACTTGTGTTTAAATCATTAAATGGAATGGGACCCACATATCTACTGGATATGTTTCAGCTGTATGCACCAACCAGGTCACTAAGGTCAATGGAGAAGAATTTGCTGGTGATTCCAAAAGTCAAAACAAAGTGTGGAGAGGCAGCCTTTAGCTTCTATGCTTCAAAGCTTTGGAACCAGCTTCCAGATGACGTAAAAAATGCACCTACTATTGATAGCTTTAAATCTAGACTCAAGACAAAGCTGTTCTCAGATGCTTTCCCTTAGCTTAAATTACATATCATTCTTTTTTTATTATTATTATTATTATTTTTATGTTTATTTAATTTGTTTTATTTTATTTTATTATTATTATTACCTTATGTTTTATCTTAATGTTTTAAATGTTTTTTTGACTCTAATTCATTTCCTTCTTTCTTCCCTGTTTCCTTTCATTTACATTTGTTAACTTTGTGAAGCACATTGAGTTGCACCTGTGTATGAAATGCGCTATATAAATAAACTTGCCTTGCCTTGCCTTGCCTTGTGATAGGTGGTAGCCAAGGCAATGAAAGTCTCTGATCACATTTTGTTCTTTTTGCACATTGCACCCTTTGTTCTAGGTGTGTCCCCGACTTCTACTTTTCACCTTGCTATGAGCTGCCTGTCCGTCTGTCAGTCTCAATGGATGTGTGTCTGTCATATCTGTCTCTTTGCTGTGTTGCACAAAGCAGATCCACTTCATACAGAGTTTTCTGGAACGATGGGCAACAACTCTCTAAGTTGGACAATGTTGGCTCAAGGTTAATGGTGGTTAATTTTTTTTAAATGCTGTAAGTGTCCAAATAAGGTGTGGTGTATTCAAAACCAACAGTATTGCTATCCCTTTTTTTTTTTTAGATGCGTCCTCGCATCTCTATAAGAGGGTATGTTCACCGTCAGTCTGTCGTGTCGGTCCGTCTGAAACACATTTTTTTAATTGTCATTCTCTCTGTGTCCACAAGGCCGCAGTGCACAGACAGACGCATCATGTCATGTCATTGGTTAACTTGTTATTTGTAATGCATGATATGAACATACATGCTGCTGTGGCAGAGTTTTTCTGATATTTGTTTCTGAATAAGGAAAGCACATGTTTCTTATAGACCTAGAAGACATAGTTTAATGAGAGTGATGAGCTGCACATTCCTCCTCTTGTGAGATCCCCAAAGCAGCACAGCATCTCTCTCAGTTCTTCCTCTGTTCCAACGAGGTGTGGAGATGTTAATGATATGTTACCGGAACTGTAATGTACACCATCCTGCACTATCTAACACCATTTGCATATCATTACACACTTAGCAGGTGATTTACCCTGAGGTGACTCACAGTTATTTAGGTACAGGGTATTGGTTACAGTCCCTGGAGCAATGTGGGATCAGGTGCATTACTCAAAGGCACTTCAGCCATTACACTGCTTATAGGTGGGATATGAACCAATTACCCAATCTACTCCTAAACCATCAACTCCTGTTGGCATATACAATCCTTTCGTCTCTCTTTTCTTGTGTATGCCTTTATCTTATGGCCTGAAGTAGTAGTAGTAGTAGTAGTAGTAGTAGTAGTAGTAGTAGTAGTAGCCTTTATTGTCCCTAAGGGGAAATTCGTTCTCACCACACAGGGTGCAGTCCCCGCAAGAACAGCGCCCATAAGAACACCGAGCAGTAGACGGTGGTGGAGGTGGAGTGGCTGTGGTCCATAGCAGGGTGTGTTTGCCACTCTGCATGTGTGTAGTACTTCTTGTGTATGCCTTTAGCTTAAGCCTTATGGCCTGTATTGCAAGTCATGTTGGCGAAAAGTGTCTATATTAAGTCTGTATAAAGCATGGAGGTAGTATAAGACCTGGAGAGAGTGAATAAATAAAAAGGTCTGTGTGCCTAACACTAAACTCGCGCAGCCACCAATCATCATGGGCGAAGTGGATGTCGGAAATGAGCGAAGTTGTGAAAATGGCGAAGAGGAAGTGCCTTGCTAATCGGCGAAGCTAACCAGCCAAATCTTCACCCCCTTGTGTCAGTATGGGGTAACTACATCAGTAGGTCTGTGTGGCCCTGTGGGTTTTGTAATGTCGCTTATGACTCACAGAGGGCCCATAGGAATGAGATCATATGATAACAGGCAACAAGATATATCTCAATTAATCAGATATTCTTTACTTGTTCTTAACGCACACGCACACACACACACACACACACAGTTAATAGTGCTGTTCATGAGGGACAGAGAGCAGCAGGTGGGGGCTACATGCAACACGTCAGGCAGAAGGCAACTAGTCACAGTAACAGGCCTTTTTAAAGGGACAAAAAGGTACTGCAACTATGCTGCTCATTGAAACTGGGCTGCCTATTGCCAAATCTGATCTTTACATGAAAGTTTACTAAGTAATAAACTAATATGTTCTAGTATGGTCCAAGTACATGTAGCTAAAAATGGCTATTTCTGCAAAATTCAAAATGGTGGACCATGATGAAGATCCCCCTTTTCATGTAGGGCCTATGAAAAGTGCAATTTATCCAGTCATAATGAATACTTAGAATTTGATGGTGGTGGTAAGTATTCATGAAAAAGGTAACATTAGTGAATGGGCTGCATAGATTCTGGAAATAAACAACTAAAAATCTCACACAGTGTCCCTTTAATGTTTTTTGTTCCTTTATTTTATAGGACGGTGAAGACTTTGACAGGAAACGAGTGGGGAGAGAGAGACAGGGAAGGGTTGGCAAAGGATATGTGCTGGAATCAAACCTGGGTTAAATTTATTTAAATTTATTGGAATTTAAACCTGGGCGCCGAGTTGCAGACGAGTGCCCTACCGTTAGGGCCACAGTAGGGCCAGTGATGGGCCTTTTTGGGGCAGACGATTGTTTTTTTCTCTCTCCATCTCTCTCTCTCAGGTTCTGAGCAGGTGTATTCTGAAGCATGCTATGGCACTCTGGCAACTCCTCACTTAAGGCAGAGAGCATGCTGGGTTAGTGTGTGTGTGTGTGTGTGTGTGTGTGTGTGTGTGTGTGTGTGTGTGTGTGTGTGTGTGTGTGTGTGTGTGTGTGTGTGTGTGTGTGTGTGTGTGTGTGTGTGTGTTTGCGTTCGTGTCTACAGTATGTATGTGAATGAGCGAGTATGCGAATATTTGAGTGCATGTGTTGTAAAGTGTGTTTACAAACATTACAATCAGTTCACCAATCACACTCCAGCTTGTGTCTAATGGGTCTAAATATGACAACGACCCTTGAACGGGAGGAGACTTCACATAGGAAGCTCCTTTATTTCAAAATACTTCATTGCAAAAATTGCTGCATTTCAATAGATCACATTTTACAGTATAATTATAATGGACACTCTAAGAAGCTAAAAGTATATTCCACATAACTGCACTTTGTATGACAAACCTGATACTGTACAAGATACATTTTCCCCATATCCCCTATGAATTGCCCTCAAAGACTTAGGCCTATGATATAGTAAAACACTCTAGAAAACTCACACCATTTGTTGTAAGGCTTTATAACAAACGCCTCATCTTAGGAAAGGAGATTTATTAATCTGTCCACTTTGCCACTAATATTAAAGTTGTACAACCGTAAAATAATGAATTAAAATGAATTAAAAGCTAACACAATAATGGTTACAATATTACCATACCAATAGTCTCATATTTTTTGTCTTTAATTGTGGAGTTGTAATAAATAAATTGGTGGAAACACAAATCATAATACACATAAAACATGCTAATTATATATTAATTCATTTTAGGAAAGGAGATTTACTAATCTGTCCACTTTGCCACTAATATTAAAGTTGTACAACCGTAAAATAATGAATTAAAATGAATTAAAAGTAATGGTAGCACAATAATGGTTACACTATTACCATACCAATAGTCTCATATTTTTTGTCTTTGATTGTGGATTTGTAATAAATAAAAGGGTGGAAACACAAATCAAAATACACATAAAACATATTTATTATTTATGAATTAAACACCCACAGTACGAATTTCACTTCCTCTGCCCTTCCATCTTCTATTCCTTCGTTATCCTCTCCTTTGTTCTGTCCTCCTCCTCTCTCCTCTTTCATATGTAGCGCCCCCTTGCCTAAATTACTGGCAAGACCTTCAAAAATATGTAAAACACTCAAATAAGTATGGGGCGCCCTGAGTTCTTATCAGTTTTTGATAAAACAGCAGTAGTTTAAATCGGTTGGTTATGAGATTAATTACCTGGTAAATACCCTGTAAATATACCTTTTTAATCAAGTAATAAGAATGTCACAATGAATAATGAATTGCAAATGAAATATCTTTCTTGTTTTTACTTAAAAAATGTTCCAAAATGAAATTACATGAATTAGATAAATTAACAAAAATCTCACCAAAGAGTGGGTTCAAAGCTTAAAATGAAATACAAATGGCTCTTATAGCCAAGTAAACACAGTAATATTTGTGCTTTAGCACAAACCCTTTTCAATAAAAGATGTCCTTTAAATTGGTTAAGTACCCTTTAAACTCAAATACACCTCAAAAGGTAAACCTCAAATGTCCATAGCATTCAATGTCCATCAATAACAATGAAAAACCAAACACAGTTCAAGTGCACAATGAATTGTAAACCTCCTATGCCGGCATAATAACTAAATAATAAATACCCTTGGTGCAGGCCTGTTTCGACGCTCGGGTGCGTTGTGGCCTTGAAAATGAGACACTGGCCGCTTCACTCAGAGAGCAGAAAATAAAAGAAAGACTGGCCTGTACCTTGTTGCAGTGAAAGAAGCGAAGTTGCACGCGATCACGCAGCAGCATGTGATCACGCGCCAGCAGCGTGGGTCTCGCAGCAGCACCGTTCCTCCTCGAACACGCGCCTCTCGCCTGGACAGCAGCGCGGCCGAATCTTCCTCTCTCCACCCAGGTCGTCGATCCCGGTCGTCTGGGCTAGACGGTTCCACAACTTCCCGGTGTTCCGGATGACTCAGAGCACACAGTCCAAAAGCACAGCTACAGCGCGAGCCGTCTCACTGAGCCTCGAACATCACGTGCGCAAATACACTGGTCCCCCGCGGTATTCTGCTACCACGGTTGGCGATCAACTTCTCAAAAGAAATAAAACAAAACCAATGGTGTCCCGATGCACAAGTCTTAGCTCTAATACTCTAAAAGTACCCCAGGCGGCCACTTTGCAGTATAAACTTCCCCATTGCCTAGGAAAGTTAGAGCTAATCCCCTGCTAGCAGGAGAGCACAAACATTGCTGCCTGTCTCCTTCACCATCCTCCGACGAACTGAAACCGCATGGCGAGTCACTTCCCATTGCGCAACAGTTCACAGGTCAGTGTCCTTGGCCAATCAGAATTCAAGAAAATAAATGTTCACATATTGAAAACGCAAATTAAATACAATATTGCAGAAACAAAAGTACAATGGCATAGAATTATTACAAGTTCTTAGAAAATACATTACAAACGTTTTTAAACATTTTAACACTTTTCAACCTTCACATGAATTAAATCCAAAATATAGCACAGGGCTACACATATCTCAGGGCAGTACCTCTTCAAACCTCCGCAGTCGTATCCTGTCCAGATCTATTCCCTGCTGCTGCAGGAACTTCACCCTGAACTGATAAAACCACACAGCACACCAAAAGTTCACACATGAATTCACAGGAGTAGCCCATAGTATTAGAGCAGGGTTTCCCAAACTGTGGCCTGCCACAAGGGGGTGTGCAAGCAGAATAGAGCAATGGCTGATATGTGTGTTTTTATACAGCATTCATGAACATTACATAGTTTTTAATTGTTTGGTGAATTGTATGCTGGAAGGATCCATCTGAAGTGTAATTTATAACTCCTAGACTTGTTATGCAACAAGACAGTTGCATTGTAATGATGGCAGAAAAAATGTCAGGTCTATTAGAAATGAGGATTGCCCAAAATGTGTGGCTGTGCAACATTTGCTTAGGGGGTGTGCAAACCACATTGAAATGTAAAAGGGGGTGCACGGGAGGAACGTTTTGGAACCGCTGGAGGAAGCAGTACGTCACGTGAGGATGGTCACCATCTACATCAGGGATGGGCAACTGGAGGCCCGGGGCCCACATGTGGCCCTCCTCCTCACTCAGTGTGGCCCTTAGATAAAACATAACTTAAAAAATGATAATGACAAAATCATTTAAACCACTACTGAATTCATCTGTTGTAATTACACTGTTGGCCAATAGAAAACACTCCTATTCCTTCCCAACAATATTGGCAGTCAGTGAGCAACCAACTGCACTTCTAACTCTGCAAATTGCAGTCAGGTCCGCAGTTATGTGGCCCTCCGAAAGTGGCGATGAAAAAATCTGGCCCTCTTTATCATGAAAGTTGCCCATCCCTGATCTACATACACAGACAGCAGCTAGAGACAGCAGTACAAGTAGCAATAGTAGTCCTGATTTACTAACCACCAGCTACAGACTGCAGTAGTAGCAGCAATGGGACTCTAGAGCTCTATATGCTGAAGTCATGATCCCAAGATTAATCCTTTTAGAACGGATTGCATCAAAACTGTGGGTGTGCATTATGATGGCATCAAAGCTATGCTGTGATGGAGATGAACAATACTGTACAAAGAAAAATACATGATGCCTAAAATTATATACAGTATGGTAGGGATACAGCTCTTATGTGGGACTGCATGAGTTCTGCTGGTGTTTGAGAGCTGCCTTCATTGATTAAATCATGAATACATATGTATTGCCTTACAAATTGCAAATGTGTTACCATTATTAGGACAGTCATGGGTAAGCGATTATGGTGTCAGAATTATAGCCCATAAGGTTGCAGGTTCAACTCCCGACTGGCCATGATGGTGGAGATAAATACACACACACTGCAATAATAAGACACACATACTGATGGACAATAAATAAACACACACAGCAGCAGAGAGTACAATCAGTTGTTGTCTAGGTTATGTAGTCAGAAATTTGCCTTCTGAGGGGCCCCACAGCAAACTGTAGCCTAGGGGCCCCAGGCCATCTTAATCCGGCCCTGGATGCGAAGGGTAAAGTGCAAATAAATGTTCATGGAATGTTCTTCAGAGTCTTTGAAATGTTCATGTAGTTTTCATCAGTGAGTTGACGGCTTGTGGAAAGAAGCTGTTTCCCAGTCTGCTTCTCTGATTGTAGTAAGGAGAACAGTTTGTGTGCTGGGTGGGTGGGGTATTTTCTTATGTTCATTGCTCTCTTGAAACAGAGTGAAGTGTACAGGTCCTGAATGGCTGGTAGGTAAATGGTAAATGGACTGCATTTATATAGCGTCTTTCCACTCCTTCGAGCACTCAAAGCGCTTTACATTGCCTCATATTCACCCATTCACACACCGGTGGCCGTGGCTGCCACGCAGGGTACCGCCCTGCCACCAGGAGCAACTTGGGGTTAAGTATCTTGCTCAAGGACACAACGATGGAGTCAGGTCGAGCGGGGCTCGAACCTGCAACCTCTGGGTTGCTGAACGGCCCCTCTACCACCTGAGCTAGCACCTGAGCTAGGGGTGATCTGATCATTTTTTCTGCTGTCCTCACCACCCTCTGCAGTGCCTTCATGTCTGAGCCAGACAGATGCTGCTGGTCAGGATGTTCTCAACCCCTGTAGAAGGTGGTGAGTGTAGATGTGGGAAGGTCGGCTCCTCTCAAGTCCAAGTCCAAGTTCAAGTTTATTTAGCCATATCAACAGTATAAAATACAGTTGTTAGGAATGTTTCTAGGTGTGCTCACACAACAACACAACAAAAGACACAAAACTTGGAGGGGGGACAAAGGGGTACATAAATAAATAAACAGGGAATGGCATAGAGGAGCAGCACCGAGTCGCCATAGTACGGCGCCATCTTGGAGCGTCACGTCACACATGTATAAATCCTTCACGTCTCTCATCCTTCGTAGGAGGTAGAATCCTGTCTGCACCTTCTTAACCAGAGTGGTGGTGTTGGTGGTCCATGTGAGGTCATCTGGGTGCAACAACTTCATTTTTCTACATGACATTTCATTTAGGAGGGTTGAAGTTTTTATACGAGTGATTTCTGAAACCAATTGATTAATTGAAATTAAGGTTATTACTGTCGGTCCAACAACATGGACAGGCGGCAACTTTCTGCAAGGACTGCAACTTAACATATCTTTTCAACCTGGTGTCTGGCGTTAAAGTGTGTGTGATTTAGATGTGTGTGAAGTTTTTGTTCAGGGTCGACGTGCCGGTAATGGGTCTGATGATTTACATGATGGTGTCGGAAAGTCAGCAAAAGCACCCACTATTGATAGCTTTAAATCTAGACTCAAGACAAAGCTGTTCTCAGATGCTTTCCCCTAGATTAAATTACATATCATTCTTATTTTGTTTATTATTGTTTATTTTCTTTTTTATTTTATTATTAATATTATTATTATTACCTTGTGTTTTATCTTAATGTTTTAAATGTTCTTTGACTCTAATTTATTTCCTTCTTTCTTCCCTGTTTCCTTTCTTTTTACATTTGTTAATTTTGTGAAGCACATTGAGTTGCACCTGTGTATGAAATGCGCTATACAAATAAACTTGCCTTGCCTTGCCTTGCCTTGCTTCTCCTCCTCATGACTCAGCCCACTGCACTCCAGGGCTCCACTATCTCTGCATCACACCAGAGCCTACCAATACCGTTCCTGTGCCTACACTGCTTTGTTGCACCTCCAGCTGCTACAGTGCAACCCCTTGTCCCTCTGCCTGACACTCCACTTGCTGCTGGTCAGCCTGCCACTGCGCCTAGGGACTTGTCTACGGCCATTGTGCCAACGCTCTCGGCTGCACCCTCAGACTGTCTATGCCAGTTGCTCTTACTGTAAGCTGAGGTGTGGGCACCACCTGGTGGGTGCGCCAGAGATTCCAGGGTGTGCGTGGAATTTGTTTGTGTTGAGGTTGTGACTAACATTCTGCAAGTGAACATTATAGTAAAGCCAAATTAAAACACATTTTGGTCTCCATGTAATGCCATTGGGGTGTTGATAATGTTTCAAGCAAGAATCCTTGTAATTATTCACTTAAATCATTTATTTAGTGCTTAACATACATGTCAAGAAGTTGGGGTTGGGGGTGTGCGGCTTGTCTTGGGCACAGGTAACATATACGCAATAGCAGCTCCCCCACCTGCTGCTCAGAAGGAGGAGGGGACATTTAGAAGCAATTTGGTTTTATTTATTGATCCACAATTTGATTGATTTATTTATCCACATTTTTTTGCTTTTTGTACACGTAAAAAAAAAAAAAAACTTATGTTTTGTTTATGTCGTCTATTCCGCCTATTTAGGCCTACAGATTTGTGTGTGTGTTAATTTGATATAGTGTGATATATATTGCAATGTCTATTGTGTAGACTGCTATATACCTATACAGCCACCTCCGTCGACTCCTTCAAGAAGCAGCTGAAGACCCACCTCTTCATCCTTGCCAACTCCTAGCTGCCAAGGCGTCATAGTGTCCCAGCTGCCGCAGCACCCTTACTACTCGCAACCAGCCCTGGCAGGGGGCTCCCCTAGGTGGCCGCTGGTCTCTGCCTGAGGTTTCTTCCTGACTATAGGGGGTCTTTTTTCTCAGACCTCACTGAGCTTTTTTTTCCCCCTTACAAACTATGAATCAAGCGAAAGGGAGTTTTTCCTCACCCCTGATGCCACCAGGGGCCGCACCTGAGCGCCCAATCTCTGTGTGACTATCTATGACTTATGATAGGCCCAGCCACTATGGACCTTACACATCTAAGAATCCTGGTCCTAACCTACGTTGACCTTATGACTCTACATTCTCTGTCTATCTCTTCTTCCTCTGCCTTCCTGCTTTTTCTGCCTCTCCTCTATACCTCTCCTTTTAAATCTATCTCTAACAATGTTTTTTTTCCCATTTGTTAAGCACTTTGAGTTACATGCATTGTATGACACAGTGCTATACAAATACAATTATTATTATTATTATTATTATTATTATTATACCTTAATTCCTTTGGGATCATTTACTCCAATCTATTCTATACTCAAGTCATCAAGATATCACATTGAGTGCTGTTCTGGTAGTTGAGTGTTCAATCTTTTAGCTCAGAATTTGAAGGGAGGGAGAGAGGACTGTTCACGTAAATAAATGTTCACATTTCATTACTGTCTGGTTCAGTTCAGCAGGTTATTGCCTACATGCACCTACACACAAACACTGGTTATATCAATAGTAGGGGCCTAATTTTGCATGTTCTCCGATGGCCTCTGAATTAATTAGTTGGAAGCTTTATATCTTACTTAAGAAGACATAGCCAATCTGGAACCTCTCTTGGGTAAAGGTAAGTAAACCGTGTGGCCACTCCTAATTTATAGTTAAACAAACAGTTAATTAACAGAGTATGATAGCCTAATGAATAAGAGTTTTTTTTTCTCCCATAGGCCTATCAATAAACCAATAGCGTATTGGTTTTAAAAGGCCTATTTCACATGACCATTTTTATTAATATCTCCTTTCCCCCAAGTCGACCAACTTGCTAATTTATTATTTTTATTATTAATAATTGTTTAAGGTTTTAATAATTCCCTGTAAAGAATAAGCCTGAGGTCGACACATATTGCTTCTGAAGTCTGGGATTTGATGTTTAACTTCGTTCTAAACATTGCTAACAATGTCAAGTCTTACCAAGTGAACAACCTCGCCAAAAGGTTTATAATTATTTTCCGGGTGTGTTTTTAAATAATTTACTGCAAAAGCCCGATAGAAATGTGTTGAAAACGGTCACACTTCAAATTGGGAAAATACTTCCTGATTTGAGTTGCAACGTTTTACGTCATCACGCTACAGCTGATCGTATTTGGACGTGGCCGTTGAAGTTGGCTGTCCCGCGGCCCGCAGCGAGTCATTATAGCTCATATCTGGCATAGAGGCCAGAGGATTTTAAAAACTTGAGAAGACTGGAGGTAACTTTATTATCCTTCAGTTGTAACAGGACGGGGATAGAAACAGTGGTAACACTAAGATTGAAAAGTTCACTGAAAAGTGGACGCCTAAACTGTCTATACTTTACACACACAAAGACATGGGAAACTGTCTCAGGCACTCTGCACACGTCACAAAGCCCATCTGGATGTTAATGAATCAAGTGTAAATTGGAATTCAAGGCACAATGCCCAAATCTGAGACGTGTTAACACTACCTGTTGAGAACTAACTCCAGATACTGTACAGTGGGTACTTATAGACGACTGAATTGCATACAAATGTCTCCACTTTACATCTCTGTCCCACTGGAGCTGCCATGATGGGAACACATTTTTTCCATAAGCCTACTCCTTAGTTCGGTTCGACCAGGCCTGACTAGCAAAGAAACCGCATTGAGGCTTCCTTTGGCACAATGGTCAACTAGCTCATTTCCCTCGACCCCCATGTGAGCTGGAACCCACAAGAATGAAATGTAGCCTACCATTCTTGAGTTCTCTCAATGGAAATGTTATGGCATGTGAATTTAATTTGGAAGTTATAGAAGTTACAGAAATGGTTGTAGGTAGTAGAACTTCATCACACAATGGCTATTCTCATTTCAGACACTTGTATACACAGCAGCCAATGGTTGATGACCCCTGGCAGGTCGCCTGAAGTAGCCACTGCATAGCTCTAGCCCAGGGGTGGGAAACTTCTCATTCGAGGGGCAAAGTCACATTTTATTAAGTCCTCCAAGGGCTGTATGAACACAAACCAGGATTTCCCCCTGCAATTGGAGGCGGCCACCTTTACTGGCCGCAGACCCTTTGAAAACATAACTTAACCCTATTCAGACTGGGCTTTTTTGGCATTCCTGGGCCTGGGCGGGGGCTCTTTTGACCCCCCCCCCCCTCATAACTCATGAATGGAATACGGTAGAACCACCAAACTTTGGGGAGATGATCTACATAGACATCTATGAATGACATCATTTTCGTGTCATTATCTGGTATTATGACGTCATTATGACATCATCTGATTATAATGCCCAAAATCTCGCCATAATGTATTTTCCATCAAATTTAGGTAATGCACTTGAATTTTAATGATTACATGCTTCACACCACTTAAATGCTCACAAAGCTGTCTGATGCTAATGGAAATAACAACAAAATATGAAAAAGGAACAATAATGATACTTGGATCAGTGATTTTCAGTCAGACATACCTGTCAGAAAACCGTTGCCATGGCAACGGTAAAAATGATAAACATAATCTTTTGGTACTAAACTGTAGCCAACTAAATTTTAGGAAAAGTCACAAAGTTTCGTAGTCATAGCTCAAGCCGTTAAGGAATTATACGACATCAAAGTTGGTGCGGGCACTTTTAGCCCCCCCCCCCCCCCCCCCCCCCCCCCCCCCCTCGGTAAAAATGATAAATATAATCTTTTGGTACTAAACTGTAGCCAACTAAATTTTAGGAAAAGTCACAAAGTTTCGTAGTCATAGCTCAAGCCGTTAAGGAATTATACGACATCAAAGTTGGTGCGGGCACTTTTAGCGCCCCCCCCCCCCCCCCCCCCTCCTGGCATAAATAGGCCTACCAGGCTAGCTATGCTATCCCATAATAGTATAGGCCACTGATTCTCAAACTGTGGGAGGTATTTCAAGTGGGCCTTGAAATCACTTTCTAAAAATCAAGAACCATATTTTTGTGTGTGTTGCTGTTGATTTATTTGCATGTTATTGTTTATTGGGTCAGACAAGGGCCCCGAACATTTGTGAAAATGTTAAGTAGGCCCCAAGTTGGAAAACGTTGGGAACCCCTGGTATAGGCTATAGGCTACATGTATAGCCTACAGAGGTGTCAAAAGTAAAAGTACATTTGTGGTGTAATTACAACACTTTATTATATGGTTGTGACGTCATCTGTCGAATGCTCCATTCATTTCAACGGGGCTCCCCAACGTTCGGACGTCTGTTATTTTTCGATAACGGACGGGTTGGTCTATAACAGACCGCTGTCAATGGCAACAAGACTTTTCACTGCTAAAGCGACTTTTCAACAAGACTCTAATCAGCTGCTGTGATAGACAGCACCCGATGTCCTGGCTACCGCTGTCAATGGCAACAAGACGTTCACTGCTAAAGCCACTGGCTTGTATACTGGCTTTTGTCACTCTAATCAGCTGCTGTGATAGACAACACCTGTTGTCCTGGCTAGCCTACCTAGCTGTTGCCTAGCGGTGTTCCACAACGGCACTGTTTTGTTTTGCGCAGCAACAATCTTAACAATCTCCGCGTCGGGGTCTAAAGATTCTCTCTGTCGTGCTGCTATTCCACGGTAGCGACCTTCTCGCCGAACGTTAACCCTTACATGGTATTACATAGCTGTTACACCATTTACTCCATTGTACCTAATGCTATAGATACACTGTGTTGTTACTGAAAAACACTGGAAACCCAACAAGGACCCACCACAAACTTGATCCAACCAGTGCAGAGTTAGCTTCATATCCCAGTATATCCCAATAATCTGGTTAAGTGATAAACTTGGTTAATTGAATCAAAAGTAAGTGGTAAACCTTGGAATACTCCCAAGTTTGTATTGTATTAATTTTGTGTTGACATGAAAGTCAACATTTGGATGAAATACTACTGGTGATACAGAACAACACATGAGAAACTGCGCATAAGTTTATTAGAAAATACAAGATGCATTTAAAGGTTTCACAATGCCTTGCAAGGGTCCAAAAAGCTGATTGCCTGTAAAATGAAATGATACACTAGACCACACCTGCACTCTTCAAAATCAACAGCAGTCTTCTGAGACGTTGTGCCAATTGGAATATCACAAGAAAATGTAACTATACTAATAGTATAAAAAGCAAAAGATCATGCAGCAAAGCTCAGTGGTCCTACTGCAAAATACAGAGTCACTTACAACCATTTCTGAATACCATCATTACTTTAAATCAACACAACCATTTTCAAAAAAATAAACACATATGTAAATTTGCTGAATTTGAAATGTACTATTGGGACGAAGCATTGGCTTCCATGATACACATTCTTTTTTTAAAATCATTTAACCAAAATGGAACCACAGGAAACGTTTGCAAAATGGCTGATCATTTTCAGTAAGCGCTTCATTGTGGCTACATTTATTTGTAATGTTGGCCACGTCTTAAAAGTCAAAGTTCCCTCCTACAGAAGAATCATATGTCACGATACATGCACATTCTACATTGAAGGAAATGTTTCATTTTATTTCATGTGTTTATGTCGATAAATGTGCTATGCAATGCAATGCATTATATTTGTACTTAGTGTACTGTAAGATGAATGTGAAGCTATGCCTTATCTACATTTAGGGCTGGGCTGTTTAATCATAATAAAAAAATAAAATTAAAAAATAAATGTATATAAACAAGAACATGTCGAAATGCGTGTCAATGAAAAACGACGTTGTTGTTGTAACGATGTGACCTGTCTAAACTACCTGCTAGTCATACGTACACTGTATGACAAGACAGATGGTTTAAACTAGTGAATTGATATGATGGTTCAGTTTATCATTAAGGATCTTATTCACACATACCCCTCTGAAGATAAACTATTAACTGAGCAGAAAGACGGATGAATAAGGCAGAACAGGAATCCACACACGTATGATATGACTATGATTTGGTAATATTTGGATAGTACGACCAATTGGTCCAAATTAATGACATGTAATGAATTTATTCATGATTAATAAAATGTTAATACCAATGTGCAGGTAAAACTTCTTAATGAGCAGTGCCATTATGTTTGTCATTAAGTTTGCTGCTCCAGATGTGTACCGTAACTACAATGAATTAGAGCAGTGCCCTGTTACAAATGTTGTTCACTCTTTAATTCCCAGCCCATGATGATGGCCAATGACGCAACACTGCAGCGAAATTTCATCACAACGACATTAAAAAAAAGACAATCTCTGCGGATCAGGATTTCACAATTCTGCTCACGGGTCAAACACAGTCGCAAATGATCACTGCACAGGGGTGGCTCACTCAAGCATGCGCATGACGGAATTGGCACATTGTGATACAACACTCAGCCAATGTGTATATGTAGCCTATGTATGTTTGCGTGTTTGAAATGTAGGCTGTGATGATGATGATGACATTTTACATTATTTACACGGGTACACGTGTCTGAGAGGAAGCAAAAAAAAATTACCTGAGGAAAACAGGCATGAGGAATCCATCTGAAAATACATTTATAGTACATTGTAGAGTAACGCCTTTCTTCATTCTCTCCCTCTCCTTAATTCTTGTGTTGATAATCATCCCTGTGTGCTCCTAGACATCGCCCTGTTATACAAGTAAATATGCACGTACATCACTTTCATTGGTTACAGTACATAAACAAGCTGTTTTTTGAAGCGCCCCTACCTCCCACCCACGCCCACCCCAACCCCCACGTATGAACCTTCCCTACACTAGCCTATCACCCTGTTATATGTACACCTCTCTCATATGCCATCATGTTTTGTGCAGGAGCCCGTTTCCCAAAACCATACTTGGTAGCTAACTTATCCTCTGTCAAGGTTGCAATACAATGCCCCATTGCCAACTACTTAAGTTGCTGACTAGCTACTAGCTATGGTTTTTGGAAATGCGGCCCAGGTGAGTGGAGTAGAGCAAAGTGGAGTTGCTGTATGCATGTATGTATGTACGTATGTACGTATGTATGTATGTATGTATGTATGTATGTATGTATGTATGTATGTATGTATGTATGTATGTATGTATGTATGTATGTATGTATGTATGTATGTATGTATGTATGTATGTATGTATGTATTTATTTATGTGCATGTATGTATGTATGTATGTATGTATGTATGGATGTATGTATGTATGGATGGATGGCTGGATGGATGGATGGATGGATAGATGGATGGATAGATGGATGGATAGATGGACGGATGATGGAGGTGGAGGTGGAGGTGAAGGTGTGCTCGGCTCTATTCTCTACTCGTCCCAGTCCTTCTTGATCTGCAGGTTCCACTCCCAGGAGAGGTGGTCTGTCTTGTCGTCGTCTGTGAAGTGGGACTTGATGTGGTAGCCGCCGCGGACCAGCATGCCTTTGGGCGCCTCCTCCACCGGGGTCAGGAACTCGTGCTCCTCCACACGCGGCCCATAGCTTCCCACCATGTACACTGCCTTGTCCACTGCAGGAAGGAGACACAACACACAACATAAGGACTCAAGGACATCAATAAGACTACAGTAACACTACAGAACTACAATATGTAGTCTTCCTTGCCCACTGCAGGAAGGAGACACAACAACACACAACATAAGGAGTCAAGGACATCAATAAGAGTACACAATGGTGTAGTCTACCTTGTCCACTTCAGGAAGGCGACACAACACTCAACTTAAGATGTTAAAGACATAATTATATATTATAACACCTATATCATTACCTCCGCCAAGGAGGTTATGTATTCGGTGCATTTTGTGGAGTTGTTGGAAATGACAAAAGGAACAAGTGATTAAAATTTGGTGGTGATGCGGAGCACGATCCGGATCCAGGACTTAAAAAAAAAGATTCTTCACCATTGCGGGATAGGGTGAATTCCAGTTTCTAACTCCACAGAAACAACGCAGACAGACTTGAAAAAAAAAATAGAGTGTAACATAGTCAAATGCTTTATCAAACAGCTTCCTTGGCGGAGCTTTGCTCTCTCTGAGTGCATTTCTAGCTATTTATTCTTTTTTTTTGTTGTTCTTTATTTTTGTTGTATTTTTGTTGTTGTTCTTTGTTGTTCAAGTAGGCCTCTTGATTGTACAGGTAGCCTACAACCAGCTCTTATGGTGCATTCAAAACCCAATCCAAACTAGAAGGAGATCGCACTTATCCAACCTCCTACGACAAAAAATGCTCTGGAACGCAGGTCGAAGTGAAATATCCTACTAGCAAACTGAGGGGAACTCGAACTACTCCTACATGAACAAGTTGAAGTCGGATGATAATGGCAGCGGCAATGGACCCGTTATTTGGCGTTGCAACTAGTCAGGTCAAGAGCAATGCAAGTACTTTCTGAGTTCCCGCAAATACGGGAACTCCTTTCACTTTCTCGGGAAGCAAACAACCATAAGCAAACCAAGGGAGGTGGGTCAACCATGCCGTTTGGGAAATGTTAATTGTTATGCTCTTGGTCAGACCAAGTCTCGAAGAGATTTGAACGTCGATGAAAATCAGGCTAACAATTTATACCATTTATAGACATGTTTTGGTCCCAGTCCAGTCCTGAATCATGACATTGTGAGATATAAGGTTATTTGAAGGACCACTTTTGACAATGCGTCTTTGCCCATAGGCCCTAGCCTGGGCAAAAGCAGACTTTTGACTCAGTCAAACAGTCTGGCGAAAGCTAAGAGGAATCCGTCTCCGTGGATCCGGATCCGGGATTTTTTTATTATTATTTTTTTACAAGATTCTTCACTAGATAAGGTGAATTTTGACATTTCAGTTTCTAACTCCACAAAAACAAGGCAGAAAGACTTGAACAAAACTAGGGTGTAACATAGTCAAATGTTCTATCAAACAGCTTCCTTGGCGGAGGTCTGCACTCTCTGTGTGCATTTCCAGTTAATTACCTCTGCCAAGGAGGTTATGTTTTCGGTCGTGTTGGTTTGTCTGTCTGTCTCTCAGCAGGATAACTCAATAAGTTATGAGCGGATTTTGATGACATTTGTGGAGTTGTTGGAAATGACAAAAGGAACAACTGATTACATTTTGGTGGTGATCCAGATCATGATCCGGATCCAGGATTTTTGTTTTTTTCACCAATAGGGATAGGATAGGGTGAATTTTGACATTCCACTTTCTAACTCTACAAAAACAAGGCAGAAAGACTAAAACAAAATTAGGTTGTAACATAGTCAAATGTTCTATCAAACTGCTTCCTTATCAAAATGCTTCCTTAGCGGAGGTCTGCACTCTCTGAGTGCATTTTCTAGGTAATTAATAGAGTAATGTGATCTCAAACACAGTATTTTCAGATATGTTTAGCTTTTAATCTTGTCCTCTGAGGTAGGAAGCATATCCAAGAATTCTTTCTTTCTTTCAAACTTTGCTGAAAACATTGTTGAGTGCCTGTGTGGGGATGGCCCGTGTGCATTCTTTAGAAACAAAAAACCTTAAGCATGTTAAACAAACATACTGGACTTATCAGACCCCTCCAAGATGCCAACTGCAACCTCTCTGGCCAAAGCGGTTTAAACATTTACGCAAGATAAAATCGAAATTCTCTTGTTGTGAGCTTAGGCCGAACTCAAGAGGCAGAATGAGTCAGTAGTGTTTAGGGAACTGATTCTTGGCACACCCTACTGGTTTGGTCGCATTTGTAAACATGCCACCTCCACACGTTTCCACCAACCAATATAAGGGACAAGCGGCAAAAACAACAGGGAGCTGAAGAATAAGAGTGGAAGTCCTTGCCTCTCAAGCCTTTCCTGTAGGTCAGATGGACGTACTTCAGTCCAGACACAATCTCTCTGTTGACCTGTAGTATTTAAAAAAAACACACACAAACAAGTAATGGGAGTTAGGTTAGCATTACTGTAAAAGGAACACGATTGTCTGCAGTTCTACAGAGCTACCAGCAGATGGCGTCTTTGACAACCATATTGAGTAAACACTTCAGCATCCTTTTTCTCAGTTCTACTCACTCAGGGGAAGCTGCCTCCCCGCTCCACTGCTCAGGAACACATTAAGCATTGTAGGCATCAATTTAATTAGCCACTTTCACTCTGTCCCTCATTCCAAAAGTACTCCGTCTCTTTCGCTCAGCTACTCCCACTCAATTCGGCTGCTTTCGGGACGGATCATTCTGTCCCCCTCGCTCAGAGCTAGACGGGAGTGGGAGATATCAGAGTCGGAAAACTCATTTTTTTTCTTCTGGATCCAAGCAGGCTTAATTGAACAGCAGGGAGTGTTTTGTACTTTCCCACAATTCACACTCGCATCACTAACCAAACTCCAATGGCAGCATGCAGGGCTGCTGACAGCTTTGGCCGGGCCTGGGACAAAGTAGTCTAAAAGCCCCCCGTACTATACAGCGTAATGGGGACCCAATTCTGGGCCCTCCTCTGGCTGGGCCCTGGACAACTGACCCCTTTGTCGTAATACCCCAGGCGCCCTAGCACCACCCATCAGCACCAACACACCTTCCAGCTCTATTTGTTACCCCCCAACTTGCTTCGTTTATTTACACCCCCCCCCCCCCCCCCACACACACACCACTTCTTAAAAGATGCTTCACGATAAGACACCATTTTAGTAGCAGCAGCAATCCCAAGCAGCCAAAGGCATGATATTTCCAGAGGAACTACAGTAGAGTGCACCAGCACACAAGGGCACAAAGCCAATCACACAATTTGTTTATGTGCAATCGTTTTGTTTGTGTCGGTGTATGTGTGGAAGGGGTGTTTATTTGTGTGTGTGTGTGTGTGTGTGTGTGTGTGTGTGTAGGGGTGGTGGGGGTTGTTTGTGTGTGTGCGTGTGCGTGCGTGCCTGCGTGTGTGTGTGTGTGTGTGTGTGTGTGTGTGTGTGTGTGTGTGTGTGTGTGTGTGTGTGTGTGTGTGTGTGTGTGTGTGTGTGTGTGTGTGTGTGTGTGTGCGTGCATGCCTACGTGCGGTTATTTTAGGAGTGTAATAGTCTAGTAGCTTGGGAAAGCCTCTGCATGTTTATGCATGCTCTTGATGGTGCTGGGGTCCTCCGGGACCCAAAACCGTTGGAGAGGGAAGGCGACCTCATTCATTTTCATACACACTCTTGAACCCTCATGTTTAAACATATCAGCCAGTACAGGCCGGCTATTTTGGATATCAGAGGGGTTTCTGGGGACACAGAGGAGCCCTAGCCAAACTCAAGAGGGCCACAGAGGCCTGCAGTGCCGCTGCCGCTGCCGCTGCTAATGCCGAACCGCCAAAATGCGCTAAATTCCACCCAATTTCAACAAATTGCATTGTTTTCTATGGGCACAAAATGGCTTAAAAAAACGCCAAATGGCCAATTTTTTCAATTTCTACCCGCAGACGCTCATCCCAAGTAGCCCAATTGGGCGGGCACCCGCCCAATCTGGCAACACTGCTGTTGAGACTTCCAGGGACTTTACTAGACATCTGGGGTGCGTTTCTCGAAACCATAGTTGCGAACTATGTTAGCTACTTTGTTGTGTCCAATGCAATTTCCCATTGACAACTATTGAAGTTGCTAGCTGGCTAACAACTACGTTTTGAAGAAACACACCCCAGAAACACACCTACAAAGGAAAAGGCAGTAACAGCATTGTTGTTGAAAATGAGCTACTATGGTTTTAATGACACATCAAGATATGACGTTAAATAAAATGATTAATCTGCATACAATGTAAAGTGACAAGTCTGTCACATGTGAATCGTTTTCAGTTTGGAGCTCTGTACCATTACTGCCTTTTTACTTTGCAGGGCAGTGATACTTTGTAAACATAGTCATGCACTCCAGAACAATAATGAGTGTGAAATCCAATAACGTGCTTCCATGCCAGTTCATTGACTGTCACAATAATACAATTGTATCGCAAAACATGCACAGTGAATTACATGCAATATGCATGACAGACAGTTATTTCAGTTCCGCTCAGTGGTACTGCACTGCGAGTTACTGGTGTGTGATGAATGCACTGAAAGCCAGGCCTGGGTGCCGAGAGCTAATGTTCATCTCACCTTGAAGTGAATTTTCACCCTGTAGTCAACGCCTTCCTTCATGGTGAAATTCGCCTTCTTCAAAGCCTCCAGATCACCTGTGAGGGAGAGAGAGAGAGAGAGAGAGAGAGAGAGAGAGAGAGAGAGAGAGAAGATAAAGAAGAACACCTGTCAGACTCAGTCACTATACTGTACACAGAACCAGGGGAGCCGACAAGGGGGGACAAAGGGGTCAATTCTCCCGGGCCCAGGGAGATGGGGGGCCCATAATTGGGTCCTTATTACAATTAATATTTTGGGTAGGGGCCCTTTCAAATGATTTCGTCCTGGGCCCAGCCAAAGCTGTCAGCAGCCCTGCACAGAACAGTACATGACACTCAGATTCTTTTCACACCTCCACCTGCTCGGTTGGAAAGAAGGAAAGGGGAAGAGAGAATAACAAGGCAACAAACACACACAAATGGAGAGAGAGAGAGAGAGAGAGAGAGAGAGAGAGAGAGAGAGAGAGAGAGAGAGAGAGAGAGAGAGAGAGAGAGAGAGAGAGAGAAGACATAAAGCACAACGTGTAGAAAGATATAGAAAGACGAAAACCCCTGCTTCCTGCATTTCAGCAGCAGTGTTTTTTGTTTAGTTTTTTTCTTTTCAATTTTTCCCCTCGCAGTTCATTGGGTTCATCCGACATAAAAGCTTTCCCACCAATAAGCCAACAGAATAACTGCAGCGTTATCAATTTATCTCTGAAATTTGCCTTAAGTGGTCTGTAATGGATGCAGAGAGATGGAGAGATGGAGAGATGAACGAGAGAGGAGAGAGTGATGCAGAGACAGCAAGAGTGATAAAAACGATCTGTTAAAAGAAGAAGAAGAAGGAAAAAATCCCTTCTCCTCTCTACCCTGCTACTTGCCAGTAAAAGCCCAAGAGTAGACATTAGCTGCCAGAAATGCTCTGTCCCATATTACAAAAAAGAAGAGAATTGGAAAATGATTATTAAAAATAAAAGAGACAGGACAGAACTCCCAGTTGCTTGTTCATTTCAATCTTTGGTTGTTTCAGTCTTAACCTTTTTCAGTGGCAACAACATTTCTTACCGAATGAGCGCCCAGCTGCTCTTTACTTTTGTTGAATTGAGTGCGTTATGAAGCTAATTTTAATTAGAAGATTATTCAAACATGGACTATACAAATCCTACACGTTGAGTACTTCTTAAAGGGGCATTCCACCGGTGGAGACATGAATATGTATTGAAAGTGGGTCATATATGTAGTATCCCCAGTTCCACAGGTCACACCCAGGCAGCTCTGCCAGTGACTTACTGGAGCCTCTATAGCCCCATACGACTTCTGTTGCTGTCGCCCAACATTGACGAAGCACGTGAGCGAGAACTTGTTGTCACGATGTGGGTGTTATTAAATACAGCGCATTTAAAGTCGGCCACAAATATGAGCGAGACGATGAGCTCGCAGCAGTTTGCTCTACTAACGCACCACGTGTGAGGAGTGGGGGGACAGGCAGTAAGGAGGAGCTGAAGTGGAGACCTGTGCAAACTTGTGTAGGGGTGTGAGACAAGACTCATATACACACGTGAGTGAGTTGTTGACCAACCAGTTCATGGGCGCGTGACCTCGGAGGCAGTCTGCAGGCGAGCGTTGAAGGGGATAAGCAACTGCAGAGGTTGCAAGATCTGACTGCAGTCGCATTCATCCCGCGATAGTTTGACACCATGTGACATGTCACCTCGTCGACGCAACATCGACGAAATTTCGAAGTTTGACAGGAAATCTAACCGTCATGCAGCATTTTCATCCGGGGTGCATTGCTGTCTAAATGTGCATGCATGCGTTGACGACAAGTCGATCGCACCTAATGCCAGTGATTTCAAAAGCACTGGCACACTGATCTGTGATAGGTCTGTTAGCCCATTAGGTCCAACCCCCTATGGGCGGGGTTGAAAGGGTGGGAAAAACGCTTTGGGCAGCATGCCCTTCATCAGACATGACCAAAGTTGTAATGACCAAGTCTTAATGTGTGCTCTTGGTAATGTCGTAGCAATGTTGTTATGTGATGGTTGAGTCTTTTAAGTAAAGAGTGAATAGGCCTGCCACGGACACGCCCATCTGCGCAGAAGCTATGTTCCATATACTGTCTGCATATCTTTTTGCATGTCCTGATGCTCCAGTTACAGTCTTCAAGCCAACCTCTCTCTGTCTCTGTCTCTCTCTCTCCATATCAATCCATCCATTCATACATCCGCTCACTTGTGAAGCAGTCTCTGCAGGCACAGGATTTGAACATCATGTACATGGACTATGTCCATACTGTCTTATGTCCATGTATGAGTACTGTCTATGTCCTCACCTTGATTAGTCTATGTCTGCATGGGAAAGCAAGAAACGTAATTTCAAATTCTTTGTATGACCAGTGCATGTAAAGAAATTGACAATAAAACCAACTTGACTTGATGTTTTCTCGTGTAATGTAAAGCACAACATTTAATTCCTACTGTGTAGGTATTACCATTGCCTCCTTTTCTCCAAGTGTCACAGGTTCAACTCTTGCAGCATAGCAGGATGTAAACCATGTAGGTCAAATTAAGTCAAATTTAACTCTATTTCAGATAACATTTGGTCCCTCTCAAAAATAGTGTTAATTTTACACTTTGGTCCGTGTAACATTTTTAAAAGTTGATGCAATTGTAAATATCACACGTGAAAACGCTGGCGGCACCTGGAGCAGAATGGGCAGCTAATAGTCTTGCTGTAGAGCTGAAATTACTGTATGCTGGCCATCTGCAAAATTTTACACTGACGTTTAACTCCACTGACTCTCCACAATGTTGTAAATACTCTGGAATTATACAAGCTTTCTCTGAAACATGAACACCCCATTTT